>NC_071994.2:85259696-85562727 GCF_028885655.2 Pongo abelii
AGCAAGGTTTGACAAGAACCCAGAAAAGGGAGAGATAAATTGTTTACAGTGTCTGCTAGATAATGGAAAATAAAATGGGCAATAAGCATCATTAACTTAAGGAAGATGAAGATTACCTTCATGAGATAACTTATGAGTAAGTGTCTGTAAAAGTCCTTTGGGTAAAGTGTGAAAAATGTCAAGAATCACAGATTTACACTCTGCTTTCCAAAGGTTTTTACAGACACCACTGGGGACTCCTCAATGAATGGAGACATGACCCCTTTAGTATCTCATGCTCTACAGCCTACTAAATCAGTTCAACACATTCCTCTGAGTTAGAAAAAAAAAAGAATAACAAGTATGAATGCATTTTTTTACACTGCCTTGGGAATCCTTCCTCTACCTTAATAATGTTTTCTGTTTATTCAGATCAAAGAGCTGAAGTGTGTTTAAGGTGTTTTCCTCAAGTCGGCCTGAAAGTAACCCATAGTTTCCTTTACTCTAACAAATTTTCAGGACATACTGTACTTAGCTGGAGCCATATTTTTAGCTTGACTCATTATATTCCTGTTATTTGGATTACCCTTGGTAAACTAAATGATCTCATGGCATATTTTTCAACTAGAATATATTACTATGTTTTTCTATTTTTCATACTTACTTGCAAAATTGATTTCTATGGAATTGCCTGGATAGCTAATTAGGCTCTTGGTTCATATTTTTTGCTCAAATGCAGATGAATTATTTATTGTTGACTTTGATGAATCAGATCATCAACACAGCCTCTCCGGACTATCTGTTACTATCATGCTTATCATGCTACTTCCCTCAATCCTATGACTTTTTTTTTTTTTTTTTTTTTTGAGACAGGATTTCACTATGTTGCCCAGGCTGGTCTTGAACTCCTGGCCTTAAGCAATCCACCTGCCTTGGCCTCCAAAAGTGCTGGGATTAGAGGTGTTAGCCACCACCCACAGCCACAATCCTATGCTTTGGAAACATTCAGGACCTGGGCAGTGAGTTTTGAAGACTTAATAAATATAAATGTTCATGGAAGCTATGTGGAGGTTGCAGAGAGCCAAGATGGTGCCACTGCACTCCAGCCTGGGCAACAGAGTGAGACTCTACCTCAACAACAACAACAAAAAATGTAATTTACACCTTAACTGATTAAAGGCATAAACACATAGGGTCATTTCAATAGATGCAGAAAAAAAATTGTTTGACATTTATTCATTAAGAGGACACAAGCCGACTTCATGTTTAGACAGACCTGACTTCCAGGCCTGGCATAGCCACCAATTAGGTGTACATGACCTTGGCAAGTTATTCAACCTCTCTGAAGTCACAAATACAATGGAGATGGTAAAACTCACTTTGCAAGGTAAATAAGATATATAGACTGTTGTCACTTTTGAACCTGGGTACAAAGATGATAAATAAAATACTAGCAAACCAAATTCAAAGTATATATCATAACCAAGTATATCAGAAATACAAGTTTCATTTAATATTTTTAAAAATTAAAAATGTAATTTACAGCTGGGCACTGTGGCTCATGCCTGTAATCCCAGCACTTTGCGAGGTCGAGGCGGGCAGATCACCTGGGGTCAGGAGTTGGAGACCAGCCTGGCCAACATGGCGAAACCCCGTCTCTACTGAAAATATAAAAAATTAGCTGGGCGTGGTGGCGGGTGCCTGTAGTCCCAGCTAATCGGGTGGCTGAGGCACGAGAATCGCTGGAACCCAGAGAGGACGAGGTTGCAGGGAGCCAAGATCGTGCCACTGCATTCCAGCCTGGGCGACAGAGCGAGACTCTGCCTCAAAAAAAAAAAAAAAAAAAAATGTAATTTACACCTTAACTGATTGAAGGCATAAACACATAGGGTCATTTCAATGGATACAGAAAAAAAAATTGTTTGACATTTATTCATTAAAAATAAAACTCTTGGCAAATTGAACGTAGATTTCTTAAACTGATGATGGGTATCTATAAAAATACGGCTAAAAAAGCAGAGCTTTTTTAATTGATAAAGAGTATCTCTTAAAAGTATATCATTATACTTAATAAAGAATGAAAAATTTCCTTTTGATACAAAACTTAGCCAGGCTTAGTGGTGCATGCCTGTAACCCCGGCTACTCGGGAGGCTGAGGCACGAGAATCACTTGAACTCAAGAGGTGGAGGTTGCAGTGAGCTGAGATTGTGCCTCTTCACTCCAGCCTGGGCGACACAGAGAGACTCCGTCTCAAAAAAAAAAAAAAGAAAAAAAATCCTTTTGAGACCAAGAATAAGAGACTTCTTTATTTACCATTGTCCTGGAGGTCCTAGCCAGCTCAGTAAAACAAAATACATATAAATAAAAGGTATTAAGGATTGAAAAGGAAGAAACGAAATCTAAAAACCACTATATATAAATTATTAGACTTATTAGAAACTTAGAAAGTTTATTGAACACAAGGAAAATATGGAAAAATCAATTGCATTTTTATATACCAGCTACAAATAGTTTTTTAAAGTTTTAAAGATAGACAATTTATCATAGCATTAAAAATATCAAGTACATAGGACTCTAACAAAAGATGTATATATCTCTAGAGGGAAGACTGAAACTTTGTTCAGAGACATTAAAGAAGACATAAGTCAATGGAGAAATATGCCATGTTCAGACTCACTGTCCCCTTCACCCTACTTTTTATTGCTCTGGGTATAGTACCCTACATGGAACCCAAGTCCTGTGCTTCAGAAAACTTCCTGCCTCCAGTTCTTCCACGTGGAGGATCAGTCAGCTACAAACAAATGTCAGTATAAGAAGGAAGAACTCGGTGGCTCACTCTTGTAATCCCAGCACTTTGGGAGGCTGAGGCGGGCGGATCATGAGGTCAGGAGATCGAGACCATCCTGGCTAACACGGTGAAACCCCGTCTCTACTAAAAATACAAAAATTAGCCGGGCATGGTGGTGGGCACCTGTAGTCCCAGCTACTTGGGAGACTGAGGCAGGAGAAGGGCGTGAACCCAGGAGGCGGAGCTTGCAGCGAGCCAAGATCACGCCACTGCACTCCAGCCTGAGAGAGACTCCATCTCAAAAAAAAAAAAAAAAGGAAGAACTAAAAACTGTTCAGAAACAGCTCCTGATAGTCTCAGCACTGTTGTATCCAGTCCTGGACGCAAGGTTACTTTTAGTAGCGGGGATGGCAAGGAACACTCTACTGGGTTGCATGGTGGACCCTGATCTTAGAGAGTTCTCCAGACAGAAGAAGAATAGACCGCATTTGTAGACTGGTTCACTCTATCCAAATCATATTATTTCTTTTGACCCTTAGTACAATCTTATGGGGAAAGAATTTGTATTATCTCCATTTCATATGCGAGAAAGCTAAGGCTCTTCAAGGTTAATGCCGACCAGTACACACAGTGACTCATGGAGCTAGGACTCAAACTAGGCTCTTTGATATAAAATTCAATGCAGTCTCATCTATAAAAGCAATATTTCTTCCTGAGAGCAGTCCTGTCCTACCACATTCACCAGGGAAAATACAATGTCTTATGGACTCCTGAATTTTGGATGACTGCACAAACCTTTTGCTGGTGCCTCTATTTTCAAACAATGAGTTTCTGTAGGGATTATATTTTTACATCTTAAGAAGGAAAGGAAAGAAGAGAAAAAAGAGAGAAGAGACTTTACAGTATTTCTCTTACAAATTGGCAGTTGCTATTTTTAGACTAGCCAAAACCTCCCTTCTCTTACCTGTGAAACTGAGACAATAGACGTGCCTCTCTCTCAGGCTTTGGAGGATTAAATAAAGTAAAGAAAAAGAGAATTAGCCAGGCGCAGTGGCTCACGACTGTAATCCCAGCACTTTGGGAGGCAGAGGCAGGTGGATTGCCTGAGCTCAGGAGTTCGAGACCAGCCTGGGCAACATGGTGAAACCTTGTCTCTACTAAAATACAAAAAATTAGCCAGGCGTGGTGATGTGCGCCTGTAGTCCCAGCTACTTGGGAGGCTGAGGCAAGAGAATTGCTTGAACCCGGGAGGCGAAGGTTGCAGTGAGCCAAGACCGCATCACTGCATTCCAGCCTGGGTGACAGAGCAAGACTCGGTCTCAAAAAAAAAAAAGAGAGAGAGAATTAAATAAAATTTTTTAAAAAGGGTTCACCACTGTGCTCAGCCCATGACATGTGTTCAATAAGTGCTAGCTATTGCTGTTGACAACTACTACACCATCAGAAGATAACCTTGTGGGCTTTACAACCAGAGTGCTCCCCAAAGCAGGACAGAGGAGACACAACACCAGAATGACTATAGCCTTCTTTTGCCAGGTCTTTGTGCCATTCTTGAAGAAACATCCGTTCCTGGTGAACTGCAGTGGGGAGAAAGACCCCTAGGAACTAAGTGTTTTGACTCTCAGTACGTGATTCACAAGGAAAGTCACATTGTTTAAAATATCTTCTTTGTTCATTTGTTCATTCTTTCATTATTTTATTCAATAGACTCTTTTATTGAAGAGCCAGCTATGTTTCAGGCACTATGCTAGTATGGAAAGAAATATGTCACAAGATGGCATTGCAGAGGAAACTGTGGCAATCATCTTAGGCTTCATAGTATGGGGGTTCTGGACTGTTCATTGGGAGGAAGAGGGGGCAGAGTATCAGGTATGGTGGAAAAAGCACAAGCTTTGGCATCAGAGAGATCAGGATTTCAAAGAGGGTGCTACTCACTCTCTGTGTGAACTTGAACAAATCCTTCACATCTCTAAACCTCCATTCCCTCATCTGTTAAATGGGAATGACACACATACGTTCTATGATGGGTTATTATAAAGATTCAGTGGGTTCATGTAAGTGAAATGCCTGGCCCCTAATGGATCCTCCTTCTCACAAAAGCAATATAGGGGTGCTCTGCCTCTACAACTTCTGCACTCCACATTGCATTTTTTTTTTTTTTTTTTTGAGACAGAGTTTCACTCCTGCCCAGGCTGGAGTATAATGGTGCAATCTTGGCTCACCGTAACCTCCACCTCCCGGGTTCAAGCGATTCTCCTGCTTCAGCCTCCCAAGTAGCTGGAATTACAGGCATGCGCCGCCAGACCCCGGCTAATTTTGTATTTTTAGTAGAGGCAGGGTTTCTCCATTTTGGTCAGGGTGGTCTCGAACTCCTGACCTCAGGTGACCTGCCCACCTTGGCTTCCCAGAGTGCTGGAATTACAGGCGTGAGCCACTGCGCCTGGCCTCCACATTGCATTTTTATCTTTTGTGTCTTCTTGTTCCTTTTAAGCTTGACCTTAATTTTCTGTAGAACCTGCTCTTGTACACATAATAATAATAATAATAATAATAATAATAATAATAAATGGAGAAGTCGGTAGAATACACCATGTACTTTGTCCCTAACTAGGAAGCCACCTTCCCACTTCTCTTCCCACACAGCCATTATTGCTTCAAGCACACATTACAGGATCTCAAAGTCCAACTGTCCTTAATTGTCCATAACCAAGCATTTCAGGCCGTCTCTGATTAGTACATCAAGCGCATCCATTTGGTGCAGGTGGAGTATTTCCACATTTGCTCTTTATACCTCAGTAACTGGTCAGGCTATTCAGAGGGAAAAAGAATCTTGCAAGGCAGTTGGCTCTAAAGGAATGCTGAATATTTCATTCTTAGGCTCTTGATGCATCAGAACAAATCCCCTTTGTCTTCTGGATACAGAGTGATGGCATTGGTTCTTTATGTATATTCAAACCCTGCCCTAAGCACTGAGAAAGTTTGCTCATTTATTTACATATGCCTTTATTCATTCATTTAATAGCTTTTATTGAGCAACAACTATGTTCCAGGCCTGTGCTAGATCTTGGGGATATATCGCTGAGAAAGACTGGCAGACTTACATTCCACCAGGATAGGCAGACCAAAAAAACATGTCATCAAATAAGGAACAAGAAAATTGTGACAAGTACTATAAAGAAACTGTATCTGGATAGTGTAATTGGGCAGAGAGGGATGCAGAGAGATGGGGTGGTCAGAGTGGACCTTTCTGAGGAGAGAATATTTAAACTGAGTCCTGAAGAATGAGAAGCCAGTTATGTGAAGAGCCAGGAGAGAGGTTTCTCAGCAGGGGAAAGGTTAAATGCAAGGCCTTTGAGTTGGAGAAGAGCTTGATAGGTTTAGAGAAATGAAAGGAGAGTAGAGAGGTTGGCAGAAGACAAGCAGGGTTTTGTAAACTAGGATGATAGATTTTACTTTAAGTACAACTCATTATGCATTCAACAAACACTAATTGAGTGCCTAATATGTGCCAGGCACTATTCTAGATGCTGAACATGGAGCAATAACAAAACATAACAATCTTTCCCTCTTGAAAGTTATATTCTAGTGGGGAAGATAGGAAATAAACAAAATAAATAAGTAAAATAGATGGTAATTTTAGATAGTGCTAAGGAGAATATAACAAACCAAGGAAAGGAGTTAAGAAGTGTAGGACTGTAATTTTAGATAAGAGTGGCCAGATAAGGCTTCACTGAAAAACTTGCATTTAAGTAAAGGTTTGAGGTGTCCATGTGCTGCCCAGGAGCAAAATCCCGGGCCACTTCAATATTTAAAGGTCAGGGAGAAGACCAGGAAAGGAGAATGACAAGGACCATTGGGAAAAATAAAAGAAAAATTAGGCACATGTCCTAAAAGCTGGAAAATATATTTCAGTGAGAAGAGAAAGCAACCATGTAAAATGCTGCAGATGGTAAATAAAGATGAGGACTGAAACATGATCATTTGTTTTTTATTTGTTTGTTTTTTGAGACAGAGTCTCACTCTGTCACCCAGGCTGGAGTGCAGTGGCACGATCTCAGCTCACTGCCACCTCCACTTACCAGGTTCAAGCAATTCTCTTGCCTCAGCTTCCCGGGTAGCTGGGATTACGGGCGTGTGCCACCACACCCGGCTAATTTTTGTATTTTTAGTAGAGACGGGGTTTTGACATGTTGGCCAGGTTGGTCTCCAACTCCTGACCTCAAGTGATCTGCTCACCTCAGCCTCCCAAACTGCTGGGATTACAGGAATGAGCCACAGTGCCCGGCCCAACACATGTTCATTTGATTTAGCCACGGGGAAGTTATCGATGACCTTAAGAAGAGCAGTTTCACTGCTATAGTGGAGATGAAACCTGGGTAGGAATATGTTCGGGAGAGAGTTGGAGAAAAGAAACTGAAGATTCAGAGTGTAGACAACACTTTCAAGGAATTTGCTGTAAGGGTAAGGAATTTGAAATGGGTCACCGGCCTCAGGAGAATTTAGATCAAAAGAGGTTTTTCTCCAACTTTAAAAAACATGTTCAAACGTACAGAAAAGTTGAAGAATAGTAGAATACTCATATACCCTTCATCTTATTGCAGCAATTGTTGACATTTTGCCAGATTTGCTTTCTCTCTAGAGAGAGGATTTTTAAAATCTTTTTCAAATTGCTAAGTGTAATGCATATACAGAAAAATTGACAAGACAAAAATATATAACTCAATAAGTGATCAAAAACAAGCACATGTAACCACCACCACTATCAAGAAATGTGCTTTTGGGTTGGGGTTTCGTACACAGCCGAGCAGCTCCCTCGCTGTGATCTATTCAGTCAGTCCTCAACACAAGGGTTTGTAAAAAAAAAAAAAAAAAAAAAAGGTAGCACCGTCATAGTCCCCTTGTGCCCCCTCGCTTCCATCAACACATAACCGCCATCCTGAATTTATGGTAATAACTTCTTGCTTTTCTTTCTAATTTTACCATGTAAGTTTCTAAACATGACAGTTTAATTTTTGCTTGTTTTTGAACTTTAAGAATCGAATCATTTATGTAGTAATATTATTTTACATTTGACCTCTTTAGCTTAATATGTTATGTGTTTATTGTTCCACTGTAGTGTTCTGTTGTAAAAATATGCCAGCTTTTATTTATTCATTCTACTGTTTATAATGATGTTAGTTGTTTCCAGTTTTTTGCTCCTATGAATAATGCTGAGTGCTGCTATAAATATGCTTGTTTATGTCTCCTGATGCACATATTCATGCATTCTTATCCAGTACATTCCTAGGAGTAGAATTGCTGGGTTGTAGGAATGTATATATTCAACTTCCATAGCTAATACAGAGAGTTTTCCCGATTGGTTATACCAATTTACCTTCCCATTAGCAATGTATGAGAGCTGTTGCTCCATGTCTTCACCAACAGTTGGGATTGTCTGTCCTCCTGAGTGGGTGCACAGTCATATTTCATTGTTGTTTTAATTAACATTTCCCTGAATACTGACATTCATTGACCATTTGGATATCTTCTTTTAAAAAGTGCCTGTTCAAGATGTTTGCCCCCTTATAAAATTAGACTTTTTAGACTTTTTCTTATGATTTGTAGCTGTTTTTCTTGTATACTAGGGATATGAGTCCTAGTAGATTATATGTCTTGCATGTATCTTTTCTCACTCTGGTTTGCTTTTTCATTTTCCTAATGCTATCTCTTGATGAATAAAGCTCTTCATTTTCATGTAGTCAAGTTATCAGTCTTTTCCTGTATTGTGCTTTTTTGGGTTATGTGTAGGAACTTTTCGTCGTCTCAAGGTGGATACACTCCTGTGTCATCTCCTATAAGGTGTGTTGTTCTATCCTTCATATTTAGGAATATAGTGCACCTGGAGTTTTTGTATTGTCTTTTCTTTTTTAGCATTTGGATATCTAATGACCCAGAATCATTTATTGAAAAACTTTTTCTTACTGTTCTGAAGTGTCATTTTTGTCATAAATTAGATGTCCTTATGGAATTTCATTTCTGGGCTTAGTGTTTTCTATCCTTGCAACATTACCATACTGACTTAATTGCTATAGCTTTATAAATCTTGATATTCAATAGGACAATTGCTCCAACCTTGTTCCTTTTCAAAAGTTTCTTTTCCATTCTGGGTCTTTTCCATGTTTCTATAAATTTGAGAATCACCTTATGGAGTCTTATAAACCAAGTCCTCTTGGGATTTGGATTGGAATTGTATTGAATCTGTAGATAATTTGAGATGAAGCAGTATCTTTAGTGTCATTGGGTCTTCCAATCCATGAATATGGTATAGCCTCTCCTTTATTTAGTTGTTCTTCTTTTTTTTCAGGTGGGTTGGGAGAGAAGGAGCCAATTCAATGTCTAGTCTTTATTGGAAAGAAGAAACTTTACAGCTCATTTTGAGCAACTTAGTGCAGAGGCTCAGTGGGTCAACTGGCAGGGCACCAGATTGTAATGGATTTCACAGTTAGGGCATTGCTGGGTCTCATCTTTGTGCAGCCAAAAACTAGAGGACAGCACTGTTGTACTCTTCACAGATGCAGCCCACTATTCACTTGTTGGTGATGGTGGAGACTAAATTAGGGTCTTCTTTGGTGCCAGAAGTTTCCTTTTGGAGTAGTGTATTCTATGGGTCCAGTCCCTTTCATGCAGCCATTATGACCTACATCTCCAGTCCAGACACATCATCATCAGTAGGAACACCACCTTCAGATGCCATGGAGCACATCAAGGCCACCCACTGGAACCATGGGCCCTCAGAATCTGCAAGGCCAGCACTCCAACTCTGTGGCATAACCTTGAAGCCATATGCTCACAACAAGCAGCAGCACTTCGGGAACAGGCTGCAGAGACAACTTGAGTTCTTCCTTAATTTCTCTCAATAAGGTTTATAGTTTTCTATCTACAGGTTGTGTACTTTTTCTTTGTGTGAATTTATTCCTGTTTGAAACTTCAGATGCTGTGGAAATTGTATCTTTTTAAAAAAATTTTCTAACTGTTTATTGTTGGTATGTAGAAATATAACTGATTTGCATATTGGTCCTTTATCCAACAACCTTCTTAAATTCACTTTTTAATTCTAATAATTTATCTGCAGATTCTTTTGGATTTTCTTTGTATGTAACTTTGTAAATAATGCCAGTTTATTTCTTCCTCTTCCTCACTCTGACATTCTAAAATATCTCCTCTTTTCTATAAGTACTTTAAAAACAATGATTAAACAATTTATTTATCTGAAGTTTATTTTGAGCATTGAGTATGCGGTGCGGCTCTAAGCTAATTTTTTTCTCAGATGGATATCCTGATTTTTATGTAACAGTTATTAAATAAACCATCTTTCCTCAATAATTTGAAATGAGACCTTTATAATAGATTAAATTCCTATGTGTATTTGATTTCATTTTTGTGGGATTTTTTTGGATCACTGAACTCTTTTCTCTTTTAGTTATTGTAACTTTAAAATGTTTTAATATTTGGCAGATCTTCTTATTTATTTTTGGAATATATATTTCTATTCTTATTTAATTTTTCATATAAATTTGGGAATCAGCTTATCTAATGCTAAAATAAAATTCTATTTAGATTTTTATTAGGAGAGCTTAAGTTATAGATTCTATTTATAAAGTTGAGCTTTCCAGATAGGTGCAGTGACTCACACCTGTAATCCTAGCACTTTGGGAGGCTGAGGCAGGTGGATCCCTTGAGCCTAGGAGGTAAAGGCTGCAGTGAACTGAGATTGTGCCATTGCACTCCAGCCTGGGTGACAAAGTGAGACCCTGCCTCAGAAAAAAGAAAAAAGTTAAGCCTTCCTATCTTTTTCTCTGTTTCTTTTCTTTTCTTTTTTGGCAGAGTCTCACTCTGTTACCCAGGCTGGAGTGCAGTAGTACAATCAGCTCACTGCAACCTCCGCCTCCCAGGTTCAAGTGATTCTCCTGCCTCAGCCTCCTGAGTAGCTGGGACTATAGGCATGCACCACCACGTCTGGCTAATTTTTGTATTTTTAGTAGAGACAGTTTTGCTATGTTGGGCAAGCTGGTCTCGAGCTCTGGACCTCAGATGATCTGCCTGTCTCGGCCTCCCAAATTGAGCCACTGCACCTGTCCAAGGGCTACCTTTCTAATGGTTCAAATTATTTGTGTCACTTAATACTTTAATATAGATCTTGTGCATATATCAATTTTTTTCTAGACATTTATCTTTTTTGTTGGTATTGTTAGTACAGTTATTTTCTTCATTATGTTTCCAAACTGGTCATTGTTTGCTTGAATGTTGCTTATTAACTTTTCTGTGAGTTAATTTTTGGTTTTTTGTTTGTTTGTTTTGGTTTTTTTTTTTTTGCTTTTGCTTTTTTTTTTTGAGACAGAATCTGACTCTGTTGCCCAGACTGAAGTGCAGTGGCACAAACACGGCTGAATGCAGCCTTAACCTCCCGGGGTCAAGAGATTCTTCCACTTCAGCCTCTCAAGTAACTGGGACCAGTGGCTCATGCCTGTAATCCTAGCACTTTGGGAGGCCAAAGCAGGTGGATCGCTTGAGCCCAGGAGTTAGAGACCAGCCTGGGCAACATATGGTGAAACCCGCATCTCTACAAAAAAATTAAATACATAAATACAAAAATTAGCTGGGCATGGTGGCATGTGACTTTAGCCCAAGCTATCTGGGAGGCTGAGATAGGAGGATTAATTAAACCAAGGAGATCGAGGTTGCAGTGAGCCATACTCATGCCACTGCACTCCAGTCTAGGTGACAGAACCAAACTCTGTCTCAAAAACAAACGAACAAAAATTTAAACTGCAAATTTACATATGAATTCAATACAGTAGACATTTAAACCTTGCACTGCCACATAAGTGTTTATTTTGTGAAAAAAATGACATACTTTTTGAATATGTATACATCAAAACCAAAAATTAAATGTTTACTTTTTTGTTTATTGACAACTTTTTGTTTGTTTCTTGTTTTTTGTTTTGTCTTTTGAGACAGGGTCTCACTCTGTTTCCCAAGCTGGAATGCAATGGCACCATCAAAACTCACTGCAGTGTTGATTTCCGAGGCTCAACTGATCCTCCTGCCTCAGCCTCTCCAGCAGCTGGGACTACAGGCACGTGCCATCATGTCTGGCTAATTTTTTCCATTTTTTGTAGAGACAGGGTCTCCTTATGTTGTCCAGGTCGGTCTTGAACTCCTGGGTTCAAGTGATTGTCCTGCCTCAGCCTCCCAAAGGCTGGGATTACAGGCATGAGCCACTGTGCTAGGCCTCTATTGACAACTTTTTTTTTTTTGAGACAGGGTCTCACCCTGTTACCCAGGCTAGAGTGTAGTGGCACAGTCTCCACTCACTGCAACCTCCAGGTTCAAGCAACTGTTGTGCCTCAGCCTCCCAAATAGCTGGAATTACAGGCGTGCACCACCATGCCCAGCTAATTTTTGTAGAGACAGAGTCTCATCATGTTAACCAGGCTGGTCTCAAACTCCTAGGCTCAAGCAACCGCAAACTGCTGGGATCACAGCCTCCTAAATTGCTGGGATTACGGATATGATCCACTGCACCCAGCTTTTACTAACTTATTAAGTAACTGGAGAGTTTAGTCCCTACAGTTTTGTGATGCATTTTTAGGTTTCAGTTCCCAGAGGTCAATTTTTACAAATCTTGAAGATGCACCTCTGTCCAGCTTGCCAGCCTTTTTCTGTTATTTCCTTGACTGTGTTCATATATATTCTGATTCTTTCCAATTCCTTCCTGCTTTACTAGCTGTTTCTTAGTATTAATTCCTTGAGTTGCCAAATAAACTCAAAACTTTAAATTTAATGTGTACATAGAAACTAAATCCACTTTCACTCGTTTAAGTGGGTCCAACTTCTGCAACAACTCATTTCAAGAACCAGACATCATGGTCTTTAGCATATCATCCACAGCACCAATGTAATTCTCAAGCATTGACAAATATTCATGAATTTCCACTGGATAGCCTTCATTAATTTCTTCGTCTGCCATAATGACTGACTCACAGCCTTCAACTCCAGTCTGCCAGAAAGTGGCCAAGCAATGATGGTATCAATTCATACTTTCATTTTGGTTTAATATTTACTTTTTTTTTTTATTGTTAGAGACAAGGTCTCACTCTGTTCCCACTGAAGTGCAGTGGTGGGATCATGGCCTTCTGCAGCACAGAACTCCTGGGCTCAAGCAGTCTTCCCATCTCAGCTTCCCAAAGTGCTAGGATTACAGGCATTAGCCACCAGGCCCAACCTAAAAAAAAAACAAAAACAAAAAAAATCTGTCTTTTTAGGAATTTATTATATCAAGTGTATGACTAGCTTTGGAAACAATATACTAAACAACTATGTAATCAATTACCTCGCTAGGCTCGTCAAACACTAGCTGATTACCATTACAAAAGTATTTGTCCACTGAAAAGGCTGGGAATAAAAGTAATAACACATATGGAAGGAAGTTGATAAATGTTGATAAATGTTACAAGTTAAATAGAAATATTTGATTTATCCAAGATAGGCGATGATACAAAGTCTGCTTTTACAGACACGACTATAATATCCATTTCCAAGAAATCAATCTTTTTTTAAAATGGGCAACAGTCCACTACTCTTCCAAAGTATTAATAGTTATGTTAATCGTGTGTTCAAAATCCTCATCCTATTTAACAGTCAATATATTTAATGAAGATATTATCTTCTTGATAAGGCATTCTAATGCAACATTTGAATAGGACTAAATTTACAGTATCAAAAGTCTTAATACAATTTGATGGGTTTTCCCAAATGAGTTGCAGAAAAATGACAAGGGGAGAAGAGTGATTTTTCTGTAAAGAGGGTAACCATGGTCAATTCAGAATTGGAGACAGCTGTGAGTTATAATGGTTCCTCTGAGAATTGTCATATTTAAATTAAACTGATGATCTGATAGCTCGGGGAATAATTCCTGATGCAAGTGTTGCGGGCATTTTGCATCCTGCATGATGTAAGATAATTTTTCTCCCTGAATGTTTTCTTTAAATCTAGGTAATTTTAACTAGTATAAACAGCATTGGTGGCCAGGTGTGGTGGCTCATACCTATTATCTCAGCACTTTAGGAGGCTGAGGTGAGAGGATCACTTGAGCCCAGGAATTCAGGACCAGCCTGGGCAACATAGTGAGACCCTGCCTCTAAAATAAATACAATAAAATAAAATAAAATAAAATAAAATAATAAAATAAAATAAAATTAAAATAAAATAAAATAAATGTCATTGGTTATCCTATCAGAGATGTCTGACTTTGAATTCTGATATGAATGTTTTGGAGAAATCTAATAGTTTTTTTATCTTGCACATGTTACTTTTCTAATTTTTTCATACTTAAATAGATTATAATATTTCCCTAATAAAGATGCTGTGGAATTGGATAAGTGCAATGTGTTTCTTTTCACTCATTTGATTTCCATATACATAAATGTATCTATAACTAACACAAACCCTTACTTAGTAGGTGTTTAGTAATGTCAGAGAGGAAATTCCCTACCATGTATTCCCTTTCTTTTTAAGCCATTCATTTGCCTAAGTAATTTCTCTCTCTCCTTACCCGACGTTTATTTTGTCATCAAGTTTTTTTGATTTGGCTTCTGCAGTGCCTTTCCAATTGGTTTCATAATTTTCATTCTTTCCTGAGTCCTCAGTTCAGGATTGCAACGACCTTTTAACTAATTTTTTTTCACTCCCTCTAGTCTTGCCACTTGCAATCCATCTTCCACACTGTCCAGAGCTTCTCAAAACACAGTTCTGATTATAAATCAACATTTCTTGCCTAAATAATTTTAATGACCAATCTTTCTTTATATTGCAGGGATCTTGTCTCCTTCATGTTGCATCTCCATAGTCAAACAGCATGTTCCATGTTTACCACCCCCTTCTGTCAGCTTCTGACATTTTCTGTGATTGGATTAGATTATAGCAAAGTTGCTGAACAAAAGATCTATAACTGACTTTTTATTCTATTTTATTTTATTTTATTTTATTTTATTTGAGACGAAGTCTCGCACTGTCACCCAGGCTGGAGTGCAGTGGCACAATATTGGCTCGCTGCAGCCTCCACCTCCCGGGTTCAAGAGATTCTCGTGCCTCAGCTTCCCAAGTAGCTGGGATTACAGGTGTGTGCCACCACGCCTGGCTAATTTTTATATTTTTAGTAGAGATGGGGTTTCACCATGTTGGCCAGGCTGGTTTCGAACTCCTGACCTTAGGTGATCCACCCACCTTGCTCTCCCAAAGTGCTGGGATTACAGGCGTGAGCCACTGTGCCCAGTCTATAACTGACTTTAAAACACAAGAAAAAGATGTTCACTTAAAATAAGGGATGTGCAAATTAAAACTAAGATATTAGCTTTCATCAGTTTGGCAAAGATCAACAAGTTTGACCATAAATTATTTTGGCCAAGATGTGGGGAAACATTCTCAAAGTTTATAGGATGACAAATTGGAACCATCATTTTAGATAACATTTTTTTTTTTTTTTTTTTTTTGAGACAGGGTCTCACTCTGTCACCCAGGCTATAGGCTATAGATAGTGGCTTGATCTCACCTCACTGCAACCTATGCCTCCCAGTTTCAAGCAATTCTCGTGCTTCAGCCTCCCAAGTAGCTGGAATCACATGTGTATACCACCACACCTGGCTAATTTTTGTATTTTTAGTAGAGACAAGGTTTTGCCATGTTGGCCAGACTGGTCTCAAACCCCTGGCCTCAAGCCATCTGCCCTCACTTCAGCCTCCCAAAGTGCTGGGATTATAGGCATGAGCCACCACGTTTGGCCTAGAGAATAATTTCTTAATATTTATCAAGAATGACCAAAAGTTTGACCCAGCATTTTTAATTTATCCTACAGAAATACATATGCAAAGATATGTACAAAGAATATTCATTGCAGTATAATAACATAAGCATCCCAAAAGATGGGAAATAGCCAAAATGTCTATCAACAGGGTGATGGTTATGTAAACTGCAGTGTATCCATAAAATGTAATCCTACGGAGCCATTAAAAAAAATAATGCAGGCTGGGTGCACTTGTTCACATCTGTAATCCCAGCACTTTGGGAGGCCGAGGCAGGCGGATCACTTGAAGCCAGGAGTTCCAAGAACAGCCTGGGCAATATGATGAAACCCCGTCTCTACTAAAAATACAAAAATTAGCTGGATGTGCTGATGCACGCCTGTGATCCCAGCTACTCAGGAGTCTGAGGCACAAGACTCACTTGAGTCTAAGTGACGGAGATTGCAGTGGGCCGAGATCACGCCACTGCACTCCAGCCTGGGCATCAGATGTAAACTGTCTCAAAAAAAAAAAGTGATGTGCGTGTACTGATACGGATAGATCTCTGAAATAAAGTTTAAAAGCGAAGTGCAGAGCAGTGTATGTAGTATGTTATAATTTTTATAAAATTTTAAAAGATATATACATATATTAAATATTAAAATATCTCTGGAGTGATATACAGGGGTTAAAGGGAGTGGTTGCCATTGAGGAGGTGAGCGAGGGACAAGGGATTTGGAGTGGTAGAGAGACCACTCTGGCAAAGTTTTTTCATCAGACACGGAGCAATGGTTAAGCAAGTTATGGCAGATCACCTTGATTATATGAGTCTGGTAAATCTCATATATCAATCCTGATGTCTATTGCATCTCAAAACAGTCCTATGATGTGGCATTGTTTATCTCTAACAGAGGCAAATTGATGGTGGATGAGATTGAGTATCTGGTTGAGATCCTTGTATTGTTAGAAGCAATAGGGATTATGAATCCAGGCCTATCTGGCACCAGCTCCCTGCAGCCTGCCTGGAAAGTATCTCAGCTGTAAAAGATATCCCATTGTATTCCAAGTATCACTCATGTCTGTGCTCTTTCCCCACTAGACTGAAAGCTTCTTGAAAAGAAGAGCCATACATCACTTCATCATCGCCACTATCACAATGACTAGCACATGACAAGTGTTCAGTAAAAGTTTATTGACTTGAACAGTTAGATGATTTTCTTTAAGAAATCAGATACTTATGAGATGTAAATGCCACAATCTGCCATCTTTTCTAAAAGGTAGACTATTTTGATTTGTGTCCTCATCACACGAAGCAATTTAAGAAAGAAAAAACAGGATGGTGAGTGTAAAAACTACAGCCGCAGAATTCAGGAGCAGGCTGTTTTCTTTAATGGTGTTTGGTTTTCCAGGACATGAGAGAAGAATTCAAAACTTTCTACAAACACTTGCCTCTCCACAGAACTGACAGGGCTAAGTGTGAAACAGACTCTGCACTTTATCCTGTGAAATGTTTTACTAGACGGCTCTTGTTTCTAGCTCCATTTAGACTGCTCAGAGCAGAAGCTGGCCCCTGCCTGTTTGCCCCTGGAGGATTCCCATCGCATGTCAGTGATGTCTGTGTCCCCACTAACTCTAGTGACCTGCCTCTGTGATGTGCTGCAAACACTACACTCAAGGGCAAAGCGTCCAGCCTCTGGAAAACTGGTATTGAGAGACTTTCCAGAGCATTAAGAGCTCTTAAAGGACACTCTAAAGTTACTGAGAATTTTCTAGAACACTGCTTAAAAAATATTTAGTTTCCTGAATCTGTAAGAAAGGCACTCTTTTATTGGTCTCCCCTAATTTCCCAGCTTCTCTGAAAGCATGAGTCAGCCAATGGAAGAACAGTGGGGAGGTGAGTCTATCAATTTAGACTCAACCTTTGGGCTTATCAACTTAGAATCTGGAGAATTCCTTTCCTGGGATCACCTGGACAAAGCAGAAAGATGTAATGGAAATAGCACAGATAGAAAGCAGATTAACTTGAGTTTAAAACTAGCTTCTGTCAACAACCAGTCACATGACCTTGGGCAAATTACTTAACTTCTTCAAGGCTTTGTGTCCTCATTTTGCAATATTCTTGTGAAAATTTGGTAGGTCATCATCAGCACAGTTCCAGGGACAATAAACTTTTTTTTTTTTTTAGAGATAGGGTCTTGCTCTGTTGCCCAGGCTGGGATGTAGTGGCACAATCATGGCTTACTGTAGCCTCAAACTCCTGGGTTCAAGCCATCCCCCAACCTCAGCCTCCCAAGTAGCTGTAACTACAGGCATGTGCAGGCATGTGTCACCATGCTCGACTACTTTTTAAAAAATTTCTCGGCTGGGCACGGTGGCTCATGTCTGTAATCCCAGCACTTTGGGAGGCCAAGGTGGGCGGATCACCTGAGGTCAGGGGTTCGGGACCAGTCTGGCCAACATAGTGAAACCTCACTACTAAAAGTACAAAAAAATAGCCAGGTATGGTGGCACGTCCCTGTAGTCCCAGCCACTTAGGAGGCTGAGGCAGGAGAATTGCTTGAACCGGGGGCAGAGGTTGCAGTGAGCAGAGATCGTGCCACTGCACTCCAGCCTGGGCAACAGAGCGAGACTCTGTCTCAAAAAAAATTTTTTTTTGGTACAGATAGGGTCCCACTCTGGTCTCAAGTCCTGGTCTCAAGTGATCCTCCCACCTTGGTCTCCCAAAGTGCTGGATTTACAGACATGAGCCACCACATCCAGCCTCCAGCAACAATAAATCTTGTTGAGAAAAATGAATGAATAACATACTGAAGATGACAAGCATGTAGAGGAGCTCAATAAATATTAATTCTTCATCTGGATAAAGGCCAGAATTATAAAATAAATACATACATAAATAAATATTCATTATCTTCCCACTCTCTGCTCTTCTCACCTTCAGTTCAGGCTATATGTAGCCCTTCAGCGAATTTTTCCCCTTCAAGGTCACTTCCAAAGGTTACCAAGACCTACTTTTAACCAGAAAAAATAATAATAAAAAATAAACAAGAATTAATGAAAGCACCAGCCCAGCCAACATGGCAAAACCCCGTCTCTACTAAAAATACAAAAACTAGCTGGGCGTGGTGGCGCGCGACTGTAATCCCAGCTACTCGGAAGGCTGAGGCAGGAGAATCACTTGAACCCAGGAGGCAGAGGTTGCAGTGAGCCGAGATCACGCCACTGCACTCCAGCCTGGGTGACAGCAAGATTCTGTCTCAAAAAAAAAAAAAAAAAAGAATTATTGAAAGCAAAAGGAAACATGAAGTGGAAATGTATTCACTTTCGGTTTCTAAGCCCCTAAAGATGGCCTTGTTTTTCTGTTTGTTTGGTCAAGAATGGACCTATCTATGTTGTTTAACAGAGAAAAAGTTTAATTTTTATTTTAAAACCCATTTATCTATAGTGTTGCAAAATGGGTTTCAGATAAACAACAGACAGCAGCCATTGCCAAACAGTGCATTTGAAACTTTTATACTTTTCTTATGAAGTCACCACGGCTCAGTAGTTCAGTACATGACTTCAACCTCTGACCAACCTATCTTAGAGTCCAAACTTGTCACTCATTTTCCTTATGGGCTTGGGCAATTTTCTTAATCTGTCTGACCCTCAGTGTGCTTATCTGCAAAATGTGGCTAACAAGGGTACTCACCTCATGATTTTCATAAGGATTAAATGAAATAATTGCCATGCCTACTGCGGTGCCTGACACAAGGTTCCTGACAATTAATTGTAGCTATTATTATCATCATCTCATTAATATAAACCCATGAGGTAGCTACTCCTATTTTACAGGGAAAGAAACAGACTCTTGGATGATGAATATAAAAATATTTAGTACAGCAGGGTGCGGTGGCTCATGCCTGTAATCCCAGCACTTTGGGAGGCCAAGACGAGTGGATCGCTTGAGGTCAGGGGTTTGAGACCAGCCTGGCCAACATGGCAAAACCCCGTCTCTACTAAAAATACAAAAATTAGCTGGGCATGGTGGCACGCACCTGTAGTCCCAGCTACTTGGGAGGCTGAGGCAGGAGAGTCACTTGAACATGGGAGGCGGAGGTTGCAGTGAGCCAAGAATGTGCCACTGCACTCCAATCTGGGTGACAGAGCAGGACTCCATCCCAAAAACAAAAACAAAAACAAAACAAACAAACAAATGAACGAACAAAAAACATAAAAATATTTAGTACATCACCAAGCAAATAGTAAAAACCCATAGGTGAGCTTAAAAAGAAATTCAACAGTCTCCAACCTGCAGATCAGGAGTATTGACCCTCTATTCTTTGCAAGCATTTTGTATAGGAAGAAGAAACTGAAAACAGCCTGTTAACTTGTCTGCCTGTCCTTATCTGTTAGGAGGAAATGGTCAGAGTTCCTGTACAGCTAGTATGTAGGCATTTCAGTTGTTCAGTAAGTACTTGTTAATCAAATAAATGGAGGGGTGAGCACCCAGGAGCTCTGGTCTCGATGTTCCCAGTCAGGAGCTGCACCCGCACTCATTTCTGCTCCTGTCGCCCTATCTTCATTGCTACTTCATTCCTCACCTTAAAGCTTCAGGAAAATACACAGAAGGTCTTCACTGGAAGATGAGAGGATGTAAACAAAAACCTGAGCCTTCCTTGAGATATCAACCCTGAAAATTATATCCAAAGTTCAAAAAAATGTGCCATCCACATCTAATTGAGAAACTGTGATAGACTATTAAAGTTGGGCACTAGAAAGACTGTAACATTCTTGTGGATGAGCAGGTCTCATGTTGCTTTAGAAAGAAACATGTTTAAAGTCTGAATAAATCAATGGTTAAGCTTTGGAGACCTTAGTTTAAACAAACATATCTTGACCTACAACAGAAATATAAATATGACCCTAAAAACACATTTGCAAATGATTTTCTTGGCCACAGACATAGAAGAGTACAAAACTATGATCCCCAAAAGGACCCTTAAGTTTGGATTTTATTTTGTAAAATAAATTTGAGAGTCCTCTTAGGGATCATAGTTTTGAACTGTTTTATGTCTGCGACAGAAGAAAACGTATAGGAAAGAAATGTAAAAATTTAATCATGAAAGCATGTTTGTGCATTTCAAAGAGAGAAACAGTCTAGAAGGGAGAAAATGAAAGTCTGTAATAGTGGCCTTAGGGTCAGACAATCCTAGGCTAGAGTGCTAGAATTCTGGCCCAATCAATTACTTATAGGTGAGGCCGAGCAAATCATACACATATACAACCACACACACACACACATACACACTCACACACACGATTGTAAGATTAAATAGAAGGTTACTGTTAAGTACTTACCACAATGATGCATAGTACACAGAATGTACTCAGTAAATAATCTTTTTTTCTGCTTTTTTATTTTTATTTTTAAAGAAACAAGGTCTCAGGCTGGTCTGAAACTCCTAGCCTCAAGCAATCCTCCTGTCTTGGCCTCCCAAAGTGGTGGGATTATGGCATGAGCTACCACACTCAGCCAATGATAGTTTCTATTATCAGAGAAAGAACAGAAAGAGAGGCCAAATCCCTGACAATAATTTCTCTTATCCACCAGAGTTCCCAGACAGTCGCCAGAAGCAGTGTTTTATTGCTATGTTTACAAGGAATTGCCTAGAAGACAAGCACCTGTGATGTGGGGACAGCATGAGATTTAGGATTAGAAGAACCTAGGCCCCCAGTTCTGACCCTGACACTTTCAGGCAATGTGTACTTGAACTAATCACATATCATGTCTGAAATTTGGATTCCCCATCTGAAAATGAGTCCCAGGATTTTTCTGAGTACTAAGAGAAATAACATGGGTTATAGCCCTTTATAAATTGTGACAGTTTTAACTGTAGTGAGTCCTTTAGTCTCTGACCCTGTAACAGTCTTGCCCTAAGAAAGTACATATAGTCCTGTAAGGTAAGGTGCCAGGTTTCCCATCAGATGGGCTGCAAAGATCTCATGACCTAACAGCCACACTTATCTCAGATGCCAGGCCACTGACATTTCAGGGTAGAAGAGGACATAAAGGAGAACTCTGACACAAAAAAAGTTCAAAGTCAGCTGTCCCAGGCCAGTCAAGCAAGGAAACTTTCACCATCTCTCACCCTGATCAGAAAAGCTCACCTGTACCCTCAACATTTTCACATAAGAAATATTTTCTAAGGGATCCAAGAACTTGAAGGAAAAAGAGGGGCTAGAGGAAGAATGCTTTTGCTCAGTAGTGAGAGCAGACTTTTCATCCTCATACCATTGCAAATAATTAGCATGTTTCACAAGCTATTTCTTACAGCAGCAGTGGGCTGTCATGCAAAAAAGCTTCAGAGTGACTCAAGGCTTGGCTAAAACCCTCCATTCTTTAATTACTGTGTGACCCTCAGTTGATTGCCAGTTCCTTTGAATTATGACTGCTTCTTGAAGCTAAGCAAAGCCACAGATTTAGAGGAGACACATCTTCCAAGTTCACCCGGTTGCTCTTAAAAGGCACACTTTTTTTTTTTGAGACAAGGTCCCAGTTCATCACCCAGGCTGAAATACAGTAATGCAATCATAACTCACTATATCTCAAATTCCTGGCCTCAAGTGAACATCCTGCTTCAGCCTCCCAAGCTGTTGGGATTACAGGGTTGAAACAGCATGCTCTGCAGAAGCCACATTTTTAGTTTCCAAATAGGTTTCACCTCAAATTGTTCTTCGAATGTTTTTCTTGAGTTAGTCTAGTGTCCCCTTTTTTTTGTAAGCTCCAGCACCATCTTCTTTATTTGACAATTTAGTACCAAAGCCTGAACCTAGCACATAGTATGTTCACATAGTGTTCACAATACATATTTGTACAATGACTGCCTATGGGAATTAATTTACAACTCACTGTAATCTCCTTGAGGCAAACCCCCAAAGTACCTAGCAGAATGCATAGCAGATGCTGAAGAAACACAAATTGATTAATTTATCTGTGTCGTATTTATCATCTCTTCCTCCTTCTTTGGGAAGTTGAAATTTCCTGCTGTGTTTTCCACTTCTCAACTTCCACCAACCACTGGTACTAACTGCCATACTCTTGGACACTTTTGGAATCTCCCTTTATAGGAAGGGTTGCCCAATTTAGCAAATAAAAATATAGGACACCAAGGTTAAAATGAATTTTAGATAAACAATGAATAAAAATTGTAAAGGTATAAATACGTCCCATTCAACATTTGGGTTATATTTATACCAAAAAAATTTTCATTGCTTATCTGAAATTCAAATGTAACAGTGCATTTTATCTGGCAACCTTATTTACAGGATCTCACTGCAAGTATTGACACTAACATAGAAGTTGTCATTTCTCAGAACTACACCTTTAAGGCTCTGTGATATTTATTTATTTATTTATTTATTTATTTATTTATTTATTTATTTATAGAGATGGAGGTCTCACTTTGTTGCCCAGGCTGGTCTTGAACTCCTGGGCTCACATGATCCACCCACTTTGGCCTCCCAAAGTGCTGGGATTACAGGTGTAAGCCACCACACCCAGCCTAGGCCCTGTGCTCATTAATTAGTCAGTTCCAAACACCCTAAGGAGACAGAAAGCTGCTTTATCTTCTTCTAGCACAGGCCTTGCTCAGAGTAATGTGTTGGGGAAGGGAGAATCAAGTACCTCAGTTTTTCTCCTAGATTTGAAGTTTCCTTCATTCAACTAGTGAGCTGCTCTCTCTCCTCTCAGCTGAGGGATAGATATTTTTGTATATTCCACCGAGCCCAAATTAAGAGCATCCAAACACTAAGTGTAGATTTCCTCCTTCGCATTGTTCCTGACACAGTTTATCCTTCCAGATCACCCAGATGCTGCCATTGAAACATAGAAATCTTACCTACTTCTCCAAACATCAGACACCTTTAAAACTCTCTCCTTTGTATGCTTCTTAGTGTACTCAGTTACAAAGTCCTGGGTTTGTTTTTATTGCAGTTATTTATTTTCTGTTGTTTTCCCTACAGAAATACTTCTCATATCTGCCTCTTCCTCTTTCTTTCCATTTCTCCAGCCTGTCCTGCCCATTTAATATGTCATCACCTGAGGCCTAGATTGCAGCGACAGTGTCTTAACTCTTCTGGCTTCCTGCATCTGTGCACCTCCTAGCAAATGTATCCTTATATAGTCTCCTTTTCCCATCTGGGATTCCCCTTTGGGGAAAGCTGGCATAAATCTTGATTTTCTATTTAACAAATCAATACCAGGCTCCATAGCTGAGGCTTCAAGTACCCCCAGCCTTTCTATTTTCTTCGCCTTATCTGTCTTCCATAGACTGATACAGTCCAATTTCTATTTGCTCAGATCTGGGCCTCATCCCTACATCTGGCTGCATGAGCCCCATCATTGCTCCTGCCTTGAATACTCAAATCCCTTCCCTCCTCCTCTGGGCCAATCCATGTCCCTTACCTCCTTCAAAATCCAGCTTATTAGAAGATAATATAGCCAATCTTAGGGTGGAGAAAGCCTTTTCAAAGAGAAGAAAACAAAAGAGGAAAATGCAAAGGGAAAAGTTTAGTAGATTTGATTACACAAGAATGAAAAGATTCCTTATGTCAAAAAGTACTGTAAACAGAACAAAAACAACTAGAAAAAAATTGCTACCTATAATAGACAATGTTAATATTCTTAATATAATTTGCAAATTAGTAAGAAACAGACATTCCAAAAGAAAATGAAGAGCAGGTATATTTGTGTGACACACACATGAAGTAGAACAGGCCAAAAACATGAGAAACCACAAAACCTCAGTAGTACTAGAGAAACACAAATTAAAAGAATGAGTTTCCTTTTTCTTTCATCAGACATTTTTTAAAGACTGATATTCCATGTTGGTGAGAGTGAAAGAACAGGATTTTTCTTACATGCTTTAGCAGTGCTCTTTCTTACACTTCTTTTCTTTTCTTTCTTTTTTTTTTTTTTTGAGACAGAGTCTCACTCTGTTGCCCAGACTGGAGTGCAGTGGTAGGATCTCGGCTTACTGCAACATCCACCTCCCAGGTTCAAGCGATTCTTCTGCCTCAGTCTCCCAAGTAACTGGGATTACAGGTGTACGCCACTATGCCCAGCTAATTTTTGTATTTTTATTAGAGACGGGGTTTCACCATGTTGCACAGGCTGGTCTGGAACCCCTGACTTCAGGTCATCTGCCCGCCTTGGCCTCCCAAAATGCTGGCATTATAGGCATGAGCCACCATGCCCGGCCTCTTATACTTCTTTAAAATAGCATAGATTAGGAGAACCTTACTAATTGTTTACTTTGTTAACAGTGTTTTCCAATTTTCCTATAATAAATATGTATCCTTTTAAATAATTAACACAATATGTATATGCACTTTTCAAAATCTTATGAAAATTGAAGGGAGGATAAGGCAGGAGGAGAAGGAAAGTGCATTTTTCTTAACCAGATAGGCCTGGTTTAGAAATCCCTCATTGCCTCTAACTAGCTGCAATTGACTTCTCAAGTCTGGGATCCTCACCTCAGTGAGCTGTTAAAATAGAAAAAAGTGTATAACCTGTTATTACAATACCTGGCACTTTGTAAACATTCAAAAAGTGGTGTTATTTGTTATTATTTTGTTGTATCCTCAGAGAGCATATAGTTTCAGTCTTTTGCATGTAGTAGGTACAAAATTAAAATATCTGCTAGATGGTCTGATTTATTATTATTATTATTGTTATTATTATCATTATTTTTTGAGCTGGAGTCTCGCTCTGTCGCCCAGGCTGGAGGACAGTGGCCTAATCTCGGCTCACTGCCACCTTCACCTCCTGGGTTCAAGCAATTCTTGTACTTCAGCCTACCAAGTAGCTGGGATTACAGGCACCCGCCACCATGCCGAGCTAATTTTATTGTATTTTTAGTAGAGACTCACCATGTTGGCCAGGCTCATCTCGAACTCCAGACCTCAGGTGATCCAACCACCTCAGCCTCCCAAAGTGCTAGGATTATAGGCGTGAGCGACCACACTGGCCTTGATTTTTTCTTTACCTTTGATATTCTTCTTCACTAACCCTATTTTCTCCTTCCCCTTTTCTTTCCCTCCTGTCTATTCCACAACTGTCCTATTCATTCCCTTTCTTCTTATCACACTGTGTTTCTTATGGACCAATCTTTCACACGTTCTTTGAATAGCATTTTTCAGGCATGGCCACATGTGCCTGTAGGTTCCAGCAACTTGGGAAACTGAGGCAGGAGGATTGCTTGAACCCAGGAATTCGAGGCTACAGTGAGCCGTGATTTTACCACTGCACTCCAGCTGGAGTGACAGAGCAAGCCTGTCTTAAAAATAAATAAATAAAAATAAAACTCAGTTCCAAAAGCTGCTGGTTTGTCAGACTTACCTGAAGTTCACCAGCAATGACAATGGGCTCCCTTTTCTCCTTACTGTTACTCTTTATTTTACTAACATTTTGATTGAAACTCATCTGTCTTTGGAATGCTTCCTATGCTTGACTGCTCCTGAGTCTATTAACGTCAGTGTTTCCTGGTAATCTGTGACCTATTTGTCTGCTGACCTTCTCTTTCCTCCAGGCAGAAGCTAATTCTGTGTTTCTTATGAGGCTTCTTGCATGTTCATGTTCATCAGTGTTGTAAATTAAATTAATAGTATTTCAGGTCAGCAAATTAGCTTCCCTTCCCTTCCTCTTCTTTTCCCCTTTTGTCCCTTCTACTCATTTGCCCTCCTCCCTGAAAATATAATTATTAATTATTCCTTTTTTCTGACATAAATCTATATTTGCTTTTGGAAAGTAGAATGAATACTTTTTTACCTATCACCCATATTGGATATATGTCTTTTTAATGTTTGGGAAACACGCACTGAACACTTTAGGACAGTTGCTAAGAGATTATAACAACATTTCAACAAGCACTGGATTCTCCCCTCCATATCTTTATAACTATTACGGTCTATGATTATGGGGCTTGGCATTAGACCAGATGTGAATTCTGTCTCCAACGCTATACAACCTTAGGCAATTCACCCATCCTCTCTGGGATTTAGCTTCTTTGTCTATAAAAAGTTGATAACATCTATAACAAAAGATGGGAGTTAAATGTGTATAAAGTATATAAGAAACAATCTAACAGAGTAGACGTAGGAATACTATCTAACATAAAGAGAAATGTGAATTTCCCCTTCCCTTTAGGAGATTCATTCATTTCTTAGGGGATTTATAGTCCAGTGGGAAAAATCAAGATCTACATAAACAAACACTAAACATAATCAAAATGAATTTATTAAGCACGTAGGACATAAAATGTGTCATATACTCCACTAAAGGAACTTTGCAAAGATGGTCTTATTTAATCTTTATAACTGGTACTATTATAACTTTATTCATTTTTTTTTTTTTTTTTTTTTTTTTGAGGCAGGATTTTGCTCTGTCACCCAGGCTAGAGTACAATGGAACGATTGTGGCTAATTTTAGCTTCTACCTCCCAGGCTCAAGCAACCCTCCCACCTCAGCCTCCTGAGTATTGGGACCACAGGTGTGCACCACCACGCCTGGCTAATTTTTTGATTTTTTGTAGAGATGGAGTCTCACTGTGTTACCCAGGCTGATCTCAAACTTCTGGGCTGAAGCGATCCTCCCACCTTGGCCTCCCAAAGTGCTGGGATTATAGGCATGAATCACCATGCCCAGCCATAACCCCAATTTTAGGATGAGGAAACTGACATCCCTATAGGTCCTATAGTTAGTAAGAGGTACAGCCCATACAATTAGGTACCAGTGTCCATGCTCATAACCAACCACATCATATTGTTCTCACTCATGTCTTGCACAGAGTAGGAACTCAATAAATACTTTCAAATATCTCCTCTAATTTCTTTTTCCAAAGCAAAGAATAACCACCACACATCCCAGAAAAGCACATCTTAACCTAGTCTTTGATAAAAACAGTTGGCTGCTTTGCACAGTCTGAAACTCAGATACAGTTTGGTGCAAAGAAAACAGGGAAAAAGGCCGGGTGCGGCGGCTCACACCTGTAATCCCAGCACTTTGGGAGGCCGAGGCAGGCAGATCACGAGGTCAGGAGATCGAGACCATCCTAGCTAACACGGTGAAACCCCGTCTCTACTAAAAGTACAAAAAATTAGCCAGGCGTGGTGGCAGATGCCTGTAGACCCAGCTACTTGGGAGGCTGAGGGAGGAGAATGGTGTGAACCCGGGAGGCAGAGCTTGCAGTGAGCTGAGATTGTGCCACTGCACTCCAGCCTGGGTGACACAGAGAGACTCTGACTCAAAAACAAAGAAATTTGGAAGGGCCAGGAGCGGTGGCTCACGCCTGTAATTCCAGCACTTTGGGAGAGCGAGGCAGGTGGATCATTTGAGGTCAGGAGTTCGAGACCAGCCTGACCAACATGGTGAAACCCCGTCTCTACTAAAAATACAAAAATTAGCTGGGCATGGTGGCACATTCCTGTAATCCCAGCTACTTGGGAGGCTGAAGCAGGAGAATCGCTTGAACCTGGGAGGTGGAGGTTGCGGTGAGCTGAGATTGCCCCATTGCACTCCAGCCTGGGCAACAAGAGTGAAACCACGTTTCAAAAAAAAAAAAAAAAAAATTTGGAAGCTCTCTGTGTTCTCAACCAACAATCAGGGGTGTAACTCTGGCAATAACAGTTTCTCTTAGAACATTTAGAGTAAGTCTTCAGGGCAACAAGTTAGTAGCTCTGATTTGAGGATATGATAATGGGCAGAAAACATTTTGTTCCAGCCAGTCTGTGGCTCTATCCATCAAAATTAATGATACCAAAACACTTTGAAGATAAAAAGATGAATTGTAAAAGCCCTGGACCTCAACTGTATTTAACCCTGTTTCAGTATTACTAACATTTCATCCTGCTGGTTAGGTTTTACAATGAGTGTCCCGTTAGGACATTCGAGAATGTGGCTAGGAATATTGTTGACACCACTGATGTTGGTGCTCCTTATTCAAACCATTACGGACACTAACTTTTCTTAAAGTAAAGAAAGGTTTCACCATGTTACTCAGGCTGACCTCAAACTCAGGGCCTCAAGCGATTCTCCTGCCTTGACCTCCCAAAATTCTGAGATCATAGGTGTGACTACCATACCCGGCCATGAAATTATTTATTTATGTATTTATTTATTGAGATAGAGTCTCACTCTGTCACCCAGGCTGGAATGCAGTGGCCCGATCTCAGCTCACTACAACCTCCGCCTTCCTGGTTCAAGTGATTCTAGTGCCTCAGACACCCAAGTAGCTGGGATTCCAGGGATGCGCTACCCAACCCGGCTAATTTTTGTATTTTTAGTAGAGACAGGGTTTCACCATGTTGGTCAGGCTAGTCTTGAACTCCTGGCCTCAAGTGATCTGCTCACCTCAGCCTCCCAAAATGCTGGGATTACAGGTGTGAGCCATCATGCCCAGCCGAATTTATATTTTTAAAGAGAACCTACATGCTATCCAAAAACAAACCCAGAATGATTCCATCTTAAGGCATATTTTAAATGAGTAAATTATCCAGTTCTAAGATGAAGATCAAGTTTATAGCAAGATAACAAATGGATTCTGAACGCTTATTAATGTGGATATCATCTATTTAGACTTAGAGATAATTTTGACAGGGTTCTGGGTAAGTATGCTTTGGCTTAGCAAACATTTCTTCTAAATATTAAGTCATAACATGGGGTTCCTGGACATTTAAGGGATCTGTAGAAGTGGTAAAGGAGGTTTCAGAACAAACTTCAACCTCAAATGGGGCTGTACAGGCTAAGTCACGTGTTAACTTAGGGGCTGTGGTGATCAACTCAGAGTGACAGATTAGCTCTGATGGGCACTCACAAATGTTCTTGACTATTTAAAAAACAATGAAACAATTATGAATTAATATAGCTTTGCTGACAATACTTTTCAAAATTTGGGATCCATGATGGGAAGGATAGGGTCTATGTGTACCAAAAAATGTACTTGATGGTGAAATATTTGTAAATCACTTTCCCAGAGTATAAATTAATAAAATTTTAAGACCATAGAGGAACATTTAAAATACAGTATGGTTTTGGGAGTGATGTCAGCTAGATGGCAGAATAGGAGTTTTTAGTGCCTGTCTCCTTGCAGAAACACTAATTTAAATAGCTATCTACATGCAAAAATACTTTCATAAGAGCTAAGGAATTCAGGTAAGAGATGACAGTATGTAGGTGGAACACAGAAATAAGAAAAGATGCATTAAAGAGGGTAGGAAGGATAGTTTTACATTACCCACATTATCTGTCTTCCAAGCCTTCTGAGGGAGGAAGAGGAGTGAACACCCATTTCATCATGAACCACAGCACGAGGCCCTCCCCATTGAACCCTTGTGGCTGGCTGGTCCCTATGGATCCAGACTCTAGGCCATCCCCTGCATCTGTAGGCTCCAGGCAAGACCCCACATCCCAAAGACCCAAGCTCACCCAGGACCAGGCTGGCCCCCACATCCCCAGGCTTTAGGCTGGCCCCCACAGACTAAGCCTCCAGACCAGCCCCACGGACCCAGGCTCCAGGACTGTCCCAATGCCATGCCACCAGCCCCCATGGCCCTAGCCACCAGGCTGGCACCTGTGGCCCCAAGTTCCAGCAGACCCAGGCTCTGGGATCACTCCCATGGACCACCCCCATGGACCCAAGACCCAGACCCAGCTCTGCAGACTCAGGTTCCAGACCTGTCCCAGCACCAGGCTAGCGCTTGTAGACCAGGCCCACCTTGAGAACCCAGACACCAGGCCTGCCCTAGCACCAGCACACTCCCCAGCAGACTCAGGCTCAAGACCCATCCCAGGGCCAGGTTAACTCCAGTGGACCCAGGCTTCCTGTCAGCCCCTGTGGACACAGGCTGTAGGCCTATTCCTGCAGACTCAGGCTCCAGGCCCTCTCCAGCAGACCCAGTCACCAAGACCACACCAGTGAACCCCAGTGCCAGGCCATCTCCATGGACTCAAGATTAAGGACTGTACCCACAGACCCGGGTTGCAGACTCACCTCTGCAGACCCAGACACCAGATCAGCCCATCTGAGGACTTCAGAAGTAAGCTTTGAACTCATCAGATGGTCCTTCCAGAATCACAAAATAATAATCAGGGAAACATGACACCACCAAAGGTAGAAAAAATTAAAGCACTAATAACTGACCTTAAAAAATTGAGATACACGGCCAGGCATGGTGGCTCATGCCTGTAATCATAGCACTATGGGAGGCTGAGGCAGGCGGATCGTCTGAGGTCAGGAGTTCGAGACCAGCCTGGCCAAGATGGTAGTAGAGATGGTGAAGCCCCGTCTCTACTAAAAACACAAAAGTTAGCTAGGCATGGTGGGGGGTGCCTGTAATCCCAGCTACTTAGGAGGCTGAGGCAGGAGAATTCCTTGAAGCCGGGAGGCAGAGGTTGCAGTGAGCCCAGATCACGCCACTGCACTCCAGCCTGGGTGACAAAAGCAAGATTCCATATCAAAATATAAAAGTAAAAATAAATAAAAAATAAATTGGGATACGCAAACTTCACGAATTTGTATATCAAAATAATTTGTAATTATTTGAAAATTTGTAAGAATTCAAAATAATCATCTTAAAGAAACTCAAGGAGCTATAAGAGAACACAGATAACTAAATGATTATTAGGAAAACAATTCATGAACAAAATGAGTTCAACTAAGGGAGATCTTCACCAAGACACATTTTGGTCAAATTCTCAAAAGTCAAAGACAGAAGCCAGGCAGGGTAGCTCACACCTGTAATCTCAGCACTTTGTGAGGCTGAAGCCTTTATCTCATACCGTATACAAAAGGCAACTCAAAACCAGACCAGGCGCGGTGGTTCATGCCTGTAATCCCAATACTTTGGGAGGCCGAGGCAGGCAGATCATTTGAGGTCAGGAGTTCGAGACCAGCCTGGCCAACATGGTGAAATCTTGTCTCTACCAAAATATAAAAATTAGCCAGATGTGGTGGCACACACTTGTAATCCCACCTATTCCTCATTGCAGTGAGCGGAGATAGTGCCACTGCACTCCAGCCTGGGTGACAAAGCCAGACCCTGTCTTAAAAAATAAAATAAAATAGGCCAGGCATGGTGGCTCATGCCTGTAATCCCAGCACTTTGGGAGGCCAAGGCAGGCAGATCACCTGAGGTCGGGAGTTCAAGACCAGCCTGACCAACATGGGGAAACCCCATCTCTACTAAAAACAAAAACAAAAAACAAAAGCAAAACCAACCAAAAAAACCTTTTATCAGATAAATACAATTGCATCAAACTATACAGCACAAATTATACTGCCCACCAAAGAAAATGATCAACAGAGTGAAGAGACAACCTACAGAATGGCAGAAGATATTTTCAAACCATTTATCTGATAAAAGGTTTTTTTTTTTTTTTTTTTTTTCTGAGACAGAGTAGTCTCATTCTGTCACCCAGGCTGGAAAAAAAAATTATATATATATATATATATACAAATTGGTATAGCCATTGTAGAAGAAAAGCGTGAAATTTCCCCAAAAAATTAAAAATAGAGCTACCATATGATTCAGCAATCTCACTTTTGGATATACATCCAAAGGAAATGAAATCAGTATGTTGAAAAGATATGTATATACATGTTCATTGCAGTGTTATTTTCAATAGCCAATATATGGAATCAACTTTCGTGTCCATCAACAGAGGGACAAAGAATGAGTAAAGAAAATGTGGTATACATAATGGAATATTACTCACTCCTCAAAATGAAGGAAGTCTTGTCATGTTCAAGAACATGGATTAACCTGGAGGACATTATGCTAAGTGAAATAAGTCAGGCACAAAAGGCAAATACTGCAAGATCTCATTTTTATGGGGAGTTGAAAAAGTTTAAATTCATAGAAGGAGAGAGGAGAATGCTGGTGGTGAGAGAAGTGGGAAAATGTTCATCAAAGTGAACAAAATTTCAGTTACACAGGATGAATAAGGTCTGGATTAATAAGTCCAGCATAATAACTATCGTTAATAATATTGTATCGTGTGCATGAAACTTACTAAAAGAGTATATCTTAAATTTTCTTAGCACCAAAAACAAAATTGTAACAATGCAAGATGATGAACACATTAATTAGCTTAATTGTGGCAATCATTTCATAGTGTATATACATATCAAAACAACTTATATCACATTGTATAATATTAATATACACAATATTTATTTATTTATTTATTTTTGGAGATGGATTTTCACTCTGTTGCCCAGGTTGGAGTGCAGTGGTATGATCTCAGCTCACTGCAACCTCTGCCTCCCAGGTTCAAGCAATTCTTGTGCCTCAGCCTCCCGAGTAGCTGGGACTACAGGCATATGCCACCACCCTTGGCTAATTTTTTGTGTTTTAGTAGAGATGGGGTTTCATCATGTTAGCCAGGCTGGTCTCAAACTCCTGACCTCAAGTGATCTGCCCACCTCAGCCTCCTCAAGTTCTGGGATTACAGGTGTGAACCACCACGCCCAGCCTAATATATACAATTTGTATTTGTCAGTTATACCTCCATAAAGAGAAAAAAAAAAGTAGCAGAAAGAAAAATACAATAACATTTACGTGATTTTATGTATATTATTCAAAATTGGATGGAAGTAACGGAAATGGAAAAAACATAGGCCAACATAAGGTCCCCAGAATGGCAGGCACAAGTTTGGTGGCTGGAGAGGTTGTGGTGGAGGTGTTGCCATATTTTGATCAAGGTTATGAAGCCCCTGGTGTGTGGAAAGCTGCTGAGGTGCTGATGGAAGAGCAAACTCACCTACTAAGAGCTACCTGAGCTGCGTAACAGCCCCGGATTATTCTGCATTTGAAATTCTAGAGAGCATTTAACCCAGAGAAGAATTAGGGGGAGGATAATGAGAAATGAATTTGCAAGACTGGCTGCTCGACAACCAATTGAATTGCTCAGTATGAAATGATATGAGCTTCCAGCCCCTTTCTCCCATCAAAAAAATGACACTGCTGCATGGTAAGAATGTGTAAACAATTTTATTGCCTAGTTAAAGCAGTGAGCAGTTAGAATTGAGAATCTGAAACTAATGTCATAGCATGGATATAATGCCTAGAAAGTTTACAGTGAAAATCTAGTTTGTATGATTGAACACTCACAGAAAGAACTTCAGAAGGTAAGAAAACATATTCAAGAGTTTAACGGGCAGAGAAAGAACAGGCAACTTGCTGGATCTAAATTGAGAGAAATGGAGTCAAATTGGGTATCCCTGGTCAGTAAGAATTATGAGATTGAACAGACTATTGTTCAACTAGAAAATGAAATCTATGTGGCCGGTTGCGGTGGCTCACGCCTGTAATCCCAGCACTTTGGGAGGTTGAGGCAGGTGGATCACGAGGTCAGGAGTTCAAGACCAGCCTGGCCAACATGGTGAAAGCCCGTCTCTACTAAAAATACAAAAAATTAACCGGGCGAGGTGGCGGATGCCTGTAATCCCAGCTACTCGGAAGGCTGAGGCAGAGAATTGCTTGAACCCAGGAGGTGGAGGTTGCAGTGAGCCGAGACTGCGCCACTGCACTCCAGCCTGGGCGACAGAGCGACAGAGCAAGACTCCATCTCAAAAAAAAAAAAAAGAAAAGAAAATGAAATCTATCAAATTAAGGATCAATATGGAGAAGCAAACAAAACATCCCATGAGACATCTGAAAAGACAATTTTATAGGTCAAAGAAAAGTTTGGCTTTCACAGAAGGGATGTGAACTTTCAATGAACTATGAAGGACAATAGCATCTTCCAGAAACCATTGATATTTAAATGTTTAGAAATCATAGACTGTGTGGGCCGGGTGCAGTGGCTCACGTCTGTAATTCCAGCACTTTGGGAGGCCAAGGCGGGTGGATCACGAGGTCAGGAGATCGAGATCATTCTGGCTAACGAGACCATCTTGGCTAACATGGTGAAACCCCGTCTCTACTAAAAATACAAAAAATTAGTCGGGCGCAGTGGCGGGCGCCTGTAGTTCCAGCTACTCAGGAGGCTGAGGCAGGAGAATGGCGTGAACCCGGGAGGCCGAGCTTGCAGTGAGCCAAGATCGCACCACTGCACTCCAGCACTCTAGCCTGGGCGACAGAGCGAGACTCCATCTCAAAAAAAAAAAAAAAAAAAAAATTAAAAAAAGAAATCATAGACTGTGTGGATGGTTGTAGTAATTCTATTTGTATATCCTAGGAAAATAAAAATGTCTAGCTTGATGGTTAAAAAAAAGAAAGAAAGAACTAAAATGTAACAGTGGTTGTCTTTGGTTTGTAGTCTATAGGCAACCAATCAATTTGTTCTTTTCAGTATTTTCCAAATTGTATTTAATGTGTATGTATTAACTTATAATTGGAACTATATATACTTTTTATAGTTAAGAAGTTAAATCATAATTTCTAAGTAAGTATTTTGGAAAACACTAATTTATACACATTATGTATTCTTCTTATCTGTTTCACTTAATCGAGAACCTCACCCCTCTACCCTTCCCCTATTTCATCTACTTTAAACCTACCTTAGTCATTTAATGCTTTTAGATTAATGGTGAAATGACACACTGGGGCCCAAGTCTTGATCTGATATTGCAGTTTTCAGAAAATAATGTCAAACCTGTCAATTGATTGAGATTAATCTGAGAGGGGATAGACCAAAAGTGTACCCTGTAGATATGGCTACAGAGTATTCTCAAAAAGTAACTAAGTTTGCTCCAGCACCTAAGAGAATGAGTGAGTCAATTAAACTCTATACTGGACATAGCCAAAAACTATTCTTCCAGAACATAACCTGGAAGCTTTATTTAATTAACAATATTTTAAAAATATATATTTTAAAAAATTTAATTTTTGTGGGTACATAGTAGATGTACATGAAATGTTTTGAAACACGCATGCAAGGTGAAATAAACACATCATGGAGAATGGGGTACCCATCCCCTCAAGCACTTATCATTTGTGTTACAAACAATCCAATTACATTCTTTTAGTTATTTTAAAATACACAGTTAAGTTATTACTGACCATAGTCACCCTGTTGTGCTATCGTATAGTAGGTCTTACTCACTCTTCTTATTTATCTATTTTTACCAATTAACCATGCCCACCTAACCCACTCAGCCCCGAGTACCCTTCCCAGCCTCTGGTAACCATTCTTCTACAGTCTATGTCCATGAGTTCAATTGTTTTCATTTTTAGATCCCACAAATAAGTGAGAACATGTGACGTTTGCCTTTTTGTGCCCTGAAAGCTTTATTTTTAATAAAAATAAAATATCGGTTTTACTTTTCCCTTTCAAAAAATTAATACTGTACATGGTCAACGTGGAAAATTAGAAAACAAAACAAAGCTATAATGCAAAATAATTTTTAAAAGTTACCCCAGAAAAGTTTTTTTTTTTTTTATCTTTTGGATACACTTTTAAAATATAGATTCCAAAGTTGTCTTCTTAACCAACTGAATCAAAATATCCAGGGTGGAACCCAGAAATCTGCATTTGTAAACCAATATGCCAGGTGAACTGGTGGTTCTATGTAGAGAAGACCCTCATTAAAATGTAGTCCACCTTGTGCAAAGCACCTACGGAGTGTATTACTAAAGATAAATTGATTGCATAATGTACACCCAGGTGCTCAATGAGTTATCTTGCTGTATAAGGTAATTTAGCTTTATATTCCCTTCTTGCTTACTGTCACTTGGACTTTTTACCTTCTTTTTGGATACTTTGGCCTAATACACCTATGGAAGCCATCTAAATAAAAAATGGAGACACAGCTGATATAGGATTATATGATGATTATTACTATTATGTTTTTTGGGAAATTGAGGCTTAGGAGGTGAGGTAACTTGCCTGAAGTCACACAAAGTGATTGGGACCATATTGAAACTAATTCTACTAATTCTGTTCTAAGTATATTAATACTGAAGTTTTAATGGTGGTTTCTCTATAGAAATAAAATAATTATGCTCTTAGGATTTGTTAACCTTAAATCATTGTATTACTTTTAGAAAAAATGAACAGCTTTGGTGGTGGAAGTTGTAGCTACTGACTGCACAGACTGCCCACAAAAACCAACCATAAAAGAGAAAACTCTCAGAAATGCTCGATCTTTGCTTAGCATCCAATGGGATTTGTGGTTACCCCATATGCATTGATATTTATCTGATAATCAGATATTGTGCCTGGGTTGACCTCCCTGTTTCCAGGACTTATTTATTGGATTCATTATCAGTAGCTTCAGCAGGGAACACCAAGGCAGTGATTGTTAAGCCTGAGGAAGTATTTATGGGTTTTTAAAATTATTATTAGCTGACACCTGGAATTAAACTATCTTAAAAAAGACCAGCAGGACACTCCAATTAATAGCAGATTTGAAATAAAATAGTAAAAATGCAAAATGATGACCAAAATTCTGAAAGTAGTCATTAGTCTGAAATTGAAGAATGCTGACCTTTAAAGTAAATTTTCATCATTATTCATGAGCTCTCTACACTTGAGATTTTGTGAATTTCTATGAAGTTTGGACTGTCTTGTTCCCAGGATAGAAATAGATCAAAGTGGGAGCTCACCCCATGAGGACAGTTTCGGAGTCAGGGAGTATTTAGTTCTAGATCAAGAGGTTGGAAGTGAAGTGTTGTCTTTTGGATAGGTAGAACCCAAATCAGAAAGAGTCAAAATAGTATAATTAGCACCAGGCAGGGAGAAGGCATAGGATAATTAAAGAAGGAATACAGAGGAGGAAGACCTTTGAGACAGAAAGAGGACTAGATGCAAAACATAAGGTGTAACAGAATGTTCATTTTTAGCTGGGCCCCACTGCTACCCATCTTAAAAAATAATAATAACAAAACGATAACAAAGAAAAACCCTATTCTTCAAATTTCCCTTGTAGCTAGGTAGGGCCACGAGCAAGTAGAAATGATATACGATTCTTACATTTCTTTTTTTTTTTTCCTAAGACGGAGTCTCTCTCTGCACTCAGGCCGGAGTGCAGTGGCATGGTCTCAGCTCACCACAACCTCTGCCTCCTGGGTTCAAGCAATTCTCCTGCCTCAGCCTCCTGAGTAGCTAGGATTACAGGCATCCACCACCATGCCTGGCTAATTTTTGTATTCCATGTGGACCAGTCTGGTCTTGAACTCCTGACCTCATGATCTGCCTGCCTCAGCCTCCCAAAGTTCTGGGATTACAGGCGTGAGCCACCACGCCCGGCCAATTCTTACGTCTCTTTAAGAGGAAGAAGGCCCACCCTTCTTTGTTTCTCCATCCTGCTGTCTAGATGATGACAGGATTCCTGGAGTTCCAGCATCTGTCCTGGAACATAAGGATTAAAGCCACCTGTCCTGGAACATAAGGATGTGGACTAGAGAGAAGGGGCCTGGGCCTCTGATAATCTGATAACTTGCCATAACCATCTATCTCAAGACTTCTTTTACATGAGAAATAAATTCTGCATTGTGTAAGTCTCTACTGCATTGGATTTTTCTGTTATGTGTAGCCAAACTAATCTTGAATAATGTATTTCCAGAGCTGATATTCTCTGTGGTGGTGGCAGCTACCTGTTTACAAAACCCTTACCAACTCCTAATGTATTATTTTTCTTTATTGCCTGTTTCTTCCCACTAGACTTTTTGAGGGCAGGGACTTTTCTTGGCTTTTTGTATCCCCAGCCCCTTGAACAGTGCTCACCATATAGTAGGGGTTCAGTAAATATTTTCTAAATGAATGAATGGTGCCTGGAATTGCAAACTGCAGTTTGCACTGCAAGGAGTGGGCACTGCTGATTCAAGAGTCACATTAGGAAGTATAACTTTTGCACCCATTAGTGTATAATGAAACACTGAATTCATACTGTCTCATACTTCTATGCCTTTGCATGAACTGTTGATATTGCCAAGAATGTCTTTTCCCCCTTGCCCACCAGACACACTACTACTTATTTCTAAAGTTTTCCCTTAATTATCGCCTTCTCCAGGAGACTGTCCCCCAGGCACCAGAAGTAGAGCTGATCTTTCTTTATTCAACTCTATATCCAATTCTTAATTGAATTATAGCACTTAGCACGCTGCATTACAACTACTTCTTTGTAGGTCTGCCTCTTAGACTGGATTCTGGGACCTGAAGGGTAAAGTATATGACTTACTTAACTCTGTGTTCTTAGGACCTAGCCTAATGCCTGGTTAATGGTCATACTCAGTGTATGTCTGCCAAGTTCTTAGTAAGACCACAGATCTGAGGATGTGATTTGAATCTGCTAGTGGGAAATAAAAACTGTAAAGACACTTTTGGATTACATGTTTAGTGGGAAACAAAACCTCAAGCTGCGTTGCACCAAGAGAAGGACAACCTGGATTCTGGTCCCAATCCTGGAGCTTCCTACTCAGCAACCATAGCCTCTTTGAACATCTGACCCCTCATCTATAAACTGGAACATAAAGACCTCACAGGACTGTTGTGAAGCTCAAGTCAACAACTGTGGACAAAAGCTCTTTTTGTAAACCATACTATTAGGCAAGAACAAACTTAAAACTGTCCAAGTGGAGTGTTTGTCATTTTTAAGACAACAATAATTCCCATAAAATTCTCCTCCCAGTTCTCTAGGCACATAGATAAATATGCAGTAGTTTTGGTCTGCTCTCTATTCTTAGATCTTGAAAGAGCCTCTGTGAAGCTGGAGCAGCTTTCAAATTTTGAGGCCCCTTATCTTGAATCAGTCTTCTTCCCTTTGACATAGCTTGTCATAGGGATTCATATGTATTTAGGATTAATATTTACAATAAGGCCTTTCCCTACCCTTTGAAAATTCTACGCCAAACAGCAGCCAAAATCTGAGGCCTTTTCGTGCTTGAAACTTGGGCTAAATGGCTCCAGCATGTGGAAGACTCCTCCTCTCAGCCTCTCAAAATTGGGCCCCTTCAGAGTATGATAAGAAACATAGCCGGCCGCAGTGGTTCATGGCTGTAATCCCAGAACTTTGGGAGGCCAAGACGGGCAGATCACTTGAGGTCAGGAGTTCGAGACCAGCCTGCCCAACGTGGCTAAATCCCTTCTCTACTAAAAATATGAAAAATAGCCAGGCATGGTGGCGGGCGCCTGTAACCCCAGCTACTTGGGAGGCTGAGGCAGCAGAATCACTTGAACTCGGGAGGCGGAGGTTGCAGTGAGCCAAGATTGAGCCACTGTACTCCAGCCTGGGCGACAGACCAAGACTCCATCTCAAAAAAAAATAAATAAATAAATAAATAAAAAGAAAAAGAAAAAGAAAGAAAGAAACAGCATCACACTCATTTTGTTTTGCTCTGATCCTTTGAGTCTTACTTTGATTTGCTCTAGTAGGCTAAAGAATTTAACAAGTCAGCCAATGGATTCTGAGTTCTGAGGGGCAGTCATGATTTAGTGGGAAGGGTGTATAAACAGACAGGGGAAGATTGCAATGAAGAGGTGCTTTCTTTTTTCTTTTTTTTCTTTTTTCTTTTTTTTTGAGATGGAGTCTTGTCCTGTCACCAGGCTGGAGTGCAGTGGCATGATCTCGACTCACTGCAACCTCTGCCTCCAGGTTTCAGGTGATTCCCCTGCCTCAGCCTCCCAAGTACCTGGGGCTACAGGCATGCACCACCATGCCCGGCTAATTTTTAATATTTTAGTAGAGATGGGGTTTCACCATGTTGGCCAGGATGGTCTCAATCTCCTGACCTCGTGATCTGCCCACCTCGGCCCCCCAAAGTGCTGGGATTACAGGCGTGAGCCACCACGCCCGGCCAGAAGGGGTGCTTTCTAATTGCTACCCTTAGCACTCAGGGATGTTTTCTTGGACCTCACCCAGAGCTATACGTAGGATCAAATGGAAATATGGGATCATTAACTCAGCCCTGGAATGCAGTCTAGCAGCACTGATGAAGCAGTTGCCACAGTCTGATTCCTCTGGGCTGGCTGCACACAGAGTCTGTGTTGTTGTTGGGAGATCATCAGCACTTTCCAAGTTTCTCCAGTGCTCCTACAGCTTCTGTTCTCACGATGGTTGTGGCTACCTTTTCCCATTTCCCTTATGGGGCCTATACTATTTCAAGTTTGCCTTCTGGACTGGGAAGTCTTCCCTTCCAGCTCACAGGTGGCCCCATCAACACTGGAATAGCTATGGCCTTCAATTTTTCAGACTTCTACCTCTGCTCCATCCAGATTACTACTACCACACATACCACATTCAATCTTACTTCCTCATTTCTTTCCTACACTAGTGCCCCCACCTGGAATGCTCTTCTCTTGTTAATCTTAAATCATGCTTTCATACCCAGTTCTCAAGTGACATCTCACTTTAGTTCAACTTTTCTCAAACTCCTACTATCTATTATGAAGTAGGCATTGCATTAGATTATGGGGCCACAAGGTCAATGATACACAAACATGGTTTCTGACCTCACAGAATTCACATTCTTGGAGAGAAGAAAGACAAGAAAACAAATGGAATACAATGTGATCAGAGAAATCACCTAGTGGTATGGGAAATAGAGATGCCTGGGAGAATTTAGGGCAATTTATATATTTTCTATGAAAACTTCCTTGAACTATTCACTATACCCATGTGTATTTCCCAGGAACTCTTAATATGTTTGAAGTCACTTAGCTTAGTTCATGTTATTTTTGTGTCTCAACCAGATTTCAGGCCCTTGTGTTTAAGAACCATGTTCTTTTGTATCCCACCCATTGTAAGTGACGTTTCATAATACTTATCTGGCTTAATAGTTGGTTGCTTGCTTTGGGGTAGAATGGAGTTGGAGAAAAAGCTTTGGTTGGGGAACCAGGAAACACTGGGTTCTAATTTTAGTAATGGCATTTGCTAGTGGTAGACTTTGGCAAGACTATTAGCCTAAGTCTCAGTTCTTCTTAAAATGGAGATAAGAACATTTTTTTCACAAGTTGTTATGATTTAATTAGATAATTTAAGTAAAGTGCCTGGTTTTAAAGTAAAATTCTCTTTCTTCCTCCTCTATTTTCTGAGAGGACTGTTCTTTGTGTCTCTCCACAGCTAAAGTGGCCATATTTTTACAAATGAAAAATCTGGACACTAGCTTTGAAAAACTTTTTTCCAGTTTGTGAATTTATTCATATAGAAAGTCTTACAAAAACATAAAAATTAAACCTCATCTAGAGCTTGCTTCTTGAGGACAAGGATCATGTCTCTTTTGTTCAACATTGTAACAGTGCTTATCTCATAATAGGTATTCAACAAAAATCCAAGGATAGAACGAATACATTGATAATAGTAAATTTATATAAAAAGGATTATAAGAATTCACTAAAATCGGTTTCAAATATCAGAATAGGTCAGGCATGATGGCTCATGCCTGTAATTCCAGCACTTTGGGAGGCCGAGGTGGGTGGATCTCTTAAAACCAGGAGTTCGGGACCAGCCTGGCCAACATGGTGAAACCCCGTCTCTACTAAAAATACAAAAATTAACCAGGTGTGTTGATGCATGCCTGTAATCCCAGCTACTTGGGAGGCTGAGGCAAGAGAATTGCTTGAACCAGGGATGAGGAGGTTGAGGTGAGCAGAGATTATACCACTGCACTCCAGCCTGGGCAACAGAGCAAGACTCTGTCTCAAAAAGAAATAAAATAAAATACAATAAAATATCAGAATATTTGAAATTTAGACTGTCTCAAAATATCCAAATCAAAACTGTATACTCTTGGCTTCAATATGACTGCCTGTGGCACGAACCCACTGGCTTAGAGGAGCTTGATTGAGGACGATTGGCAGTAAGATTCCACACTGAAGGCAGCTGCCCCTGACAGGGAAGTGGGGCAGCTGCAAGCAGGATAGGTGGAGAAATGGTAGTTTCACACAGTGAAGTCTAAAAATGCCTCAAAATATTGATTTTAGAGAGGAACAGGAAGAGGGACACATATCTAGCCAACTCTTCCTGAAAAATAAAAACTGAGGCTTTGACTCATTGGCAGGGGACAGGTAGCAACACATTTCTCCAATATTTTCTGTTTTTTTGAAATACTTTTATACACATTCTGTCATTTGATCTCTACAATAACTGTGTAGACTAGGTAATTCAGTTCAATAACATTTGAGCATTTTCTAGGTCCTAGTTACTGTCCTTAGTACTATGGGACATGAATACGAATGTCATTGTTCTTTTGCTATAATAATAATTACCATGTATTGGGCTCTAACTACTTGCCAGGCACTATACTAAGTTTCATTATTTGTTTTTAAAATATATCATCACGTTTATTCCTCAAATAATCTATGATATTGCTTTTTGTTTGTTTGTTTTGCTTGTTTTAGACATAAAGAAACTCATGCTTAGAGATATTAATAACTTGCCAAGGTCACATAGTTAAGAAGTCATATTAACACATAAATAAAAAGTAAGACATGGAACTCTAACCTGGGTTTCCGTGACTTCAAAGCCCTTGTTCTCTCAACAGGTTACCAAAAGATGATAGTAGTAATTTGGCTAACAGTTGATCAACGCTAGAAATATGTCTCGAATCCCATATGAAATAAAATAGAATATACGTTTAAATAATAAAAATGTTGTAGTCCTTGCAAAATAGGCATTTCTTACACCAACTTTTTTTTTTTTTTTTTTTGACACAAGATCTTGCTCTGTTGCCCAGGTTGGAGTGCAGGGGCATAATCATGGCTCACTGCAGCCTTGACCTCACTGCAGGCTCAAGCAATCCTCCTGCCTCAGCCTCTCGAGTAGCTGGGACCACAGGTGCACACCACTACACCTGGCTAATTTTTTTATTTTTTGTAGATACAAGGTCTCACTATATTGCCCACACAAGTCTCGAACTCCTGTACTCAAGCGATCCTCTCGCCTTGGCCTCCCAAAGTGTTGGGATTACAGGCGTAAGTCACTGTGTCCAGCCTCTTACACCAACTTTTGTGGACAGCCATTTGGCATTACATATCAAAATTTAAAATGCTTAACCCTTGAACTAGCAATTCTACCTTTGTAATTATTGAGTGACTCTAAATAGGCAAATATAGCGTTTTAGGCTGGGTTCTTCCTGAAACAGTCGCTGAGACAAGGCAATGAGTATAAGTAGTTTATTTGGACAGTGACCCCAGAATCACTGGTGAAGGAGTAGGGAAATGAGAAAGTGAAAGGAAGGAAGACCATACACAATGCAAGGTTACTAATGTGGGAAAGTGAGGCTCAATCCCACTCAAAGAGACTATATAAAATTTGTCTCAGGCCGGGCGCGGTGGCTCATGCCTGTAATCCCAGCAATTTGGGAGGCTGAGGCGGGTGGATCACCTGAGGTCAGGAGTTTAAGACCAGCCGGACCAACATGGTGAAACCCTGTCTCTACTAAAAATACAAAAAATTAGCCGGGTGTGGTGGCGGGTGCCTGTTATCCCAGCTACTCAGGAAGCTGAGGCAGGAGAATCACTTGAACCCGGGAGGTGGAGGTTGCAGTGAGCCGAGATCGCGCCATTGCACTCCAGCCTGGGCGATAAGAGGAAAACTCTGTCTAAAAAAAAAAAAAAAAAAAAAAAAAAATTGCCTCAGCGGTGCCTTACCCAAGGAAGTTGGGATATTTACAAATTCCTATCCATCATTGGATGGTGGGCTGCTGGGGAGAGGGGGTTGTTAATGCCTTATACCCACCTGTGGACCAAGCTCTCTCCTACCACTGAGAAAGCCTAAGGCATAGTCACAGGTGGTCGAAGTAAAGATTTCACTATGTTTAAGGAAACAATGAGTGCCAAGGGACTATCAGTGGGGCACCCACAGTATCTGTTGTAGTAGATTAATGTACAAAGGTGTTAGTTGGGTCATTGTTTGTAACAGCAAAATACTATAAACAACTGAAATATATTTTACTTCAGAAGGGAGGGGTTAAGGTTGCCTAAACAACCTACGACAAAGAGAAGTGATTTCTTTTAAGTTTATTCAAAAACTTAAACCCAGGGGTCCCTCACTAAGTCTGGAGTATCAGGAAAATCCTCTTTGGGAAAGTGACAATAATCAAGTATATGCTTTGGGGAGGGAATGCTGGAGGGAAACAGTCCAAGGAGAGGAAATGGCATTGCTAAAGCCCTAGCGAAAAAGAGGCTAATGTGGCTGGAATAGAGAAAGAAACAAGGAAGACTGGCTTCCTGAGATTTAAGGGATAGGCAAGGGCCAGCGTAAGTGGTACCTTGTGGGATTTGGGACTTGATACTGGGGACAATGAGAAGCTATAGAGGGGTTTAAGTTTTTGCAGCACTACATCAGGGTAGTGTGGGATAAAAATTAAAAAAAAATTTTTTTTTAAGTTTTTGCCACAGATTTTTAGAATGATGGCTCTGGCTGCAGAATAAAGAAATAGGAACCCACAGTACACTACATAGCCTCCAAGTTCTTTGATGGTTTCAAGTGAAGAATATCAGGTTGTCAGGAATGTATCCGAAGCTTGGATTATTTAACATGCTGATTATTGTTGTATTTAAACAAAAAAATTGATATATTCTTTTCAAATAATAAGAGATACCTTTAACTTTTATTACCTAATATGATTCAACAAAGGATTTTGTTAATGAGAATTTTTAAACTGTTCTAGAACTTTTTTTTTTTTTTTTTTTTGAGGTGAAATCTTGCTTGCTCTGTCACCCAGGATGGAGTGCAATGGCACGGTCTTGGCTCACTACAACCTCCACCTCCCAGGTTCAAGTGATTCTGCTGCCTCAGTCTCCCAAGTAGCGGGGATTACAAGCGTGCACCACCATGCCTGGCTAATTTTTGCATTTTTAGTAGAGACGGGGTTTTGCCATTTTGGCCTGGCTGGTCTCGAACTCCTGACCTCAAGTGATCCGCTTGCCTCAGCCTCCCAAAGTGCTGAGATTACAGACATGAGCCACCGCACCTGGCCCTAGAATTGTTTTTATACATAGGAAAGACTTTTCATGAGTTTTAAAAAATTAATATTCCACATATAAAGATGACAACTGAAGGACTTTGAATTAAAATAAAGCTAATTATTCTATTTATATGCTGTAAAATATTTAAATTTACCTTATTAATGTTCAGTCAACTCAATTTGAATAAATAAATCTTTATCAAACAATTAAACCTATTTTCAACTCAATTGAGTTTCTCTAAACACTTAAATTGCATTTATAAATTCAATACATTTTCTTTTCTTTTTCTTTTTCTTTTGAGACGGAGTCTCACTCTGTCCCCCAGGCTGGAGTGTAGGGGTGCGATCTCGGCTCACTGCAAGCTCTGCCTCCTGGGTTCATGCCATTCTCCTGCCTCAGCCTCCCGAGTATCTGGACTACAGGCGCCCACCACCACACCCAGCTAATTCTGTTTTTGTATTTTTAGTAGAGACGGGGTTTCACCGTGTTAGCCAGGATGGTCTCGATCTCCTGACCTCGTGATCTGCCTGCCTCGGCCTCCCAAAGTCACAGGCGTGAGCCACTGCGCCCAGCCCATTTTATTTGCTTTTTAAGCACTTTAAATAGTTGGCCTCATAAGCAAAACCTTTCTAAGTTCTTAAGTTCTTTTAAATATTAGAATACTACTTATAAACAGTAAAATTATTTTATAAGCCTAAAATCAATTACTCAATTACATATTTTTAATTGTGAATTGGAAGGTCAAGTGTCAGATTATCTAAAATGCAAAGTTATCTAAAATTATAAATAGTACTTTTTAAGAAGACATGCCTAAATTAATATAATACTCAATTTATTTAAACACCACCTATCTCAAATACAACAAGAGTCTCTGAAAGTATCATTGGAGATACAGATTATCTGAGGTATGGTGTCACAATTCTGATTCAGAGGTAGCAAGTTCTTAGAGTCTTTGGTTGTTGAGGCCTTTGATTTGTAACAGGAGGAGTAAAAACATTTCATGGATGGTACAAATAAGACCATGGAAACCTGCAAACAGAATCTTTCTTTGATTACAAATGAAGTGAATAAATAGAAACATATGAAAATCCTGGCTCCTCTGTGATCACAGAGCAGCTGATTTTTTCTGGGTTAATCTACAAACATAAAAACTATTTAAAAAATAAATGCATGTATTTGCTTCATTGTTATAGAAATACCTCTTAAATGTTCTAGATAGTGAAGATGTAAAGGTCAGTAGTCCAAAACAGACTTTTGGTAAAAGGTAAAATATGCACCAAGAGAAAGAAAAGGAAGCAAATTCTCTGAGCAAAGGATTCACTACAGAGCTAGAATGTTAACGTGCTGCTGATGAGATCAAGGTGTTTATCAAGTCTCTATCAGTTATGTCAAACTATCTCACTTATGTAATCAAGGTGACTAGGATATAATGGCCAGAAGTTTACTGAATTACATTTTTAACTTTAGATTTTTTTATTTTATTTCTGAGATTTCCATTTGGTTCTTTTTTCTTGCTTTAGAGATTCATTTCTCTGTTGAAATTGTTTCTCTTTCTATTCATTCATTTATATCTTCTCAAATTCCTTGAATACATTTATAGTAGTTTATTAATGTCCTTGTACACTAATCCATCTGGGTCATTTGCTTTTATTGACCTTTCTTTCTCCTTTGATTTTTAGCACATTGCCTGTGTCATCTTAAATTTTTTAATTTTTAATTTCTGCCTGCAAGATATTGTTTAAAAAAACATAGACTCAATGTGTGCCTGTAGTCCCAACTACTTGGAAGGCTGAGGCAGGAAGATCACTTGAGACCAGGAGTTGGAGACCAGCCTGAGCAACATAGCGAGAGAACCTGTCTCAAAACAAAACAAAACAAAACATGCCACTAGCCAACCAAATTATGCACTGAAGTATATAATTTAACACCCTCCTACCCCCGACCCAGGACATGCCTTTTTTTTCTGTCAAGAATCTAAGGAGCTGATCACTTTGATTAAATCAATAGTTGAACTGGTCAGGGATGGGCTGCATCTTTAATTAGTTCCATCTCATCTTTGGTTTCAAATGTCTCGAGGGAAATACAGATTTTATGTATAATAGAGGGTTTCAATTTTATGCTCTGTCACACGCTGAGCCAAAATCCTGCTGCTGGATCTTCCCGTCTTCCAGGATGACTCAGTGTGTGGGGGCAACAGCACCTTGAGCTGACATACTCAACAAGGTTGAAAGGCTGAAGAGTCAGCCTGGGTAACAGAGCAAAGTGGCAGCTTACCCTGGCCACAAACCCCTACTGCTGTCACTTTCTTGTTCCCTTCTCCTCCAATAAGGACTTTAAATGCCAAATACATACAGATGATCCTATATGGTTTTGATTTACTTCGTTGTCTCTCTATTTACGAATCCAAGGAAACTGGGGTTACCAGCTCAGCAGAATGAAGTTGTTTATGGACCAGAGATTTTGTGTCTTGGGCTGCATATACCCAGAGCCATTGTTCTTGAGCCATTAAGGACCACTCCTAGCTCTTTTAAAATGATGTGATAGATTGAATTATTATTCCAATGCTTCATGACCTTCCTGTATTAGCATTCTCCGTCTATATCCTTACCATATAACTCTTTAGTGTCTTTCACATGACTAAGCAGAGGATACCTCTCCTCCTCCCAACTAATGATGTGCTTGGCCTTGTAACTTGTTTTGGTCAATGAGATGTGGGCCAAAGTGACAACTGTGCCAGTTCCAGGGCAACATATCAAGGGGCATCTTACGTTTCTGCTTACTTTCTTAGACTCCAGTGACCCTTCGTGAGAAGAACATGTCTGAGGTAGCCACTGGTCCAAGGAGAATGAGGAAATATGTAGAGTAGCCTTGAACCTAATCAGCAGTCTGAAGTCAAGACCAGTGGATTCCAGCCAAGCATAGCAGAGCCACAGCCAATCTATAGAACTATGAGAGGGGAAATAAATATTTGTGGCTATAAGCTATTGAGAGTTTAAACTTGATTGATAGGCAGCAAAAACTTTCAAATCAATGGTTCTTATTACACATTTTGCTTTTGTTTTGTTTTTTGTTTTTTTTTGTTTGTTTGTTTTTTTGAGACGGAGTGTCACTCTCTTCCATGCTGGAGTGCAGTGGTGCAATCTCGGCTCACTGCAACCTCCACCTCCGAGGTTCAAGCGATTCTCCTGCCTCAGCCTCCGGAATAGCTGGGATTACAGGTGCCTGCTACCACGCCTGGCTAATTTTTGTATTTTTAGTAGAGATGGGGTTTCACCATGTTGACCAGGATGGTCATGAACTCCTGATCTCAAGTGATCTGCCTGCCTTGGCATCTCAAAGTCCTGGGATTACAGGCATGAACCACTGCACCAGCCCTTATAAAACATTTTTTAAAAGTTTATGCTGATCTGGCTCTATTGGATTGACTAGATAGCTCATATTTACTGCCTGATTGACTTGGACATTATTTTTAGAGCCATATTTGGCTATCTCCACAATTATTATGATCATTCTAATAAAAGATTTAAAATAACTGCAATAATCAGGATGTTTGGATTTTGTATATTTAATTCTAAGGCAGTTTAATAAGTATGCATTCACGATAAAAGTTTCCCTCAATTGTTTTACATTTTTCCTATTGTTAAAAAGGCTTTTCAAATAATGGTTTTATCTCAGAATCAAAAGGCATTATATTAACTGAACATCTACCAGGCATGTGGAAAGCATAAATATATACATATACAATCTCTTTATTTAAAAACAAATTATTTTTAAGATTTGTTAATACTTTCACAAGGCAGAAAGTTGTTTTTTGTTTGTTTTTCGTTTTGTTTTCGTTTGTTTTTTTTTTACCGCAACCTCTGCCTGCAGGGTTCAAGCGATTCTCCTGCCTCAGGCTCCTGAGTAGCTGGGACTACAGGCGTGTGCCACCCCCCCTGGCTAATTTTTGCTTTTTTTTTTTTAGTAGAGACAAGCTTTCACCATATTGGTCAGGCCGGTCTTGAACTCCTGACCTCAGGTGATCCGCTGGCCTCTTCCTCCCAAAGTGCTGGGATTACAGGCATGAGCCACTGTGCCCAGCCTCTTAAGGTAAAAAGTTTAAAACACTAAAAAGAGAATTAACTGAAAAGATTTCTTCTTGCCCTGTTTTCTGGTTGCCTGGTCCACAGGCAATTATTGTTACCAGCTTTTTTTTATATTCTTCCAGTGATATTAAAAGTACATACAAATACATATTTATATGTATATATTCTTTTTCCTTGAATTTTTTTTTTTTTTAGTTAATGCAGTGCTAGAATATCATATAAACAGTTCCGTATCTTATCTTTTTTTTTTCACTTATGTTTTCAATGAATTTTTTTTTTAATGGTTGCCTTGTGGTATAGTTGAAATGAAATATATCTTAAAGATTGCTCTACAGTAGCACAGTTTCTTCATTCTTTTATTTTATTTCCCCGTGTTTGAGTAAATCTGTCTTTAGTGGGATTGCTGGGTCAAATATACAATGGTAAAGTCTCACAATAGAGTATGTCATCTCATTCCGTCTTTATAACAACATTACGAGGTGAGAGTTGTCATTATTTTCTTTTTAAATATGGGAAAACAGAAGCTTACAGAAGTTAAATAACTTTCGTAGAGTCATGAGGCTAAGAAGCTGCTGCAGAGACAATCAATCATTTCATCAGACTTCATGCTTTAAACCACTATTCTGATTATGGTTTCTCCATGCAATAATCCATGTATACATCCCTTTGGTTTAACTCACTTGTCTGATAACAGGCTCTATGCTTGTCTTGGCTTAAGTTATTTCCTGGCACAGGACAGTTCTGTAGAAAGCAGATGAACCAGGCCTCTCAAGCAAAAACCAGTAGCAGAAAATCACTTATGCGATGAGAATGAGCTCTTTTATTTTGACTCACAGAAACCAACACCAATTTGGGAAATGAATTCTACTTTTTTCTCCTTTTTTAAACTTTTTTTTTTTTTTTTCATAGAGATGGGGTCTTCTTGCCCAGCCAGGAAATGAATTTTAGAATATAATGCAGTTATAACTAATTCACATAATTTTTAGGCCTGGCAAGGTGGCTCACGCCTGTAATCCCAGCACTTTGGGAGGCCGAGGTGGGAGGATCACTTCAGGTTAGGAGTTTGAGACCAGCCTGGCCAACATGGTGGAAACCCGTCTCTACTAAAAATACAAAAATTAGCTGGGTGTGGTAGCACGCGCCTGTAGTCCCAGCTACTTGGTAGCCTGAGGCAGGAGAATCGCTTGAACCTGGGAGGCCGAAGTTGGCAGTGAGCCGATATCACGCCACTGTACTCTAGCCTGGGCGACAGAGCAAGACTCTGTCTCAAAAGAAACAAAAACAACTAATTCACATAAGTTTTAGAATAAACTTTATAACCAAACCCATATGTCAAAATAACATATTTGACAAAAAAAAAGAAGAAGCAACAACAAAAAATAGACATTCAAACCATGGCAGCGTGTAAAATAAACAATCTTACAAGCCCCACCAAATATATGATATACAGTACATTTGCTTTTTCCCCATGACACTTCCACTCTGTCACCCTTCATTAAGCAACATTATATTTTACTTAGGCACACAAAGCAGACAACTCTTTTTTTTTTTTGAGACGAGTCGTGTTCTGTTGCCCAGGCTGGAGTGCTGGAGTGCAGGTGGCGTGATCTCAGCTCACTGCAACCTCTGCCTCTTAAGTTCGGGTTCAAGTGATTCTCCTGCCTCAGCCTCCAAGTAGCTGGAATTACAGGCGTTCACCACCGCGCCCGGCTAATTTTTTTTGTATTTTTAGTAGAGACGGGGTTTTGATATGTTGGCAAATAATATTTACCTGTTATATATTATATATTTGCCTGACCTCAAGTGATCTGCCTGCCTAGGCCTCCCAAGGTGCTGGGATTACAGGCGTGAGTCACGGTGCCCCACCCTGGTTTAATTTCTTATCTCACCCAGTTGACTATGAGCTCCTTGAAAGCATGGGCCACACTGAACGAACAAATAAAAGAACGAACAGAAGCAACTTTTTTCCCAAGAGTATCTTTTATTCTCTTTCTTTCTCTCAATACGTGTAAACAAATACACACACACACACACACACACACACACATTATATTCCAGAGAATACTATACATTTTATAAATAAAATTTGTTATGAAATAATATTTTTGGAAGTTTTCTATTAGCTTAGACTTTTTATTCTCTATTTCTAGAGAGAGACCCCAGATGATAATATATAATAATGCACATTATTATGTATATAATTAGTTATGAGTTCATGTTTTGGAGGTTAGTATTCATTTGTTGCTTCTTCTTTTGCTTTTTTCATCTATATCTGGAAGGAGATGCCAATAGTTAAGATAAATATATGGGAGCAAAACTTAAAATTAAGAACTATTGTTCACTAAATCATATTTTTCTGCAAACGAGTGAAAAGATTGCTGGCAAAATATATTTTCTAAGTCTTAAAATGATGAACTGGTTTCTGGAATTTGGTTATCACGCATTTGAATTGTGAGCCAGGGTCCTTTCCTGATAATCACTATCTCTAAACTCCATAATACCAAGTTCAACCTCCACTCTAAGTTCTCAACTAATGTTGCATTTGTCTATTCATACTTTTGGAGGATAACAATGGACAAGCAAGGTGAAATTGAAATCAGGGCCTGGATCAGTCAACAAATATTCATTGAATATCTACTACATGCCAATTTTAGAGCCTGGTTTAGAGCCAACATTAGAATGGCTTGATTCTTGCCGTAGCTATCTTTCTAAGCCACAGACTTTAAAAACTATTGCTTTGAATTATACAGCATCTCGACTGTTCTTTAAAGGAAGTCCATGCACATGAAAGGATGAATGTGACACCTTGAGTTTAAAATGCAAGTTAGTGGGGGCACTGTGGCTCATTCCTGTAATCCCAGTGCTTTGGGAGGCTGAAGCAGGTGGATCACCTGAGGTCAGGAGTTCTTCGAGACCAACATGGCCAACATGGTGAAACCCAGTCTCTATTAAAAATACAAAAATTAGCTGGGAGTGATGGTGGGCACCTGTAATCCCTGCTACTCAGGAGGCTGAGGCAGGAGAATTGCTTGAACCCAGAAGGCGGAGGTTGCAGTGAGTCGAAATTGTGCTACTGCACTCCAGCCTGGGTGACAGAGCAAGAATCCGTCTCAAAAAAAATAAATAAATAAAATATACATAAACAAATAAATGCAAGTAATTAATATTAAATAGATACATATGCACACGTGTATTATGTTTTTGTAAAAATAAAAAATAAAAACATTTACACTTCCCAGTCAGAAAGGTGGTGAAATTAGAGAAACAAAAAAAAGCTGTACATATTGTGTTTATGTGTATGTTCATTGAAAAAGGCATGGAAGAATAGATATTAAACTGTGAGCAGTGGTTACCTTATGGCCAAGGGCAGAGAGAGGGAATTTTCATTTTTAATTTGTGTACTTGTATTTGAATTCTTTAAAATAAGCATGCATTACTTTTGTGGTTATAAAACACGTAAATAATAATGTTGCAGGGAGCAGTGGCTCACTCCTGTAATCCCAACACTTTGGGAGGCCAAAGTGGGAGGATTGCTTCAGCCCAGGAGTTCAAGACCAGCCTGGACAATATGCCAAAACCCCATCTTCTATCAAAAATACAAAAAACTAGCCAGGTGTAGTGGTGCAGGCCTGTGGTCCCAGCTACTCAGGAGGCTGAGGTGGGAGGATCCCTTGAGCTCCGGAGGCGGAGGTTGCGGTGACCTGAGATCGCACCACTGCACTCTCCAGCCTGGGTGACAGTGAGACCCTGTCTCCAAAAATAAAAAAAGTTTATATAAGTAGACTACATATTTCTAGCAAGAATGAATAAATGTATATGCATATATAATATATAACAGGTAGATATTATTGCTGCATATTATCTACACACACTGGGTTTACACATAAAAGGGGGAAATTCTACCTGCTGACAGTGCTCAATAACTATTTGATTTTAAAGGGATTGGCTCTCAATTTTTATTTCCTTTTTTTTTTTTTTTTTGAGACGCAGTCTGGTTCTGTCGCCCAGGCTGGAGGGCAGTAGCACGATCTCAGCTCAGTGCAACCTCTGGGGCCCAAGTGATCCTCCCACCTCAGCCTCCCAGAGTGCTGGGATTACAGGCGTGAGCCACGGCGCCCAGTCTATAAATTTTAAAGGAGTTGCTGGGATTACAGGCATACACCACCACACCCAGCTAATTTTTTGTATTTTTGGTAGAAGACGGGGTTTTGCCATGTTGGCCAGGCTGGTCTTGAACTCCTGAGCTCAAGCGATCCACCCTCCTGGGCCTCCCAAAGTGCTGGGATTACAGGCATGAGCCATGGCACCTGGCCTATGTCCTTTCTACTTTTGTGTTTAGTATCCACATTTCTGTCTTTCTAACGATATAAAAAATTTACATGAGAAGAGTTATTGATTAGATAGAACAGAGGTTTCTAAAATTTAAATTAAATTAAAAATTTAATTAACTTTTTGGTAATTATTACCACTCCCAGGCTGAGAGATTTTTTTAAAGGAGGAATTAACTCCTCTTGTAAATACTCTGTGAACCAAGGGAAGGGTATAGTTATTTTCCTCAAAAACAATGGAAATGCTTCATATTCTGCAGAAACACAATAATTAGTGTATTTGATTATTGAAAATAGTTCTGGGATACCACTGGTTCCTAGACAAATGTAGTACTTTTTCACATTACTACATGAGATTATGATTGAGGTATACGTTTCATGAAGGTATGGCTAAGGGGCTATCTTGTTCACCACTGCACCTAGCGTAGAGATAGGAAATAACGAGCTTAATGTTGGTGGAAAGTAAATTCGTTGCATATTCTGATGAAAGAACTGGCAGTGAAAATCTGAGAGAAGTTTTGTGCACTTATTTGTATTTAAAATTCTAGTTATCTAGTTTGTGCCCTGTCCTGAGTATTTAAAGAAAAAATATGCTTGTTACAGTACAGCACATGATTCGAATAAGATTGCTAGTCACTTGAGTTTTCCATGTCATTTGTGGGGACATAGGTTTGTTGATTGATGTGCTAAGATATATTAATTGTTTACTCTGTATATAGTCTGTGAGGGATACAATAAAAGCCAAATCAGAGCTTTGGAGCCTTTTTTTTTTTTTTTTAAGAAGTTCACTTTGCTGTTAAAAGAAAGTTAAAAACTGTAAAACGCAGACATTTCTATAATGAAATTCACCTTTAAAATGAAAAGAAAATGAACAGAGGACTATTTCACCCTGGTCATTTCCCTCCAGAAAATAAAACCTTTGGACGTTATTAGTTGAAACTTTCTAGTATATCTAAATAGCACCACTAACAATAGTGTGAAATTATTGAGATTATAAATACTTATTCAACAATACTTCTTAGCTTCAAATGAGGGAAGACTAGTTTTCCTCCCCAGGTTTTACTTTTCATTCATGTGTGATATCATGCTAAGAAAAAAATGGAAAATACATGTCAAAACTTAACCTTTGCAGCACACTTTATGCAGTTCATTACCTTTCAATTATACAACAATAAAGATGCTAAAAAACTCAAAGAAACAAAAAGAAGAAATGAAAATGTTACTTTATATGGGACAAGTAAAGAGTAGTTTGTTTGTTTATTTTTTGAGAGAGAGTTTCACTCTGTCGCCCAGGCTGGAGTGCGGTGGCGCGATCTCGGCTCACTGCAACCTCTGCCTCCCGGATTCAAGTGATCGTGCCTTAGCCTCCCAAGTAGCTGGAATTACAGGCGGCTGCCACCATGCCCGGCTAAGTTTATTTTTTAAGAGCAATTTCTTCTGGGAAGCAACAAATTATCTCTCAAATGCCTAGTAGCCTACATAAGGCAATGGAAACGCAATTTTAGGTAACTGACACTTTTTTTTTTGAGACGGACTCTCGCTGTCACCAGCCTGGAGTACAGTGGCGTGATCTCGGCTCACTGCAACCTCCACCTCCCGGGTTCAAGCGGTTCTCCTGCCTCTGCCTCCCTAGTAGCTGGGACTACTATAGGCGCACGCCACCACGCCCAGCTAATTTTTGTATTTTTAGTAGAGACCGGGTTTCACCATTTTGGCCAGGATGGTCTCGATCTCTTGATCTCGTGATCCGCCCGCCTCGGCCTCCCAAAGTGCTGGGATTACAGGCGTGAGCCACCGCGCCCAGCCCGTAATTGATACATTTTAAAAGCTTATATTTAGGTCAATATCGCTGCTCAATGAAAAAATTACGTTTGGTTTGTGTTATGTCGCAGCTCCACGGTGAACTTTTTGAAAGCTTTGTGTTCTGCGAGCATCATTTCCAACCTGGGAAGAGAGCCCCACAAGTTTAAAACAAAAGTGCATGCGCGAGTGTGTTTTCCTACGTGCCCCCATTAGTGTAGGCTAAGGAGGCTCTTTCACAGTGGAGATATTAGGGTCCAGCTGGGTGTGGCTGTTGTGAAAACCTCTTCCTAGAGCTCAGAGTGGGCTCCTTAAAGAGCTCCTCCAAACCCCCAAGAAAAAAGCCTTTCACACTTAACCTCTAAATAAAAGGCATTTTCCTGGGGATTCAAGTCAGGCAAGCTCGCCTAGGTATTTTTGTGGGTGTGGGAAGCGGCGTGCTGGAATAAACACTCCAGCAGTGCTTTCCGAAGTTCCGGGTAAATTCGGCACCTCCCTCCTACTTCCCAGTTCCCAGAGGAGCAGCTGCACCCGCCCTGGCTCTCCAGAGCACCTGAGACGCTAAGGGAGAAGGGATGCGACGGCAGAAAGCCTCCGCTCCCTCCAGCCCCCACCGTCGGTAGCAGCTACGGGGCAGGCGGGAGGAAAGATGATTGACAGGCCTGCTCAGTGGCTGGGAAGCTAGAGGGAGGGACGAAGAGGGGACGGCTGAGCCTTCTTCTTAAAGTGGTTGGGTTGGGCCGCGCGAACTGCCTTCCCAGGCCTATTGGCTTCCCTGAATGGGTTGTTATGGTAACAAATGACCGCACAGTCCCTTATGAATCGGCCAATGAGAAGGGCCGTCTTTTCCAGTGCACCTCCGAGCAGTAGATGTTGCGAAAGTCCGGGTAGAGGCCGGAGAAGAAGGCGGTGCCAGGACGCCCTGCGGAAGGGCCAGGGGCGGGGCTCGTGTCGTTGCCGGGCCAGCCAATCACGCCTGGTTTTATCAGCGGCCCCGCCCTTTTACCGCACATTTCCCCTCCCCTAGTTCATTTCGCACGACGCAGCGGTTGGGAACACAGACATTTTCGGAGCTGGAGCCGCCACTGCCGCCGCCATTTTGTGTCTGTGGAGAAAGAAGCTTCTGTGGCGGCTGGAAGTGGACGGAGATCACCCGCGAGACGGAGGCGTTTCATACCCGAGGTTCCCCCTGTGTCGTCCCCCATCCCCCCTCCGCGGTCAGCATGTGGTGAAGCCGGAGCCGCGAGAGAGCCGGGGAGAGGAAGAGGAGTCGGAAGGGAGGCGGGGTATCCAGAGCGGCTTCAGCTTCAGCTGCGGCGGACCTCGGAGGGGGGCCGCGGCGCAATGTCAGAGCAGACGCCGGCCGAGGCCGGTGCTGCGGGGGCCCGGGAGGACGCCTGTCGGGATTATCAGTCATCGCTCGAAGACCTGACCTTCAATAGCAAGCCGCACATCAATATGCTGACCATTCTAGCCGAGGAGAACCTGCCCTTCGCCAAGGAGATCGTCTCTCTCATCGAGGCCCAAACCGCCAAGGTTTTTATACACCCCGCAGCCTCCTATTACTTCTAATACTCCCTGATTTTAGTGTCAGCCTCATCCCAGGTCTCGCTTCCATCCCAAGGGGGACAGTGTTCCTTCTCTCCAACCCCCCACCCCCCTCCAACTTAGGCTCGGTCTTTGGCCCAGGCTTCGAGCATGGGCCTCTGAGGGGGAGGGAGTGGGGAGGATAAAGGGTGGAGTCCCACTTCCGCTTTCCAACTCCCTTTTTAGGCCACCGCATTGTATATCCCGACACACACACGCTTTGAATAGAGCCCTTTCGGGTGGGGGAGACTTAAAGGCAGTTTGTGGTTTGGGGAAGTAAGAGTTAACATAAGCCATTTTAATCCCCTGGGAAGTGGGAGAGAGGGTCTCCCATTTTCCCCCAGCACCCTTTTTGGTAATTGTGTTCTGTGGGTTGGAAGAAGGTGAAGGGGGACCTGGGAGCGAGCTGTTGGTGGGTGGGAATAGGGATTTGGCCCCGAGTGGAGCAGCCGCCTGTTAGGAGCCCAACATGGCGCCTGAAAAGCACATGATGCGAAAGGGAAGAGAGGAGAATCCATTCCCTGCCAGCCAGGCAGCTGCTCACTCCCGTCAGCCCCATTTTGGGGTGGGGGCGGCTAGATATAACTTTTATTCTCCTATTGGAGGGTCTGTCTAATTGGTCCCAAAATAGGGGCAAGTGGGGTTGAGGGTGGGGTTTGGGTGGGGGGAGGAGATCTTATCCAACCTGTAGGTGGAGAACTGGCCCAGAGGGTAACAAGTACTTGCAGTTTCTCTGAAAAGTTCAGTCCCTCCTCCTCTTCCTTTTCTCTTTTTCTCCCTTCCCTGATAGCGAAGGAGTGTTTTTCTTTACCCCTTGATAGAAGTGGTCCTCTGCCACCTTATATTTCCCTGTAGTCCTCCTCTTCTGTGGATTCATATGGGAGCGATATGTCATTTAAGTAAAGTTACTGTTAAACTTAGTTATAATGAGTTTTAACAGCGTCCCAGTGCTACATTTTATTTTTCAAGCTTGTACTCACGGTTTAGTTTTTTCTAGTTGTTAGTGATTGCAATTATCAGGATGAGCCTCCTTTTAGCAGAGTGAACCCCTTTTTAAAGGCCACTTTAACAACAACCACCAATATATTGTTTAGAGACGGTTTCTGTCTAGTGTAAAACTGAGTGGTCTGACTCTAATAAATGGTTTTGAAATGTGTGACTGGTATTATAAAATTTGTGAATAAAACATATAAAATATGTATTTGTCTTTTTTATTTACCTTTGTAAGGTGTAGAATCTGTTTCCAAGACTTATTTTTATCTACGTGGTTGTGTGTTTTAAACAAAAGTCTTTAAGTGACTTGGGTTCATTCTTCTTTAGGTTCCATCCACTCTTTTGGGTAAACCTCTTCACAAGATACACGGTTTCAGGTGGTCCTTTCATAATTTAAAGAGGACGAAAAGGAAGGGTTTTTTTCCTTTTTCCTTTTAAGGGCCTCAACAAGTTTATCATGCTCAGTGTGACAGCTAAGATACAAGTTTTCGTTCACTTTTTTCCTGTGAAAGTGTATGTAAAACAGCTTTTTTTTTAAGTATGAGATTTAAAAAGGAAGCATTCCTCATACTCAACATGCTGTTTATTGATACCACAAACATCTTGGACATGAAAACTTAGTTTTTGCCTTGTTGAAGGCTTAACTTGACATTAAATGCCTTAAAGCACTTGTGTTTTTAAGGCAAAAACATTGATTTTTAAAATCTAATTACCTCGTATCTTGGGATTTAATATTCCTCAGCGCCTAATATTTAGCAGCTCAGGTTGTCACTCAAGGAACAGTTTCCTTTCTGGTTTTTAATGGATCCGGAAGACCTTCGAGAACCGAAAACTAAATGCTGAATATAGTAACCACATAAAACTTGTGTTTGTATATCGCTACACAGTGATGAAAATAGATGGGCTATTTGCTGGTAAAAGACAGCTGAAATTTTGGGGGCACACGTTTCCTGGTTATTTTTGTAAAGCCAGATTGAGGAAAAGATGTAAAAGTCACTTTGGGGGAACTATCTTAATCTGGGTTGGGATCGAGGGTGAGGGGAGGGATTTCCGTTATTTGGTAGCAAACTGGCCTGGTTTTGTGTTTTGGAGGTGAATGTTTGTGTCCTTATTCTTTAGCTTCTCTGCGTTACTAAACTTAAAGGATTCACACGTAATTTGACTCCTCCCAGGAGAGAGCAGTAGCGAAAAATAATACATATAAGGACTTCACTTGTACAATAAAAAATTAGCCTACTTAACAGACTGGTGTTTAAGAGAGCCTGTTTATCTTCATAAGTACAATAATGACTAAAATGGTGTAAAACATGACATGGTAAGGTAAAGACACAGCAGTAAACCATTTGACATGTTCGTACTTTAATATAGTTGACCCACATGCAGTGGGTGAACCCTTTTATTAGACAGTACCTTAAAAGAAATTTTTCATACAAAGTTATTCAGAGCTTTCCTTAGCCAACTTTTGGTTGTAAAGGTGTTATCAGAAGCAAGAGCATTTCCACACACTTGTATGGGCAATTGGTTTTATTATATATGATGGCATTGTGTACTCCAGAACTGTGAGCCTACCCTAGCTTCAGGCAGCTATGGGTAAGTGGTACTCAGGGTTAAGATTCCTATACACATGGGGTGGGTAAATGGGGATAACCTAAGTTTTTTTTTTTTTTTTTTTAAATCATGGGTGCTCCTTTGGAGTCAGAGTTAAAACTATTATGGTGTGTCTTAATGCTCCTCAACAAGTCTGTGAACCTGCTGATGCTTTCTGGAAGCTTGCTGTGCCTTCTAAAAGCCAGTGGTGGGTAGGCATTGCAGTTGAACTGGGGCAACATTTCTTTACTTTGGAAAGGGCCACCTGTATCAGCATCGCCACAGTGGCTCTGCACAAGTTTATAAGCCCTGGTTTGTGCATGTCAGAGGAAAATATCTCGGCGGAGAGTCCAGTCTGTGAAGAAAATCTTCAGGACAAATCCTGGTTTCCAGAGTCAAGTTCAACCTGATTTACATGATTCAGCGGCTGCTCCATCCAGTTTTTCTTGTCTGAGTAACAAACTTGCAACTTCCTGCATGTTCGTGTGCAAGTTTCAGTGTTTTGCCATTGACTTCCTAGGTGAAGTGTTTTTAATTTTTGTTCATTTGGATTATAGAGAAGTAATCCTAGTGATTTTACAGGTAACAAAAGCTTCATAGACTTGAACATATGAAATATGCCCATGGAAATTAGTTTCTACAAGAGGTCTAAAAACTGCTTTGAGTGTAGGCACACCATTGTAAGTTAATATGGGTCACAAAACTGACACTTGGATTATATAAAGTAATTTTCCCTCGCCTCCTCCTTATTTTTGTCACTTAAAACACAGGTCTTTTTACCACATGAACTTGAAATTTCATTGAGTGTTAAATGAGTATATTAGGGATTACAGCTGTTGTTCATCTTGGTAATTCTGAGCTTTTTTGTGCTCAACTAAGGATTGTAAGAGTTGAGAACTTGATTGAACACTTAAGTTTCATAAAGATTACTTCAAAAATATTTAGTATCAACAAAAATAGAGGTCTGTATTGTAGGTTTAAAAACTCACTTTTAAATAATTATTTGGTGGTAATTCATTATACTAAACTTCTCAGTTTCTTTTTATTCAGGCTCCTTCCTCAGAGAAGCTTCCTGTTATGTACCTTATGGATTCTATTGTGAAAAACGTTGGAAGAGAGTATCTCACTGCCTTTACTAAAAATCTAGTTGCAACATTTATTTGTGTGTTTGAAAAGGTACATATGCATTTAGAAACATTTGCGTTTTTTTAAAAAAATGTGTTCCTGATTAAATAAATATTTGCTTTGTGTTGGGTTTTCTTGGGTGGTGAAATGTTTTATACTTTTGGACATTTATCGTTAGTACCATTTCAAAGAGGCTGAAGTTAATGTTTTATGTTAGATTTTTAGAACAGATTCTAGGGGTTTACATTATCCATTTAAGAACAGATGGATTTGCTTTTAGAATTGTGCTTTTTAAAAAAATAGAGTTTGTTCATTTGAACATCTGTTTCATCACTTATAAACCAGGCAAAAAGATCTGAAATCGTCAAGAGTAATTAAAATTTCATTGTTTACGTTTCTGGTGTTAGGATGTTGACTGTTCTGTTGGGGAGGTAAAAAGTATAATCCCTCAGTGTCTCAACCTGTGATTGGTTCCTGAAACTTCTGTGTTTTTTTGTTTTGTTTTCTGGAAATGTTTACTCTTTTGTTACATTGTTCAAGTATGTTTTAGGTGAATGTTGTTGGTATGTGTGAATGGTGGATCAGTTAATCGCTGTAGGTTATTCTGGAAATACCTTTCCCCCCACCTTAGTGTTCAGAAAGTAGGCTTATTTTTCATATCTAGAGATTGTAAATTTCTTCCATAACACTGTAACATGGTGGTTTGGTTAAAGCAGTATTATGTTGAGGAAGACAAGGGATTTGCTGAGGTAATTCTCTGCCTGTCAGGCTATATCTTTCACATTGAACAAAAAAGCACTTATGAGATACTTAGGTTTAAAGATTGTTTCCTAACGTCAATATTTGGTGGTAGTTATTATATTTTAGTAGATGAACACCTGTGTGTCAGTTGTCAGATTTGTAGAATTGGAATTTTTTTTGGAAGAACTATTCAGTATTAGATTTTACATGTTTATTAGAAAATAGGTAGTTGTTATTTGAGAAATGTTTTTAAGTTCTTAGAGAAAAGAAATAGTACATGCAGAAGAAATTTGGAAAGCTCTATATCAGATAGCATTAAAATGCTTATTAATAGAATATTGTAGACATTTGCTGAATACTGCTAACCAGAGGCTGTAGTCTTAAGGAGAAGCTTAACCAACCTCTTGGTTTCGGTTTCAGTATGTTCAAATTCACTTGGGTGTTTGGTAGCATACCTTTACTGAGTCTAACTGGGCATTAATATGACAGTTGATTAAAATGACCTTGTAATAAATACATTATTATCTGAAGACTTATGAATATAGTTAAGGCTTTACTGTCTATCCTAATGTTGAAAATCTCAGTTTTCCCAAGTCCTAGGTTTCTTGATGGCGAATTTTCTTTCTTTTTCTTTTTTTTTTTTTTGAGATGGAGTTTTGCTCTTGTTGCCCAAGCTGGAGTGCAATGGCGCAATCTCGGCTCACTGCAACCTCCGCCTCCCGGATTCAAGTGATTCTCCTGCCTCAGCCTCCCGAGTAGCTGGGATTACAGGCATGAGCTATCATGCCTGGCTAATTTTGTATTTTTAGTAAAGACGGGGTTTCACCATTGTTGGTCAGGCTGGTCTTGAACTCCCTCAGGTGATCCACCTGCCTCGGCCTCTCAAAATGTTGGAATTACAGGCGTGAGCCACTGTGCCTGGCAATGGCAAATTTTCTAAAAATTTTTACGCCATCACAAACCTGAACAGATAAGTTATTTAAAACTAAGGCTTATCAGTGGTTAAGATTTTGTGAATTTCAGTTGTTAAAGTGCTTTCCACACCGCAATATCTTGTTCCTATGTACCCAACCGTATAGTATTGCTGAGCATTGGTTAGTGAGATAGTTTTGCTTTAATTTTAACTTTGTACTACTATGTAAATAATTTAAAACATTTAAGCCATCAGGTAATCAATTTTTCTAGTTTTATGTTTTTTAGTTTTATATTTTCTAGTTGTTTTATATTTTTTTTCCCCAGAGAAAAAGTAACGTTAGGAATATTATACTAAGCTCTAAGATGTGGGAATGTTTTGTATATAGAAAGGCTCACCTGGTTTGTTGCTTGCATGAAGGCTAGGTGAAAATGGTTTTAATTACTCTGTTTTTGAAGGAGAAATGCACCTTTAATAAATTATTACTGTTGTATATACTTACCAATGGGTAGTACAGTTCTATATGTGAAGTAGAGCAGATTTATATAACTTATATTTAATATATAAAATATTCTATAGTAACTTAACAAGCCATAGAATTGTTCTGTTGTTCTAGGTGGATGAAAATACTAGGAAAAGTTTATTTAAGTTACGTTCCACATGGGATGAAATATTCCCTTTGAAGAAACTTTATGCCCTGGATGTCAGAGTCAATTCATTAGATCCTGCTTGGCCTATTAAACCTCTGCCCCCCAATGTGAATACGTCTAGCATCCATGTGAATCCTAAATTTTTAAATAAATCGGTAAGTTTTAATATGAATAGTAAGTAACATACTTTTAAGTATCACATTTTGAATTCTTCTACAGAACTTACTGCCAGAAAGCCAAAATAGAATACTCTGTAGTGAATTGGTTCAATTTGGAAAAAAAAAAATACTATGTATATGTTTGGAATTTTTATTTAGAAATATATTCACCTTGTTTAGGTATTATGTAACATTTATTTTGGGTTTTAAATTTCTGATAAGTTTTCTGTGTGATAGGAATTTGGATAATATTAAGAGTTAAGCTGATAATTTTTATTTACTCCCTAGCTTCCTTTTTAGCTGATATGTTTTTTTTAAACAAATTGTCTTTTCTTACAGCCCGAGGAGCCTTCAACACCTGGTACAGTGGTCAGTTCCCCTAGCATCTCCACTCCTCCAATTGTTCCTGATATACAAAAGAATCTTACACAAGAACAACTAATAAGGCAACAGTTACTGGCAAAGCAAAAACAGTTGTTAGAACTTCAGCAGAAAAAGCTGGAGCTTGAGCTAGAGCAAGCTAAGGCACAACTGGTAAGTAAGGGAGATTGTCATTTTAAATATTTTAAACCTGTCTAACAATAGGGAAGTAATGTTTATGTTTGAATTTTATTAACATGTTACTTTTATTAATAGTGTACTCTTTTTTCACTTTTATTTTACAAATCAGTATATTTATTAGACTATACTTTTTATATCTTTATTGTAAAATTCACTTGATTAAAAACTGCATAGGCCAGGCGCAGTGGATCATGCCTGTAATCCCAACACTTGGGAAGTCCGAGGTGGGAGGATCGCTTGAGTTCAGAAGTTTGAGGCCAGCCTGGGCAACATTGTGAGGCCCTACCAAAAAAAAAAAAAAAAATTAGCCAGGTGTGGTAGTGCATGCTTGTGATCCCAGTTACTCGAGAGGCTGAGTTGGAAGGATCACTTGCGGCTGCAGTGTGCTATGATTGCTTCACTGCACTCTAGCCTGAGTGACAGAGCAAGACTCTGTGTCAAGAAAACCTCCCAAAAACTACAAAACTACACTATTTCCTCCAAATAGTTTTCTGTTAGATTGCTATCTTATAAAGTAGCATCTTAATTTTGTGTAATCATTACATTATGTGGACTTAATATTTCAGTCCCAAGATGGTAGGCATGTTGTGACAAATATTTTTGCATGGTCTTTAATGTTTTATGAGCTTATGCTTCATGAGCGGAAATGACAAAATTAAGGAGGCCAGGAAGATGATATCTTTCTACACATAAATGACTTTATACTAAGTTATTTTGCTTAGCATCTGAGCTTATTCGACAGTGAGGTGCGGGAAGGCAGAATTTTATAAGTTCATTAATAGCACCACTTTGGGAGAAACTAAATTTTAGGACTTAGAATTTAGCTGAAATGACTCTGATTCTTGTGCAGCCAGAGTGTAGTGATTTAGTAATTTCTTAGGAGCAGTATGGCTCAGAATCCTGAATAACTAGGAAGAGAAACAATTTTTTTTCATTCTATTTAGAGATTATATTATAAAATCTCAAAAAATACTAGTAAGAAATAATGGGCAACTTAAATCATGGACTTTTTCTTTTCATTGTAATCTCAATTTATACATTATAAGTGTACAATTTAAATATAGTATTGAATAAATATATTTATTGAATACAACATTATCTTCTTCAGTTGTTTGCAATTTCTTGACAATCTGCATGTTTTACAGTGTTAACATGAACATTTATTTTGTGTTTTAGGCAGTTTCTCTTAGTGTTCAGCAGGAAACATCCAATTTAGGTCCTGGATCTGCACCATCCAAATTACATGTTTCACAGATTCCCCCTATGGCAGTTAAAGCTCCTCATCAGGTTCCTGTGCAATCTGAGAAAAGCCGTCCAGGACCATCCTTACAAATTCAGGATTTGAAAGGAACTAACCGGGATCCTCGTCTGAACAGGATAAGCCAACATTCTCATGGAAAAGATCAAAGTCACAGGAAAGAATTTCTAATGAACACATTAAACCAGTCTGATACTAAGACAAGTAAAACTATACCCTCTGAAAAACTAAATTCATCTAAGCAAGAAAAAAGTAAATCAGGTGAAAAAATAACCAAGAAAGAACTTGACCAATCAGATTCAAAATCGAAATCGAAATCGAAATCACCATCACCTTTGAAAAACAAATTATCTCACACAAAAGACTTGAAAAATCAAGAATCGGAAAGTATGAGGTTGTCTGATATGAACAAGAGAGATCCAAGATTAAAAAAACATCTTCAGGATAAGACCGATGGCAAAGATGATGATGTGAAAGAGAAGAGAAAAACTGCAGAAAAAAAGGATAAAGATGAGCACATGAAGTCATCCGAACACAGACTGGCTGGAAGTAGAAATAAAATCATAAATGGCATTGTACAAAAACAGGATACAATAACAGAAGAGTCAGAAAAACAGGGGACAAAACCAGGGAGATCGAGTGCTAGAAAGCGATCAAGATCTCGATCACCCAAGTCTAGGTCACCAATTATACATTCCCCAAAGAGAAGAGATAGGCGGTCACCCAAACGAAGGCAAAGAAGTATGTCTCCAACATCGACACCTAAAGCTGGAAAGATTCGCCAATCTGGAGCTAAGCAGTCACATATGGAAGAGTTTACACCACCTTCTAGGGAAGACAGAAATGCTAAGAGAAGTACTAAACAGGATATTCGGGATCCAAGGCGAATGAAAAAGACTGAAGAGGAGCGACCACAAGAAACTACAAATCAGCATTCTACAAAGTCAGGCACTGAACCAAAGGAGAATGTAGAAAACTGGCAAAGTTCCAAGTCTGCCAAAAGATGGAAATCTGGTTGGGAAGAAAATAAAAGGTATGATGTTAACATTTTAAGTCAAGTGTAGTAGTGTGTATCTTTCAAAAGATAGTGTTAATTTAAAAATTGGAAAATGTTTATTAGGTGCTATTAGTACTTTTTTTCCATCTAATTCTTACATCTCTGTGGGTTAAATACTATTATTATTTCTATTTTACAGATAAGGAAACTGAAGTTTAGAAAGGTTAACTAATCTACCTAAGGCTGCAGTCCAGGACATGCAAGAATCAGAATTCATATCTGTTTTTGCTGATTTCATATTTTGTGCTCTTAATCATTTAATTACTTTTTGTGGTTACATATGCCCATTTTAACCATATCCTTTGAAAAGAATCTTTAAATATGGTCCTGAGTATTTTTTAAAAAAACATTTCAATGTAACATACTGCTTTTATGGTTTCAGCTTACAACAGGTTGATGAACATAGTAAACCTCCTCATCTGAGGCATAGGGAGAGCTGGTCAAGCACTAAAGGAATTTTATCACCTCGAGCCCCAAAGCAGCAACAGCATCGATTAAGTGTAGATGCCAATCTTCAGATTCCTAAAGAGTTAACTCTTGCAAGCAAAAGAGAATTACTTCAAAAGGTAGTTACTATGATTAATCCCATGTAGTCATCATTCTCTATCGTCTATTTTTTGGTATTTTTTTATATTTAAAATATTTTATTTCCTTTTATCACCCCTATACAGACGAGTGAACGTTTAGCATCTGGTGAAATTACACAGGATGACTTCCTTGTTGTTGTGCATCAAATTCGACAGCTATTTCAGTATCAAGAAGGTAAACATAGATGCAATGTACGGGATAGTCCTACAGAAGAAAATAAAGGTGGATTAAAAAAGAAACCTCTCTTATCTGATGCTGAATTAACCTACTATGAACATAAAGCAAAACTGAAAAGGACACAGGTTCAGCATTCATTTCCAAGACTTGATCTCTTAGATCCTGATATTTTTGACTACCCTTTGACTGATGCCTTGTTGTCTGGAATAGAATGTGAGCCATCCAAAAGTAAACATGCAAGTAGGAATAGTGGAGCACAGTTTGACAGAAAAGAACAATTTAGTGAAAGAGCAAGACGTCTTTCTCCTATATCTGGGAGTCGTACTTATGCTGAGAATCTTTCACCCCATGAGGGCCGGAGAAGACATGACGAGCAAGTCTCTGCTAAAGGTAGAAAAAGTTAAATCAGATTATGCCTATTGAATCACACAGCAGTGAAGGGAAAATGAACAAGCTAAGTGGGGATGGATTTTTGTGACTGTTCAGATTACCATTTTTTTCCCATTTATTTTGTTATGTTTTTTCCCTTTAAGGAAAGGGAAGGGAAGGGAGCTAGTATTTCTAAGGCCAGTTGTGTGTCAGGTACTTCATTAGGTTTTTTTTATATGTAATTTGATTTAATCCTCACAACAACACAATGAAGTGTATATTCTCCCCATTTTACAGATAGGAAATAAAAGAGAGGTTAAATAACTTGCTCTCAAAATGAAATAATTAGTATGTTGATAGGCTGGGAATTTTTTTGTTACTCAGGTGTGTCTGACTCTAGAGGGCATCCTCTTATCTGCTGCTTTATGCTGTCTGTCTCTCCTGCCCCTCTAATGTAGTGAGATAGTTATATCTTTGGATAAACATTCATATGAAAATAGAAGATTTTAAGGTAACTTTAGATTTAGTGAAAATAATTTTTTTCCTTTTTAAAAGGTGTGCGAGAAGAGCAGAGATCTCCATTCAATGATCGTTTTCCACTTAAGCGACCTCGATACGAAGATTCAGATAAACCATTTGTAGATAGCCCAGCATCAAGATTCGCCGGCCTGGATACAAATCAGCGACTTACAGCTTTAGCTGAAGACAGACCGTTATTTGATGGACCTAGTAGGCCATCAGTAGCAAGAGATGGCCCAACGAAGATGATTTTTGAAGGACCCAATAAATTAAGCCCTCGAATTGATGGACCTCCCACACCAGCTTCCCTTCGGTTTGATGGGTCACCAGGACAAATGGGGGGAGGAGGCCCTTTGAGATTTGAGGGGCCACAAGGTCAGCTAGGAGGTGGGTGTCCTTTGAGATTTGAAGGTCCTCCAGGACCAGTGGGGACACCTCTGCGGTTTGAGGGCCCAATTGGTCAAGCAGGAGGAGGTGGTTTTCGGTTTGAAGGTTCCCCTGGTCTGAGGTTTGAGGGATCTCCAGGTGGTTTGCGATTTGAGGGACCAGGAGGTCAGCCTGTGGGTGGTCTGAGGTTTGAGGGACATCGTGGTCAACCTGTGGGTGGTCTGAGGTTTGAAGGACCTCATGGTCAGCCTGTGGGTGGACTTAGATTTGATAATCCTCGAGGTCAGCCTGTAGGTGGACTTAGATTTGAGGGGGGTCATGGTCCATCAGGGGCTGCGATTAGGTTTGATGGACCTCATGGTCAGCCAGGAGGTGGAATCAGATTTGAGGGCCCTTTGCTACAGCAAGGGGTTGGAATGAGGTTTGAGGGCCCCCATGGTCAGTCAGTAGCTGGTCTGAGATTTGAGGGACAACATAATCAACTTGGTGGGAACCTTAGGTTTGAGGGTCCACATGGTCAACCAGCGGTTGGTATCAGGTTTGAAGGCCCTTTAGTTCAACAAGGAGGTGGAATGAGGTTTGAGGGTCCTTCTGTACCAGGAGGTGGCCTGAGAATTGAAGGGCCTCTGGGTCAAGGTGGTCCAAGATTTGAAGGTTGTCATGCTTTAAGGTTTGATGGGCAGCCAGGTCAGCCGTCACTCTTGCCAAGATTTGATGGATTACATGGTCAGCCAGGTCCTAGATTTGAAAGGACTCCTGGTCAGCCAGGCCCTCAGAGGTTTGATGGACCACCTGGACAGCAGGTTCAACCCAGATTTGATGGTGTACCTCAAAGATTTGATGGTCCACAACATCAGCAAGCATCACGGTTTGATATTCCTCTTGGTCTTCAAGGCACAAGATTTGACAATCATCCTTCACAAAGGCTTGAATCAGTATCTTTCAATCAGACTGGTCCATATAATGATCCACCTGGCAATGCTTTTAATGCCCCATCCCAAGGACTACAGTTCCAAAGACATGAACAAATATTTGATTCACCTCAAGGACCAAATTTTAATGGACCACATGGCCCTGGAAACCAGAGTTTCTCTAATCCACTTAACAGAGCTTCTGGACACTATTTTGATGAAAAAAATCTTCAGAGTTCTCAATTTGGAAACTTTGGCAATATACCTGCTCCAATGACAGTAGGAAATATTCAGGCATCTCAACAGGTAAGTCTGTTATTCTAAAATTGCGTTGTATGCAGATAAGTTAACCATTTTTTAATGTTTCTAGGAAGGTTTTCAGACATAGTTTATTGTGTAGATTGGAAAGAAGTTTTTAATATACTCTAAAGCCACATGCTGAGGAAGTGGGATGAGCATCTTTTGGGGATAAAATTTGCAACTTAAATCCAAAATTGATTTTAGCTCTTTCAGGATCTAGGGAAATATCTCAGTCAAACCCCCATCCCCAGCTCTGTTTTTTTTTTTTTTGTTTTGTTTTGTTTTGTTTTGTTTTGCTTTAAAGCTTTTGAGATATTATACAGTTGTGTTTTTCATAGACCTCTACATTGCAGAACTGTTGAGCCCTGATGTGCTTTAAGGTAGCCATAGAACTGATTGGACTGTTCTTGGACCAAGAATTTCCTTAACCTGAGTTAAATAAGAAGATCAGGGGGGAGACGGGAGGGATAGCTTTAGGAGATATACCTAATGCTAAATGATGAGTTAATGGGTGCAGCACACCAGCATGGCACATGTATACATATGTAACTAACCTGCACATTGTGCACATGTACCCTAAAACTTAAAGTATAATAATAATAAAAAAAACAAACAAAAAAAGAAGATCAAATTTTGTCCATGCTTTCACAGTCTACAATTCTTTTTTTTTTGGTCCTTTTTTCCTACTTTTTACCACCTTTCCAGTCACTTCAGTTAAACACAATTGTTTGATATTAATGTCAACATAGCAAATAGCCTTCCAAATACAGTCTGGTTATGAAACATGCACAGTTACCTGTTGGTATTCTTTCACACTTGTTCTGTATACATTTTAAAATGTATACTGAAACAACTTTAAGGCAGTATGTTTATAATTTGTGATTAATTCGGTTGGTTTCGAATGACTACTTTTGCTTGCGTGCTGAAATTCTCCTGGGCTGAGTTTTATTTCTTTTCCAGGTGCTGAAATTTTCTTACTATGACAGATTTATTTTATAGTAGTAAGATTGCATGGAAGAAAATACAAAATAAGAAAGATTTTAAAAGTACATTAGGAACATTATTGATAGAAAGTAGTCCTTCTGTTCATCTGTAATGGTACGAAAAAACAGTTGGCCTGCCTAGATTTACTCTACTGTATATCCTTGAAAGAAATGATACTGTTATTGACAGATACTCTAGAATGGTACTTACTTAGTCTTATTTCTACATTACACAGAATCAGTGGGGTTTTTATTATGTGTACTCACCACAAAAAGTCCACATGTATACTGAACAAGGATTATAAATGGATATTTATTTACATACCAGCAATATGTAGAAGTCCTGCCTCCCTCTGGACTGCAAATGCTGTATTTGTATGCCAGTATAGTTCTTGCTCCATGACTGTTCTATTTTTTAACATTCCCTTTGACATCTTTTACAAGACCTTTTACAAGATTACTTTGTGATGTAGCTATAACCATGTGCAAAGTTGATGGCCAAGCAAGATGCTTACCTGCTTGGTAATTCAGATTGCTAATTAAAACAGGCTTTTGATATCTGTGGAAAAGTGGCAAGGGTTAGGAATTCTGGCCTCAGTTTTGCTCCTAACTAGCCCTTGTGATTGTGTATAGATCATGTTGCATTATGTCAGTTCTTCTATTTGTAAAATAAGGGAAAGCACCAGCAAGGTAAAGTGACTTGTGTAAAGTAACACAGCTAGTTACCTTATGTTTGTATGGTGTCTTACATTTTCCTTTTTGGGGGGCTACTTTGCCTCTCTAGTAGGTACCTTAAACTTTTCAAAGAAGTTTTAACCCATTCTCAGTAACTTATACCTGTGTGAAACAGATAAGGGAAGGTTTTATTGTTCCTGTTTGTAGAAGACCTAGAAGTGAAGTGACGCAGCCAAGTTACCTTTCTAAATGTTTATTTATAAGCCAGGCCTTGTGACATCTATGAATATTTTTATGTAATTAGGATGTTAAAAGTTTTACGTGAAATATAGAAAGCATGTTCTTAAAATTAAGGTTTTTCTTAAAGGTTCTGAGTGGTGTTGCTCAGCCAGTAGCTTTTGGTCAAGGACAACAGTTTTTACCAGTTCATCCACAAAATCCTGGATTTGTTCAGAATCCTTCAGGTATGTACTTTCTGAACTTTGTGTTCAAAAGACAAATGATTATTGTTTTGTTGAATAGCTAACTTTGTGAATTTTAGGAAATGACAATTTTGCAAAGGTATATTTAATTTAGAGAAATTTAATCTAGCTGACATATTTTTGTTCCTTTTCTAAGTTTATTTACATTGTGGATGTGTATTCACATTGACCCTATTTACAGCTAGAGATGGTTAGCGGGGACTTGTAGTCCACAAAACAGAGGGAAGGAAACCTATTGGGTGGAAACTGGGAGTGGGAGGGAAGGTATGACATTTGTGTTGAGATAGAATGAAATAAATGACAGACCTCAGAAATCTCAGTGAATACTGAGGATACTGCATTAATAAAGTTGATTAATTTTTGTGTTTTTATGGGCACTCAAATAGCAAAAAGCGGCTTTCCTAGCCAGGTTCACTGATAAGCATCTTTGTTACTATGGGGTGATGCTTAGTACTAGATAAAAGGACTTTTAAAATGGATTTTAGTTTTATTTATTTATTTATTTATGAGGCAGAATCTTGCTCTCTTACCCAGGCTGGAGTGCAGTGGTGCCATATTGCCTCACTGCAGCCTCTGCCTCTGGGGTTCAAGCGATTCTCCTGTCTCAACCTCCCAAGTAGCTGGGAGTACAGGCGTGCGCCACCAGACCTGGCTAACTTCTGTATTTTTACTAGAGACGGGGTTTCACTATCTTGGCCAGGCTGGTCTTGAGCTCCTGACCTCAAGTGATCTACCAGCCTCAGCCTCCCAAAGTGCTGAGATGGCAGGTGTGAGCCACCATGCCCGGTAAAATGAATTTTAGTTTTAATATGTGGTAAGTGGGAAGTATATACATTAGTGATACTTGCTTTCATTTCTGAATCATTGAAACAGCTGTTTCAGAAACATGCTTTACTGTAGTATTGAGTTAATCAGTTTACAATAAATTTATGGAGTTTTCCAAAACTTCTGAAGTAATTAGGAAATCCTAGCCAAGCTCTTTTTTATACATTAGTCCTTAAATTGTGTCAAGAAATTCAATTAATTTGGAAGCTTTTAATTTTTGATTTCTACATGGACAATTATGACTAATTAATATTTGTTATTATTATTATTTTGTTACTATAATGAAAAGAGAAGGAAAGAATTTGGGATCTAAAGCCCAGAAGACCAGGGTTGGAATCTCTACTCTGTTACTTTGTAAATGCACAGGCTTTAAGCAAGTATCTCCCTTGAGGTTCAGTTTTTTTCCTGTGTAAACAGCATATGGGCCAGGCATGGTGGCTCACGCCTATAATCCCAGCACTCTGGGAGGCCGAGGCAGGTGGATCACAAGATCAAGAGATGGAGACCATCCTGGCCAACATGGCGAAACCCCGTCTCTACTAAAAATACAAAAATTACCTGGGTGTGGTGGTGCGTGCCTGTAGTCCCAGCTACTCAGGAGGCTGAGGCAGGAGAATCACTTGAACCCAGGAGGTGGAGGTTGCAGTGAGCCAAGATCATGCCACTGCACTTAGGCTTGGCGACAGAGGTGAGACTCTGTCTCAAAAAAAACCAAAAACCAAAAAAAAACATGATATGGTAGTATCAGTATTTGTCTGTTTTTTTTTTTTTTTTTTGAGAATCAAATGATATATGCAAAAGTACTTTGTAACTTGTCAAGTACTATATTAATGTATTTTCCTTTAGAACTCAGTTTTTGTTGTTGAGCAGAGGATTTCTTATATTGGGGTTAGTGGCATGAGATGCTCTACAGAAACTACATATTTTCTTGTTTCTTTTTTTTTTTTTTGAGACAAGTCTTGCTCTTGTCACCCAGGCTGGAGTGCAGTGGCATGATCTCAGCTCACTGCAACCTCTGCCTCCCGGGTTCAAGCAGTTCTCCCGGGCTCAGCCTCCCCAGAAGCTGGGACTACAGGCACATGCCACTACACCTGGCTAATTTTTGTATTTTTAATAGAGGCAGAGTTTCACCATATTGGTCAGGGTGGCTTGAATCCTCACCTCAGGTGATCCACCTGCCTTGACCTCCCAAAGTGCTGGGACTACAGGTATGAGCCACTGTGCCCAGCCTTGTTTTGCTTTTACAACCTTGGGTTAAATGTGTATGTGTACAGGACATAGCAGTGTCACAGAGGAAATCACAATTATTCCCCTTGTTTGGGGGTATTGAATGGGACATTAGGTGTGTCTTCGTTCTTCAAGTTCTTCTTACTCTTAAAAGATGTGTCAACAGTTTTCAGTGTGCTATATTTAGCTTCTCTCAAGGTTCCTTCTCTAATTTGAAAGTGTAAACATCTGTTTTCTAATAGGAAATATACCCATGTTCATTTATTCATTCAGGCATATATTAGTCATCTGCTGTATGCTAGGCAGTATGCTAGGATGAATTTAATATGGTTCATCCTTCAAAGAGCTTTCTTTTTATTTTTAAAGTTTTTTTTTTTTTTTTTTTTTTTTTTAAAGAGGGTGCTCACTGTGTAGCCCAGGCTGGTCTCAAACTCCTGAACTCAAGCAGTCCTCCCACCTCGGCCTCCCAAAGTGTTGGGTTTATAGGCGTGAGCCACCACACTCGGCCTCAAAGAGCTTTATAATGTAGAAAGGCTATTGAATTTTTTTTTTTTTTTTTTTGGTTTAACAAAAAACCAAATATAATGCCCAACACCTCAGTTCCTTACAAATATTAATTCATTTAACCTCATAACAATCTTAGGTAGGAACTATTATTACCCTTTTTACAGGCACGGGAAGATGAGGCATAGATAAGGAACTTGATTATGTCACACAACTAGAAAGTGGAATTTCTGGTTAAAATCCCAGGAGTCTGGTTCCACAGTTGATGCTCTTGGTTACTAGACTTGGCTGCCCTCAGACATGTGAATAGCTAATTATGCATCTTAGGCATATAAATAGCTAATTTAAAGGAAAGTAAAGGTTAAACTAGTGAGTTAAATGTTACTGTAATTGATTATTGAAGTTGATCTGTTCATTCATGTATTCAGACATTTAGTTTGGACAGACATTAATTAGCCTACGATATATAAGGCAGTGTGATAAATGTAGAGTATACAGTGGTTAAGGGATTATGTGTATGTGGATGCAAATTGAATTTCTGCCATTAAGAGGAATTTTTAGTGGTTCAGAACTTTTCTGTATAGGTGTAGTGAGATGCATCATAGTGACATACAAATACATTAAAATATGGTTTTCTTTTTTTTGAGACAGGGTCTTCTTGCTCTGTTGTCCAGGCTGGAGTACAGTGGTGTGATCTTGGCTCACTGCAACCTCCGCCTTCCAGTTTCAAACGGTTCTCATGCCTCAGCCTCCTGAGTAGCTGGGATTACAGGCATGGGCCACCAAAACCAGCTAATTTTTGTATTTTTAGTAGAGACAGGGTTTCACCATATTGGCCAGGCTGGTCTCAAACTCCTGACCTCAGGTGATCCACCTGCATTGCCCTCCCAAAGTGCTGGGATTACAGGTGTGAGCCACTGCACCTGGCCTAAAATATTGTTTTCATAGTTGAGTTAAAGAATCACAATTATGGCCGGGCGCGGTGGCTCACACCTGTAATCCCAGCACTTTTAGGAGGCCAAGGCAGGCAGATCATGAGGTCAGGAGATCAAGACCATCCTGGCTAACACGGTGAAACCCCCTCTCTACTAAAAATACAAAAAGAAATTAGCTGGGTGTGGTGGCAGGCACCTATAGTCCAGCTGCTCTGGAGGCTGAGGCAGGAGAATGGCGTGAACCAGGAGGTGGAGCTTGCAGTGAGCTGAGATCGTGCCCCTGCACTCCAGCCTGGGCAACAGAGCGAGACTCCGTCTCAAAACCAAAACCAAAACAAAAAAGAATCACAATTATTAGAATATGCTTGGAAAAATATGAGACTGGAATGATTCCTCACCAATGAGGATTCCTTATCAAGCAAAACAAAATTGTTAGGCTTATCTTATTTATTCAAGTTATTGAAGCTTTAGTAACCATGACATCTTTTTGGCAATAGCTTGAGCTGCTTTGCAAGGGCAGTATGCTTTTTAGCAAAGGTCACAGAAGCAGGTATACTCTGAGCCATCTGATTCATCTCCCTGTTTCAGTTCTCCTGTTACGTCAGGGAGCATTGAGGTCAGGAGTACTTCCACTTAGGCTTAGTGCTAAGAGGTAATAAACTATTTCATCTATATAAAACTACTTTTTCCAGTGTACTTAGAAGAGAGAATTAGAAAGGTGGAAAGTTGGAGATAGGGGTGGTGCTGCATTGCGTGGGAGAAGGGAGCATAAAGGGTCATTGTTTTCAGTGTTGTCAGCATTTGTTTTAGAATATATTCTCAACTCCAGTGTGATGATTCCTCAAGCATCTAAAACTAGAAATACCATTTGACCCAGCAATCCCATTACTGGGTATATACCCAAAGGATTATAAATCATGCTATTATAAAGACACATGCACACGTATGTTTATTGTGGCACTATTCACAATAGCAAAGACTTGGAACCAACCCAAATGTCCATCAATGATAGACTGGATTAAGAAAGTGTAGCACATATACACCATGGAATATTTTGCAGCCATAAAAAAGGATGAGTTCATGTCCTTTGCAGGGACATGGATGAAGCAGGAAACCATCATTCTAAGCAAACTATCACAAGGGCAGAAAACCAAACACCGCATGTTCTTACTTGTAGGTAGGAATTGAACAATGAGAACACTTGGACACATGGCAGGGAACATCACCCACTGGGACCAGTCAAGGGGTCGGGGGCTGGGGGAGGGATAGAATTAGGAGAAATACCTAATGTAAATGATGAGTTGATTGGTGCAGCAAATCAACATGGCACATGTATACCTGTGTAACAAACCTGCACCTTGTGCACATGTACCCTAGAACTTAAAAGTATAATAAAAAAAAAAAAAAGGAAAAAAGAATATATTCTCAAGTCATGCTGAATTGTAGACCTAAATGAAAAGATAATCTTAGCGGCTTTTGAAATTAAACTTATTAATAAATTAGATTTTGTCAAATTTACTGTTGGCAGGACACCTTGAAGAAAACTTTGAAAAATGCTTAGTATAATTTGCATCTTTAAGTTCTACATTCACTTTAAAAGTGTTTTTTTTCTTTCTTTTTTTTTTTTTGTTAGGAGCCCTCCCTAAGGCATATCCTGATAATCATCTCAGTCAGGTGGATGTAAATGAATTGTTTTCAAAATTGCTAAAAACAGGAATTCTCAAATTGTCCCAAACTGATTCAGCTACAACACGTAAGTGTGATTTTATACTTAAATGTACACAAAGCTTCATTAAGTTTTTGAGATGTATGATGTAATATAATGATATAAGTTATGATAAAGGTCCTTACAATAATTGAATTCTTAGGTATAGCTTTTATTTTTTATTTTTGGTTTATAATGAAATTCTTTTAGATTTCCTAAGATTGAACTAACTTATAGTGGACATGTGTTTCAGTTAACTAACATACCTAATGTGCAGGCTTTTTACCAGTAATTGTATGTTAATTTAACTTTTGAAAAGGTTTTGAATATTGATGAAATAAATGACTTTTATTATAGATGACTTTTAAGAGATCAGAGTTAACATCACATATCAAAATAAAAAATTGTATTAGGTTCCTTGGCCAGTAAACTTGAGATCAGAAGCACTGAATGGACTAGGTGGATTTCTCTATTTGCTTATAATACTATAGTGTTCCTCTGTAAAGAATACATGGAGAATGGTATTAATAAATTTGTATGTCTCTTCTTAATTGAAGAAGTAAGTGAAGTAGCTGCTCAGCCTCCCCCTGAAGAGGAGGAAGATCAAAATGAAGATCAAGATGTTCCAGATCTTACTAATTTTACAGTTGAAGAGTTGAAACAGTATGTAATCTAATTTTCTTTAAGATAAAGAGGCAGTGACTTTAATAACACTGTTATAGTGGCCATTGTTACTATTAGTGCTTTCCCTTTCCCTTTATCCCTTTTACTGTTTTAACATTTAGGAAGTCTTTTTTTTTTTTAATGTGGTAAAATATACATAACATAGTCTTTGGGAAGCCTATTTTTAAATCTTCTTTTAAAATATGTCGGCTGTACAAGTACTTGGGCCAAAGGCCACCCCCAAAAGTCTCACTCTGCTCCCCAGGCTGGAGTTCAGTGGCATGATCTTGACTCACTGCAACCTCCGCCTCCCAGGTTCAAGTGATTCTCCTGGGATTACAGGTGTGCGCCACCATACCCGGCTAATTTTTGTATTTTTAGTAGAGATGGGGTTTCACCATGTTGGCCAGGCTAGTCTCGAACTCCTAACCTCCAGTGATCCACCTGCCTTGGCCTCCCAAAGTGCTGGGATTACAGGTGTGAGCCACCACACCTGGTCCCTCAAAATTTTCATTTTTTAATCTGTGATACAGAAAACTTAGGGAGTATAAATATTAGGTATTGATAATTCATGTATTCCTTTTTAGTTTCATTTTCTGTTTATCATCATTTTTTCTGTATTGATATTCTTAACATTTTTGAGGTTCAGAAATGAGATTTTCATAGTCCAGCATTTACAATTAAAAAAAAATCAGCCGGGCGCGGTGGCTCACACCTGCAATCCCAGCACTTTGGGAGGCCGAGGCAGGTGGATCACGAGGTCAGGAGATCGAGACCATCCTGGCTAACGAGACCATCCTGACTAAGATGGTGAAACTCTGTCTCTACTAAAAATAACAAAAAATTAGCCGGGCGCAGTGGTGGACGCCTGTAGTCCCAGCTTTACTCAGGAGGCTGAGGCAGGAGAATGGCGTGAACCCGGGAGGCGGAGCTTGCAGTGAGCCGAGATAGCGCCACTGCACTCCGGCCTGGGCGAAAGACCGAGACTGTGTCTCAAAAAAAAAAAAAAAAAAAATCTGTTTTTCATTTTAGAAGTAATGTTAATTGTGGAAAATTAGAACATACTATAAATAAAATCAAGAAAACGTACAACTCTCACTTTATGGATAACAACTGTTAACATTTGGTGCGTATCTTTTCATAATTTTCTATTGTATTATAAAAAACATTTAAAGATTTTTCTAGTGAATAAATTCATTAATCCTGTGAGTACTTTATAAAAAATAAAACAGTGAATGAGTTTTTCACTCTTAAAATCATTTTTTAAATTTGAATTAGATACTATAATGTAAAATCACTTTTTTTTCAAAGTAATACTTTCACATAAAGGCTTTTAATAAAAGATGGCATCCCTTCCTCCTTCACCCAACACTGTACCCTAGAGGCAATCATTTTATTTTTTTAACTTTTCAAACTATTTTTTCTGCCATTTACCTCTTTCTTTTTTTTTTTTTGAGACAGAGTCTCACTCTGTCACCCAGGCTAGAGTGCAGTGGCCGTGTCTTGGCTCATTGCAACCTCCGCCTCCCAGGATCAAGTGATTCTCCTGCCTCAGCTTCCTGAGTAGCTAAGATTATAGGCACCCATCACCACGCCCAGCTAATTTTTGTATTTTTAGTAAAGATGGGGTTTCATCATGTTGTCCAGGCTGTTCTCGAACTTCTGGGCTCAAGTGATCTGCCCACCTCGGCCTCCCAAAGTGCTGGGATTACAGGTTTGAGCCACCTATTTCTTATAATATACATAATTTTCTGTTTCTTGATTTATCACATCTGGACATAATCTCTTAACTTTCTGAAAGTGATTTAGGCTGGGTGCAGTGGCTCATGCCTGTAATCCCAGCACTTTGGGAGGCTGAGGCAGGCGGATCACCTGAGGTCAGGAGTTCAAGACCACCTTGGCCAACATGGTAACATGTCTCTACTAGAACCTGTCTCTATTAGAAATACTAAAATTAGCTGGGCGTGGTAGTGGGCACTTGTAATCCCAGCTACTCGGGAGGCTGAGGCGGGGAGAATTGCTTGAACCCAGGAGGCGGAGGCTTTAGTGAGCTGAGATCGGGTCACTGCACTGCATCCTGGGCGACAGAGCGAGACTCCGTCTCCAAAAAAAACGGGCGGGGGGTGAATTTAGCTAGCTCTTGTAGTGTCCTACTAACTCCCCTCCATGTAGTTATGAGACTGTTTTTTATTATTCGGTATTAATATTGTGACTAGATGTTTATTTTGTTGCTGTAACAAAGTACCAGTGTTCTGTTCTTTGCTTTATTCTACTTTTTTTTTTTTTTTGAGATGGAGTCTCACTCTGTGGCCCAGGCTGGAGTGCAGTGGTGTGATCTTGGCTCACTGCATCCTCCACCTCCCAATTCAAGTGATTCTTCTGCCTCAGCCTCCTAAGTAGCTGGGATTACAGGCATGTGCCACCACACCCAGCTAATTTTTGTGTTTTTAGTAGGGACAGGGTTTCACCACGTTGGTCAGGTTGGTCTCGAACTCCTGATCTCGTGATCTGCCCGCCTTGGCCTCCCAAAGTGCTGGGATTACAGGCATGAGCCACCGCGCCCGGCTATTTTTTTTTTCTTGGAGTTAATAACTGCTCTATTTGTTCACTTACTTGGTCTTCTATATATACCTGTTTCTTCCCAAATAGGGAGCCCAGAATTTAAAAAACTAATTATTTGTTGACCACAGCAAACTAATTATTGTTTCCAAATGGTCTTCTAAGTTTTCTCTTTAGTTATCCATACTATTATTATTTCTTCTGTACTTTTTTCACTGTTACACCAGAGTGGAGAAGTTGAATTATTCAGAATGCCAAAGATCTAGAGAGGTGAAATTTAACTGTTCTGCCATGTCCATCCTGACTTGACTCCAAACTAGAATAAGCTAACTATTGCCTTGTTAGCTAGCACAGGATCATTTCATTTTTAGCTAAAAGGAAATAAATAACTGGGTCAGGGCTATCAATAAGAAGACAGGCTCCATGTTCCGAAAGTCACCAAAGTTAAGGTAAAGAGGGTGAATCACATTGTTAGAGAATAATACTGATCTTTGGGTATTAACTGTTTCAGCCAGCTCTTGGTTTCACCATTGTTACAATATGGAAAATCGAAATATTTGTAATTGGCTTTTAAAGGCCATTAAGCCATATTATCAACACTAAAGATTATTTCTTTTTCAAAATAGACGTTATGACAGTGTTATAAATCGACTGTACACTGGTATTCAGTGTTACTCTTGTGGAATGAGGTTTACAACATCACAGACAGATGTTTATGCGGATCATTTGGACTGGCATTATCGGCAAAATAGAACTGAAAAGGATGTTAGCAGAAAAGTCACTCACAGACGTTGGTACTACAGTTTAACAGTAAGTAACCCATGTGCCTCCATAGTATCTTTTAGGCTTAAATTAGATCATTCTAAAAGTATATTAATTTTAATAATAATTAAAATTTAATAATTTTAAATAATTTAATAATTTTAATAATTGCTGGAATCTAACATGTAAATTTCCTGAATAAAATTTGACCCCTAGAATATAAACAGATTTTTTTTAAAAATGAATTTTGAAGAGTATTTTTTTTTTTTTAATTAAAATTAGAGTATAGCATACAGGCTTGTTCTAGCTCTAAAATTCCAAGGCTTTGACCCCTGGAATATAAACACATTTTTTAAAAAATGAATTTTGAAGAGAATGTGTTTTTTTTGTTTTTTTTTTTAAATTAAGATTAGAGTGTAGCCTAGAGCCTTGTTCTAGCTCTAAAATTCCAAGGCTCTAGGACTGTTTTTTGTAAAAAAAAAATGTACTTGAAGCTTGTCTTTTTTGAATTAGTAGTTGTAACTGTAGAGTTAATGGAAAAGATCTTAATTATTAGTTGTTTTATGTTGTCATTAGTTATATGTTTCAAAGTATAATTTTAAATAATATTAGAGCATAATGTAGAAAATAATGTACCCCTACCTTTAAATGGCATTATATTGAAGATACACAGTAAAAATTTAGAAATAAATGGAATAATCTTCTAAAAATCAACTCCTTTTAAGGACTGGATAGAATTTGAGGAGATAGCTGATCTGGAAGAACGGGCAAAGAGCCAGTTTTTTGAAAAGGTGCATGAAGAAGTTGTGCTCAAAACTCAAGAGGCTGCTAAAGAAAAAGAGTTCCAAAGTGTACCTGCTGGACCAGCTGGAGCAGTTGAGGTGAGAGAAGAACGTTTAAATTTTCTCACAGTGGGAGTGTCCCTCACTTCCTTTAAGTAAATACTCATAAACATATAACTATATTTATATCCCTGTTTTAATGATTTTAAGACTTCTTGAAAGCTCTACTCTTCAATTTTACTCTTACAATCTAGCTTTGAGTTTCATAACTACAGTGGCCAAAAGCAGTGAAATGTTTACTCTTTTTGCTGGAAAGATTGACAGAATCCTGTAAATGTATTTTGAATCATATTATATATTGGACATTATTCAAACTTTTGGAACACTCATAAATTCCTTACTCCACTTAACAATGTTTGTATATTTTTACTTAATAGGGTTAAATATGGTCTATTATGTAAATTTCATTTTATATGATTCTATTTTAGAGTTGTGAAATCTGTCAAGAACAATTTGAACAATACTGGGATGAAGAAGAGGAGGAATGGCATTTGAAAAATGCTATTAGAGTAGATGGAAAGGTAATTTTCATTTCTTTATAAGGAAGTCTTAAGATTAGTATTTTTTTGTTGGGTTAACACATTACTTTGAAAGGAGGGGGTTCATAATAGTTTTTGTTTGATTTTTGGTCTTAATAAAAAAGGTATTGGACTTTAGTAATAGAATGTTTGAATTAGAAGGGATCTTAGCAGTCACCCGGTTCTGTACTCACTTTACATAGGAGGTTGCACTATTAGTCAGTGACAGACCCAGGACTAGGTCTTCTGAATCTAGTTAGTTGTTTTTCTGTCCACCCACACTATTTTGATTGTGGATTTGTATTTCGTCATCAAACTATACTGTGTTGAAAACAAAGCAAGTTAGGCTAGATACTTAAATGGGCCAAGAGAAGTCAGTTTTTCAGACTCTTTAAGCATAAGGATGAAAATTTGGTTTTATCCATTTTGGGACCAAATAATTTTTGTCTTCTTTCCAAAGACTATCTTCTGGTTTAAAGTTAAAAAGAAATATCAGAATAGCCCATTAGAAATGAATATGCACATATTTACTTTTTTTCTTTTTGCTTCAGATTTATCATCCATCATGTTATGAAGATTATCAAAATGTAAGTTCTTTTTGGTTACTGTATTTGTTCTCATTTGCATTAATAAATTTTACTTTTCATTTTATTTTTGCATCAGAGCAATATTGTTATTTTAAACTTAGTATATTGAACTGTTTTTGTTTTTTGATATAGCATTTAGGTTGTTCAGTAAAAATTGGTGCCAGATTGACAGAATTGACATATATGAATATCATTTTCTGTGATATGCAAACAATTAAAATTTTGAAATTTATCATTCGTTGCATTTTATTCACTTGAATCATGGTATCTTTTACTAGTCCACTAGGCCTAAAGAAATGTGAGGAAAAGTGAAGATAAGGATCCTGATGGGGATACGTTTCTAGAGCTATGGGTAGCATTTACTACTATTTTTTTTTCTTACATCTCTATTCAGCCATCTAAATAGGTATATTCTTTTTGTTGTTTTGTTTTGAGACAAAGTTTCGCTCTTGTTGCCCAGGCTGGAGTGCAATGGCGCAGTCTCGGCTCACTGCAACCTCCACCTCCTGGGTTCAAGGGATTCTCCTGCCCCTGCTTCCCAAGTAGCTGGGATTACAGGCGTGTACCACCACACCTGGCTAATTTTGTATTTTTAGTAGAGACAGGGTTTCACCACATTGGTTAGGCTGGTCTTGAACTCCTGACCTCAAGTGATCCACCCACCTTGGCCTCCCAAAGTGCTAGGATTATAGGCGTGAGCCACCGTGCTCGGCCAAAATAGGTATACTTTTTAATGATCACATATGGAATCTAAAAATGATAACAGTCGTTGACCTTAAAAGTTCAGATGGTTGGCTGGGCGTGGTGGCTCACGCCTGTAATCCCAGCACTTTGGGAGGCCGAGGCGAGTGGATCACCTGAGGTCAGGAGTTTGAGACCAGCCTGGCCAACATGGTGAAACCCTGTCTCTACTAAAAATACAAAAATTAGCCAGGCGTGGTGGCGGGTGCCTATAGTCCCACCTGCTTGTGAGGCTGAGGCAGGAGAATTGTTTGAACCCAGGAGGTGGAGGTTGCAGTGAACTGAGTTCATGCCACTGCACTGCAACCTGTGCGACAAGAGTGAGCTCTCTCTCAAAAAAAAAAAAAAAAAAGTTCAAATGGTCATATTTGTAGTCTGTTTTTAAAACCAAGTAATGGAACAAATAGATTTTTAGAGATAATGGGTTGGAGGCAATTTGGAAGGTTTATTTAGGTTGTCAGAAGACTAGTGTTGAGGGTGATGGTTTGTGGGGATTTAAAAAATCCTCAGACTATTTGAAATTAGGGTAGTAACAAGTCCCAGGATATATGTATGAGTTTAACATCTATGTAGAGATTAAAATGTAGAAGCATGTCTAATCAACTTTTTTTGGCTGTATAATGTCCTACAACTTAGCTGTTAACTGCTTAACTCACTGCTGAGTACCTATTGAACGTACAATATATATTTTATTTTTGGTTGTCTTTATGGCACATTTTGTTGGGAGGCAGGTGTTTCATTTGCATTTGGTTGTATGTGTGTTCTCTTGTCCATACAAGGGTCTTACAAAACTAAATATTATTTAATGTGAGAATTTTGAACTTTCATCAGTACTCATAGGGCCTTTCATTTTGTAGACATCTTCATTTGATTGTACACCATCTCCCAGCAAGACACCAGTTGAAAACCCCTTGAATATTATGTTGAACATTGTCAAAAACGAATTGCAGGAACCCTGTGAAAGTCCCAAAGTTAAGGAAGAACGAATTGATACACCACCAGCTTGTACAGAGGAAAGCGTAGCAACACCCTCTGAAATTAAAACAGAAAATGACACAGTCGAGTCAGTTTAAATAAAATGAGAAAGGTATGTTTTTCTTTTTTAAAAAAGCTGCTGTTGGATCTAGAAGGTGAATTTTTTTATGTATATATAGACATATCTATATAAATTGTCTGGCTGAGGCAGGGCCTTCAGCTATCATTTGGTTAATAAATACATTTTAGTATTTGCATTTCCTACTGCCTGCAGAGTTTCAGGTGCTTGTTGTGTGAAAGTTCTGTAGATGTGTGCAAATTTAACAAAATGAAATTGTATGTGTAAAAATGTACGATTTTTCACTGTGCAACTGTAAATTATAAATAAAAAATATTTTTGCTATTCATGGAGTGTAATATTTATGCACACCATCAAATAGTTTCTGTACTTTTTATTGGGTAAAAATGGAATTGAACAGCAACCTCAACATAAGATTTTTTTTCTAGTAGCCTCCCACTGATTAAGGAAACAAAGTTTGAAGTTTCATCCTTTAAAAGGGGGTTCTGAGAGAGCACCGTAGGGCTTTTCGCAAATAGAAAAGCCAGATTTTGAAAAAATTTTAAAGACAAAATAGGAAATATTTGCAGATATATATATCTATATAGATATAGATATATATATATGCGCATATATATATACACACACACACACATCTCCAGGTATAGAGAACCATCCAGATGTTCATTTTTGAAAATATCTAATGAAGCAAGTTTTATTCTTGAACTTGGACACTGATGCCATCAAACAATTAACAAATATATTTAAGTACTAAAGGTGATTTTTTTTTAAAGACTTTTTCAAATTGTCAAATGATTTAATGCAGATGAACATATTTCTATTTTAAGTAACGGGAATCTGTAAGAATGTTTGCTTGAGATATGGTTAACTTTTTTCTTTTGTTGGTTTTGACTTAGATGGACACCATGAGATGTTAATATTCATACATGTAATAAATAGAATGATGAAGAAACTTTGTTTGTATTTCTTTATTTCTTGAAAAGCTTTAGAATGTGACTTTCTTGTTGTCTTTCATCTGTTTTTTAAAACATGAACATGGTACTTGCTATGAGCCAGGCACTCTTGAGACAGGTTAGTCTTTTCTGCCATTTATTGGAGATAGGCATATGAAACACTGAGTTTTATTGAGCACATAATATGTGGCAGGCACTAGCACTTTCTACATGTATTTTCTCTGGTATTCACATCTAATAACTACATGGTAGATGGTGTCCCCAGTTTACAGATGAAATTAAGCCACTCACTTTAAAATTTTTATAAGAATTTGAACGTGGCTTTGTTTCCTCTAATTCTATACAATTTCTGCAATTTTAAAAGATACCCCCAAATTATTAGGATAGAAATAAGCACACCAAACTACTGGAAGGTGGCTTAAGGAAGATACTACAAAAATGGTGATATTTGAGTCTTGGAGGATAACCAGGAGTGGAGTCCATACTGATGGAAAGGATATCTTTGGAAAATGAACAGCAAATGTAAAGGCTTGAAACACTTTGTGTTTTCAAAAATTGACTTCTTATGGTTAAAACTCAGTAGTTTTGAATAGGAGATTATGATGAGCCATTAATTTTTTTAGTAGAAATGGAGTCTCACTATGTAGTCCAGGCTGGTTTCGAATTCCTGGGCTCAAGTGATCCTACTGCCTTGGCCTTCCAGAATGCTGGGATTACAGGCATGAGCCACGTGCCCGGCCTTTATTTTTAAGTAGTGAAGAGCCTTCTTGGTCATGCTAAGGAATTTTTATTAAACTGATGACCAGAGCAGCCACTAGAAATTTTAAACAGAGGTGACATCCTATCTGCATTTAAGTTTATTTTTTATTTTTTATTTTTTTAGAATCAAGTGAATACAATTCTAGAGATTGCTAAATCCAGAGAGGTCCAGTGGGAAAACTGGTAGCCATTGGATTTGAGTTGTAAACAGGTGACAGCTGAACTTACATATATGAACACTGCCATAGGAACTGAGGTCTGTGAATCCAAAAATGTAGGCAAAACTTCCTGTTGAACATTTTTCTGGGGAAACCACCATAGCTTTTATCAAATGCTTAAAGGTATGGAACATTATAAAAGGAAGGTGACATTCAAACCTAAAAATGTATCAATGGTATCCACATGGAGAAGAGGGTCAAGGATGGGGGAACAAAGACTGATAGGTGGGAAGGTCAGAAAGAAAATGGGAAAACCAGCAATGGGAAATTTTTTTTTTTCTTTTTTTGAGACAGTCTTGCTCTGTCGCTCAGGCTGGATCAGTGCAGTGGCACAATCTCGGCTCACTGCAACCTCTGCCTCCTGGGATCAAGTGGTTCTCCTGTCTCAGCCTCCCAAGTAGCTGGGATTACAGGTGCCCACCACCATGCCTGGCTAATTTTTATACTTTGAGTAGAGGCGGGGTTTCACCATGTTGGCTAGGCTGGTCTCGAACTCCTGACCTTAAGTGATCTGCCTTGGCCTTCCAGAGTGCTGGGATTAACAGGTGTGAGCAGGAAGAAAATTTCAATGGACAAGGTAGTCAACAAAATGAAGTCAAGAAAATATGTAAGATTGAGAAATACTCTTTAACTGTTGACCTAAGAACAGCTGAGTATGGGTGCCAACACCTGGTGCAATGGGTAGTGTGGATGAGAGGCAACAAAATATTAAAAGCTATTTTTTAAAATGAAGTTTAACTCTAGAGATTGAGTTGTAGTTAGAAAAATAGGAGAGGCATTAGCATGTTAAGAGGAGCTCAGTGGAGAAATGGGTTGAAGATGGAGATGACCGGTATACCAGTCTCAAGGTTGTAACAAGATAGTATCAACAATAGCACAGGAGGGGCTGGGCACAGTGGCTCATGCCTGTAATTCCAGCACTTTGGGAGGATGAAGTGGGTAGACTGCTTGAGTGTAGGAGTTTTAAGACCAGCCTGGGCAACATGGTGAAACTCCGTCTCTACCAAATATATGAAAAACCAGAGGGACACTGCAAAAAAAATAAAAGCACAGGAAGGATTAGCTTTGGAATGGAGGTGGGCCAGTGTTCTCCAAGATGGCCACTAGTATATACAGTTGGGTTTGAGTTCAATTCTTATTTTCTCTTTGAGGTAGAAGGCCAGATGTAAGGCAGTGATCCAGATCTGCCCCATATTTGGCTGTGTATTAGAATTATAGTGAATTTAAAACAAATTTTAATACTAAACTTACTTAGAGATGGGGCCTTACCAGGTTGCCCAGGCTGGCCTTGAACTCCTGGGATCAAGCCAGTCTCCCACCTCAGCCTCCCAAGTAACTAGATTACAGGTGCACACCACTACACCTGGCTTAGAATTAGTGAATATTAAGAGATTCCTAATCTCTGGAGAGTCTCAATTAGTTGATTCTCATTCAGGGGCACTTCTAGTATTTAAGCTCCATAGTTTTTTCTAATGAACAGCCAGATCTGGCAAATAATTCAGAAATCAACATCAACAGCATCCCCAAAGATAGAAAAAGAGTCAATACATAACACTGTTAGCTAGAAGTAGTAATCTAACACTGTAAAGTGCAGTAAGGAAAGCTAAAGGAAGCCTCAGAGATGATGGAACATTTTCTTTTAAATTGAATTGAAGTTTGAGAGAACAAGTAAAAGGAAAAGCACGTTTCCTAAAATCTAAAGATTTCATTAAGTTTATATCCTCCTGGTTTTAGTGTAATTTTCCCACTGAAAATTTCCAACTTTGATGCTTTGGAAAACAGAAAGCAATCTCATTGCAATTCAGCTAAAAATAAAAAGCTTTGGGAAGAAAAATAAGGAATTACATATAAAAAATTAAAACATTCTCATATAACAGCTTAGCATATACATATTTTTTATATGACTGACCTTACAATTTAGTACCAAGTAAGCAACCTAATGGAGGTTTATACAAAATATTCAGGAAAATCTGAGGAGGCATCTAACCATGCTGCAGGTGGAAAAATGTAGCTGACTAAAGAGGTAAACTGGAGGTAGAAATGGAAAATAAAGACTATTATCAGAAAGACCTGCAATCTTGTAGAATTGGGAAGTTTTTTCCTAACCCTAAATGGGGTCAGCGCCCAGAGATAATGGGCATTGTGTTGAGCAGGTGGGGAAGAGTAGCTAAATAAGAGCCAAAAGGTACCCATGGAGTACCCCTGTGAAGATTTGGGAGTGAGCACCACAAGGAGAACAAGAATGACTGGGAAACAACAGAAAATGGCACACAGGCAGAAAGGAGTACAGACTGCCACCAATATCCACTTCGATTTTTGTTTTTGCCTGGGGTTGGCCCTGCTCCCTTCTCTGAAACAAGATGTAAAAAGCTGATGTATGACATCCTGCTTCATCACCCCACTTTAGAAAAACTGAGGAAGAAGCGGAGGACTAGTCATATTTACTAACTGGAATCATACCTTCCTACTCAAAAAAGGTTCCAGTTTTCTAGAATACTGAGATGACCACTCCAGGATGTATTCTGAACCCTGTTTCACTTAAGAAACTTCTTCCAGGCCGGGCGCGGTGGCTCACGCTTGTAATTCCAGCACTTTGGGAGGCCGAGGCGGGCGGATCACGAGGTCAGGAGATCTAGACCACGGTGAAACTCCGTCTCTACTAAAAATACAAAAAATTAGCCGGGCGTGGTGGCGGGCGCCTGTAGTCCCAGCTACTCGGAGAGGCTGAGGCAGGAGAATGGAGTGAACCCGGGAGGCGGAGCTTGCTGTGAGCCGAGATCGCGCCACTGCACTCCAGCCTGGGTGACACAGCGAGACTCCGTCTCAAAAAAACAAAACAAAACAAAACAAAACACTTCTTCCATCGTCAGGCACTTACCTTGAAATCCTGTGCAGTCTGGATATTGCATCTTAGCTTTTTTATTAAAATTACTCTTATTATCAATGACTTCTTGCTAAAACCAGTGTGCTTTTCTTAGCTTCTTAATCTCTTCTGGACCACACTCACTTTATTGTTTTTGAGACAGAATCTCGCCGTGTTGCCCAGGCTGGAGTGCAGTGGCGTGGTCTCAGCTCACTGCAACCTTTGACCCCCAAATTCAAGTGATTCTCCTGACTCAGCCTCCTGAGTACCTGGGATTACAGGCACCCACCACCAAACCCGGGTAATTTTTGTATTTTTAGTAGAGGCGGGGTTTCGCCATATTGGCCAGGCTGGTCTCAAACGCTTGACCTCAAGTAATCCAGCCTCCCAAAGTGCTGGGATTACAGGCGTGAGCCACTGTGCCCAGCCCACACTCACTTTGAACTATCTTCTTTTGCTTCATATGATGGTACGTTTTTCTCTTTTTCTGTATTTTTACTTAGGATTAACATTTTTAAAATCAAATAATACAAATATAAAATATGGTCTCCTTTTACACCCTCTTTCTTGGTCTATATGCTGAGTTAACAATTCAGTATAGACCCTTTCCATATTAAAAATATTGAAAATTTAATGAGATCATATATGTATGTATTGTTTTGCACCATTTTTCATTGCTTATACAACTCTTTCCATGTAGATTAAGGTACATAGATCTGCATTTCTACCACTGTGTAGTATTTTGTATGATGAATGCAGCATAATTTAGCTATTGTTTTACTGATGGATATTAAAATTTCTAATTATTCACAATTACAAAGTTTTATGGTGACTATCATACTACGTATATCTGAGCAAGTTATTTTGAAGATCTCACAACCAGTAGGTTCACGGGCAATGTGAATTTGAAATTTTGACATGGTTAGAGCTGTTAGGGTTACACTAGAGTTGGGAAGTACTCCATCCTTCTCTATGCTTTGTTCCTGGTGACATTTACTGGGGATTGACTACTTTAGGACATTTATAGTTACCAATTTATTAAAGTTTTCTGACTCTTGAGCCAGTATTTTGAAATTCGTATTATCTGAGAAAATTAGCCAAGCGAATTTTTTTTTTTTTTTGAGATGGAGCCTCGCTCTGTCACCCAGGCTGGAGTGTGGTGGCGTGATCTCTGCTCACTGCAACCTCTGTTTCCTGTGTTCAAGTGATTCTCCTGCCTCAGCCTCCTGAGTAGCTGGGATTACAGGTGACTGCCCCCATGCCCGGCTAATGTTTATATTTTTAGTACAGATGGGTTTTCACCATGTTGGCCAGGCTGGTCTCCAACTCCTGACCTCAAGTGATCCACCTACCTCAGACTCCCAAAGTGCTGGGATTATAGGCATAAGCCATCACGCTCGGCTGAATTTTCAATATTATTAGTAAAGGTTGAACATTCTTAATCTGAAAATCCAAACTCCTAAATGCTCCAAAGTCTGAAACTTTTTGAGCACTGCCATGATGCAACAAGTAGAAAATTCCACACATAAATACTCAACATAAACTTTATGTACCAGATTATTTAAAATGTTGTATAAAATTACCTTCAGGCTATGTGTATAAGGTGTACATAAAACAAATGAATTTCACGTTTAGTCATGGGTCCCATACCCAAGATTTCTCATTATGTATATGCAAATATTCCAAAATCCAAAATCTGAAGCACTCTGGTCCTAAGCATTTTGGATAAGGGGTGCTCAACGTGTATAATGTTACACAAAATAATTTGCTTCTGATTTTCAAAGTCTCCTTCGTAATATGTCCCTTTGCCCTTTTTTTTTTTCCCCGAGACGGACTCTCACTCTGTTGCCAAGCTGGAGTGCAGTGGCGCGATGTCGGCTTACTGCAACCTCCACCTCCTGGGTTCAAGCGATTCTCCTGCCCCAGCCTCCCAAGTAGCTGGGACTACAGGCGCCTGCCACCACACCCAGCTAATTTTTGTATTTTTAGTAGAGATGGGGTTTCACCATGCTTGCTGGGATGGTCTCGATCTCTTGACCTCATGATCCACCTGCCTTGGTCTCCCAAAGTGCTGGGATTACAGGCTTGAGCCACCATACCTGGCCTGTTTTTTTTTTTCTGAGACAGTGTCTAGCTCTGTTGACCAGGCTGGAGTGCAGTGGTGCAATCATGGCTCACTGCAACCTCAACCTCCTGGGCTCAAGCCATCCTCCGTCCATGGGCTCCTTTGTTTCCAATACCATTTTCTTTCCTTTTCTTCCTCAGATTTGTTGAGTTTCTATTTATTGTTCTTTTCAAACACCAGCTAATTACTATCATCAATTTTATTGCTATTTCATTAACTTCTGCTTTTATTTTTATTATTTTTGAGATGATTTTTTTGAGAAGACTTTATAATCTTGCTCTGTCACCCAGGCTGGAGAGCAATGGCATAATCTTGGCTCACTGCAACCTCTGCCCCTCGGGTTCAAGTGATTCCTCTGCCTTAGCTTCCCAAGTAAACAGAATTACAGGTGCACGCCACTATACCTGGCTAATTTTTTTATTTCTAGTAGAAACGGGGTTTCATCATGTTGGCGAGGCTGGTCTCGAACTCCTGACTTCAAGTGATTCACCTGCCTCAGCCTCCCAAAGTGCTGGGCATGAGCCACTGCACCCAGAATCTGCTTTTATTTTTAATTCCTTCTACTTTTATTTTGGGAGATTTTATTTCTTCTGCTTCTCTGTTAACCTGTTTCTGTTTCCTCTTCTAATCCTTCCTGTCATGTGTGTATCCTTTAAGGATTTGTCACGTGCTGTCTCATTTCCTCAGTAAATTTATCGACTACATATTGTATAGTGAAAAAAATAAAACTTTTACCATTATTATGTAAGTGGCTATAAACACTATATTAATTTGGAGTCAGTCATAGTGGGTTCCAATTCCTCAACTCCTACTTGTGTGATCTTGGTCAAATCTGCGCTGTTTCTTCGTCTGTAAAAATAAAAATAACAATACAGATTAAGTTGGGTATTATTTGCAAATCATTTATCACAGAAACTGGCCCACATGAGTAACTTGATAAATGCCTGGTATACAAAAGGCCTCAGCTGCCCCATTTCTTGTTTTGTTTTTTCTTTGAGGCGGAGTTTTGCTCTTGTCGCCCAGGCTGGAGTGCAATTGCATGATCTCAGCTCACTGCAACCTCCGCCTCCCAGGTTCAAGTGATTCTCCTGCCCAGCCTCCCGAGCAGCTGGGATTACAGGCTCCTGCTACCATGCCTGGCTAATTTTTGTATTTTTAGTAGAGACAGGGTTTCACCATGTTGGCCAGGCTGGTCTCAAATCCCTGACTTCAGGTGATCCGCCCACCTTGGCCTCCCAAAGTGCTAGAATTACAGGCGTGAGCCACCGTGCCCCACCCAGTTGCCACATTTCTAAAAGTGAGGGGATTAGGATGACTAACCCCAATTTCACTTCCAACAGTGAAAAACTTTATCTTCAGCCTATTAGTTCACCTGCCTGACAGTCAACTGATCAACCCACCCACACAACAGTTACTAAGCCCTTCTCTTAAATGAAATATTCTAGACATCAGAAATGCCAAGATTTTAAGATACAGTCCCTACCTTCCAGAAGCTCAGGGTCCTTTAGGGGTGAGGAAAAATTGTTAAACAGATAATTATAATACAATGGGATAAGTGATCTAATAAAAGGTTGTGGGAATTCAGAGACTTTAAGGAGCTCCTGCAGCAAAATTCAAGCCCTATGTTGGAATCCTAAGTCAGGTATTTACTACTTACTAGTGAAGGGGGAATTAATGAATTTTATAAGTATATTAGTCAAGAAGTTTATTCTTTTCCTTAGAGGTAGAATGAAATATAGACCCCCACCCTCTGCAGGCCTGGGTTAAGAGAGAATATTAACCGCTTATTTCTCCTCTACGCACGGAGAGGCTTATCTGTGTTCCATCGTTTCACATTCCTCGAGGCACCACGAGTTCTTGCTTCCCTCCCTAGCGCAGCTGTGAAGTCACAAGGTTGATAAGCAATTGCTACAAAAGCATGTATTCCCAAGGATGTAAGACATGTGGTGTAACAAATGTAAAAGAATAATTAACTGCCTTTGTTCTTGCTTCTGCAAGTAGGCTTCCTGTAGCACCAAACTTCCGCCACAAACTGCTTAAAAGGTGATTGATCCCTTTGTTCCGGTCTCAGACCTTCTGGACTCTAGTCCGACTAAGCCAGTGATCACCTTAATAATAAAGGGTTCTCCTGAACTCTGTTTGGCCTCTCCCGTCTCTATTTGTCCCGCAACACTAGCAGTGTATCCTCAGGCAATTAACTTTTTTTCCCCTTGTTTCTCTCTCTGTAAAAAGGAAGAGGAATACTTATTTTGGCAGGTTATAATAAGAATAGAATCAAACTCATTTATGTTGGTATAAAAAAATGAACAAGAAAATATAAAGCACTTAGTACAGTGCCAGGCTGATCATAGGAACTCAATAAATGGCAATTGTAATATTACAAAAGGTGATGGAAGTCAAAGACAATTTACTGTACCTCAAGAGAGTAGAGGTAGGATCAGGAGAATTTCCCAAATGTGTTCACAGACCAAAACTGGGGGAAAGGCAGGGTAGTTTCCTGGTAAGAGGAACAGCACACGACAAGGGAGAGATATTAAAAAGTATGGTACGTTTCCAGGACGAGTTCATTATTCCTGAAGGGAGAAGGCAATAAGGGCGGAAAAACTGGGCCGAGAGGGGAATCCAGGTTGGTGATGCCCCTGGAGGGCAGGTAATTCTTACTAATTTCTGTATTTTCTGCTGCTGGCACAAAACGTGACCCATACGTTTGTAACAATGGTGAAATAATTCATTCCTGTTGTTAAGCAATAGGGTTGTAGAAATATTTGAGCAGTAAACATGCTACAGTGAAAGGATTCTCGGATTTGGAGTCAGGAGACTTGAAGCACTCTTTTGACTAATGACCTGTGTTTTTATACTGGTTTTACAACTTACCTGCTGCCTGGCCTTACCAAAGTACCGACATATTGAGTCTCTTGACCTATAAAACAGGGGTAACAACTAACAAGCGATTATTAAAGAGTTGGCGCTAGTAAAGTACTCAATAAAAACAGCGGCTGCAGCTGCTAAATTCTCCTTTAGGTCTTTTTCCATACTTGCGAAATGACACGGCAACAACTTTCCTTCCAACCACCACTGAGAAAGTATACCAGGTTTGCCCAAGGACAAAAAGGCCCCGCCCGGCCCGCGCCACACAGGTCACCTACGCAGAATGCAGTCCTGGGGGGTTCCACTTGTGTCGCTCAGCGATGGAGGGCGCGATCGATGACAGGCCAGTCCAGAGACGGACCTAGATAGGACAGCGTGAGGCCCAGCCGAATTTCACCGAAAACCAGTTCACACCACCTCCCGATTTGTCCACACGAAAAGCCATGGAAAAGCTGAGGGAAAGGAAACCGGAAGTAGCGTGAGCCGTGAGGAACGGGAAATGACCTCAGCACGTCGGAAGTGTACTCGTTTCCAAGGCGACGCCCCTGCTGCCTCTCCAGCCAAGTGGCTGGAGTCGGGAGGCTGGAAAGCGACTCCGAGAAAGTACCAGCGGAAGGCGGCCGCCGCTACGGCGACTCGCAGGGAGTAGCAGACGAAGACGGCGGCCGCCGCACTAGCCACCACGTATGGAGGATAAACGGCCTACACAGCCATTCCGGCGCCGAGTCAAGGGAAAGAGTTAGCGACGACAGGGAAGGAAAACGTGAAGAGGGCGACCGCCGCTCCAGGGTCGCTGCAGGAAGCCTAAGTGGAGACGCCGGCTTCTCCCGCAGTGACTTGAGAAGAGTCAGTGAAAATCTCGGCCACTGCCGCAGCGTCTCTAGGGAGAGAGTTAGGGGAGATAGTGGCCACAGTCACAGCTGCTCTTGGGAGAGAGAGAGGGGAGACCGCACCTTCTGCAGCAGCGACGTGAATTTTAGTGAAGTTGGAGGCCACCAAACTACCGACTCCAGGGGAACAGCCAGAGAAGACCGAGGCCTCCGCCTCAGTGGTCCTTGGGAGGGAGTCAGTGACGTTCGGGACCCGCGAACTAGTGACTTCGGGGATAGAGTCAGTGACGATCGCAGTCGCTGCCTCAGTGGCTCCTGGGAGGGAGGGAGTGTCGATGGCAGCTACAGCCTTGGTAGTTCTTGGGAGGGAGTAAGTGGAGACCGCGGCTACGCAGCCAGCGACTCCTCCGGTGTGAGCGGCAGTGAAGACGCCAGCTACCGCTTCAGTGGCTTTTGGGAGAGAAAAAGTGAAGACGAAGGTTTCCGCTGCAGCTTCTGGGAGAGAGCAAGAGAGGACCTTGGGCCCCGTCCTAGTGACGACGGAGAAGAGGGCCGCTGCCGCTGCAGTGGCTCGTGGGTGAGAGCAAGTGAAGACCGCCGCAGCATCAGGGGCCTGGACTCAACTCCTCCCCAGAGTCGGAGGTGTTGCGCCATGCCCGGGGTGGCCAATTCAGGCCCCTCCACTTCCTCTAGGGAGACTGCAAACCCCTGTGAGTCAGACTATGTCATTGGCCCTCATCTCTGTCGTATTCCTTTTCTCACTTAAGCCCGCAACAGCCTTAGCCCTTTCTGGCATTTCGTTTTCTCATCTGTCACTCCCCCCTTTCCCTTTTTAATTTATTTTCAGGGGATACCAAAGCTGTTCAGCTCTCCCCTGTTCTGTATTATTTCCGCTTTCTTTCCTTTTTTCCATCCACACTGTTCCTCCGAGTCTTCTTGCCCAGCTTGACATCAACTCTTGTTCAGTCTTGTGGACCCTTTTAAGTTCTTCCTTGACTTCCCTGCAGCATTTGACCCTGTGGAGATGACAAATTAGTACTTAGTTTTCTTCTTTCACTCCATGGAGTGACCCTTTCCCTTACCGTTTTCTTTTCTTCTACCCTCTTCTTAAATGCAGCGTTTCCCCCTTGATGATGCCATCATTAGTTCTCTTTTTCTTGTCATTTACTGTGACTTCAGTCCTACTGATGGCCCTCAAATCGGTTACTCATTCAACCATCCAGTAAATATTTACTGCATATGCCTACTTTGTGCTCCGTCTTAAGGAACTTAAGGAACTTAAGAAGACAGGCACATTCTTTACCTTCTAGTGAAGAAGATAAATACTGAGCAAATAATGACAAGTGAGATGAGTGTTATAAAGGACGGTAGAATGCCTCTGATTCCAGTAGGGGGTGAGTATGGGTGTCAGAAAAAGCATTCTAATACAGAGACACACGTAACACTGAGACCTGAATTCCGTATCTCTCCTCAGAGCTGCAAACATACATATATATGTCTCCCTTCTGGAAATTTTCCTTGGGTACCTCAAGAGCAGCATGTCCAAAATGTAATTTTATATCTATATATCCTCTCTGTCCTTCAGTGTTTGCTGTCTCAACTAATGGCACCACAGCACTCAGATGATAAAGCCAGACACCTTGGAGTTATCTTATTACTTTTCCCTTGTTTCACCCACTGTATCCATTCCAGTTTAGTTCATTCTAATTTTATTAATATTTGTTGAATCTTTCTCCTTTTCTTTTCCCACTGTTCAGAGTCTCATTTTTTCTGGTCTAGACAATTATAAACTGTATTCTTACATGATCTACCTACTCTCTCTCTCTTTTTTTTTTTTTTTGGATTCGGAGTCTTGGTCTGTCCCCCATGCTGGAGTGCAGTGGCGCGATCCTCAGCTCACTGCAATCTCCGATTCCCAGGTTCACACCATTCTTCTGCCTCAGCCTCCCGAGTAGCTAGGACAACAGGGGCCTGCCACCACACCCAGCTAATTTTTTGTATTTTTAGTAGAAACAGGGTTTCACTGTGTTAGCCATGATGGTCTCCTCCTGAACTCATGTTCCGCCCACCTCGGCTTCCCTAAGTCCTGGGATTACAGGCGTGAGCCACCGCACCTGGCCAATCAACCTACTCTTTAGTCTTGCCTTTTTGCTCCCCATTCAATAAATTCTCTTCCCTGAATTTAGCCTTGTAAACTCAGCCTTACAGCTCTCAATCATTATAATTCTTCTGTTTAAAATTCCTCAGTGATTCTCCACTGTCTGCTCAAGTCCAAGTTTTTAAAAATAAGTTTCACCATTGTCTGTTTCTTGTCTAGTTCTAGCCTATTTTTCCCCTTAATACTTTAGTAATAGGATTTGTGTGTGTGTGTGTGTGTGTGTGTGTGTGTGTGTGTGTGTGGTTTCTTGACCATGTCCTACTGTTCATGCTATTTAGGCCTACTCACTGCTCCTACTCTCCTTGGCAAACTCCTGTTAATCCTTGAAGATTCTATCTTAGATGTAACTTTTCCCAGGAATCCTTCTGTGTTCCACTTCCCTCCTACCCTGGCTGAGTTTGAAGTCATCTGTGCTTCCACAGGTTCCTATGAATATTACCATCGTTGCTTTTACCACATTATTTTGTATTTTGTGTTTGTATCTTCTCTACTAATCTGTGAGTTCCTTGAGGGTGTCTTCATCTTTTTATCCTTATGGTAGACACCAAACTTACGTTGAATAGATGGATGAGTGGATGAGTGAATAAATCGGGATGGAATGTAGTGAGAAAAAAGACCATAAAATTAGATGGAGCCAAATTATGGGAGACCATAGAGGTCATACTGAGAGTTTGGGTTCTGTTTTGTAAACTAGCAGTGGCCAACCAGTAGCAGTTTAGAGTAGGGGCGTGAAGTGATCAGGATAGTTGGTCTGTATAAGATGGATTAGAGGAGTGTCTCTGTGTAAAATAAGTAGAGTGGATAGAACATCATTTGTAGGTCTGGCTGTGCTAGTTTAAAGGAGAAGAATGAAGGTCCGGCCTAGGGATTAACATCACTGAACGTTTATTAAAGGTGTGTGTGTGTGTATGTGTACGTGTGCACACCTTACATATGCTCTCGTTCCCATTTGCCATATATCTTAATTGTTCTTCAAGGTCTTGCTTGAATGTTTCTTCCTCCTCTGTGACTTGTTTTGTTTCTCCTTAATTGTACCTGTACTCTCTGAGGACATTGCTGTCGGGTTTTTGTTTTCATTGTGTATTTATCCAAATAGATTTTAATGTGTTGGCGGAAAAAAAAAATTAAATCCATGTCCATTTTCTATCATGTTATCATAGTGCCTGACTCATGGTAGATGTTCAGAAAGGCTTTTTGAGTATACTTATAGCATTTTGCTAAGAGCAAAGATATAATTAGAGTATATAAAAAGATGTAATAAAAGTAAGATACAATTCCAGTGTAAAATACGATTTTTGCCCTTAAGAAATTAACATTCTGATTGTGGAAAGAGGACATGTACATAGATAAATAGTAGTACAAGGTTGCACAGATCATTTGCCAGAAGTGTTGGTGAGCTGTTTTCAAAACAACTTCAGGTCTGGATTCATGCCTCTTTTATTTAGAGAATGCTGAAGTTGAACTGCTTACTCCTTCATTCTTCTCTAATAGTTATCTGTTCATGCTTAGATACCTTTATTGCCTCTGGTTCACAATGCTTATTAATTAAATTATAAAATATGAAGCACTAAGAGTATGTGAATTAAAAATCGTGGCCTGCCATTCCTTTCTTAGTGTAAGACATAAATTAGAAATATAAGAAAGATGTTGATAAAATATATTTGCATGTATGCAGAGATGAGGCTCTGGTGAAGTCTTTTTCACTAGGGAGGCCTTTGTTATGGAGAACACATTGGGCATATTTCAAAATGGTTACTTTCCCCTTCTCACTGCCAAAAACATGAGTTCCTGGCTTTTCACAATGGTAACCTGGTGAGGTTTCTGAAGGTAAAATCTATGAAAGTGTGGTGGCTCCCTAGGTAAGAGTGTGGCCCTTAGAAGTTTCTCATTCTTTGGCTAGTATGTACTCAACCTCTGGCAAGTCATCAACATTACCATGTAAGCGCTTCTACCACTTTATGGCTCCAGTGCTTCTGCTCCAGGACTGTATTTTTCCATATTTGTCTCTCCAGATTTGGGGTGGCAGTTTGCCCTGAGACTTCGGTTCTCTGATGGGTCCAAGAAAAGTTGTTCATTTTCTGTTTATTCATTTTTCCCTATAAGGATGGGAGTGTCAACTTCCATGCTTTTTACATGTCAGTGTTGGAACCAGAAGTCTGTTTAAGATATTAATGACAAACATCTTTGTAGTAAATTATTTGGAAAGCCAAAGTAATTTTGTGCTTTCTGTTAGATCACTGTTTTAGTCTTTTTTTTCTGTCACAGTTTTGTAGTACATTGTAAGTAATTTGATTTTTCAATAGGTTCCAGGAATAAGGTGCATTTTGGCAGCATACATGATGCAGTACGAGCTGGAGATGTAAAGCAGCTTTCAGAAATAGTGGTACGTGGAGCCAGCATTAATGAAGTTGATGTTCTCCATAAGTTTACCCCTTTACATTGGGCAGCACATTCTGGAAGTTTAGAGGTAAGAAACTATACATATCACTAAACTGAGGTAAGTTTATAGCTATAACAGTTTTTTAAATTTAGCAAACAGGGCTGAGACCTTATGGTAGGTACTGCATATATTTTCTTTTCAGTCATAGTCAGTTTAATATTTGGGTATTCCACTTTGCTAGGGCTTTATAACAAATTATCCTAAAATTTAGCGTAATAAAATAATGATTTATTTATACTCGTGAACAAACCCAAGAATTTGGATCCTGGAGACAGCTTGTCTCTGCTCCATGATATCTGGGGCTTCAGCTGGAATATTAAAAAGCTGGGGCTAGATTCTTCTGAAGGCTTGTTCACTCAAGATGTCTCTGGTGGTAGATGCTGGTTATGGATTAGGCACCTTAAACTTCGTCCCTGTGGGCCTGTTTGTGAGGATTCTACATGTGAGCTAGTTTCTACTTCCTCACAATATGGTGACTGGGTTCCAAAGGCAAGCACAGAGGATTACTTGGAGTGGATAATATAATGAATGCGTATTCTAGCATTTTTGCTTTAGTAGCGTCAGATTTTTAGAAAAGAAATGGAATGTTGCAGGTACATTTGAAGTCCCTAAGTACCCCTCTCAGGTGCCATTCCTCTGCTTCCAACTCCAGAGATAACTATTACCCTGATTTTGGTGTTTATTATTCCTATCTATGTTTTATGCTGTTATTACATATGATTATATCATTCTTTTGAATGACATACATTATATAAATGATATCACATTATGTATATTATTCTTTAGCTTGCTTTTTTTGTTCAACAATATGTTTTTGAGTTTTATCCATGTGGTTACATATATTTACTCTAGTTCATTTCTTTCAGCCATGTTGTTTATTCTATTCTTAGACTGGTATCAGAATTTATCTGTTTTTGTATTGTTGGATATTTATTTGGTTTCAATTTTTAGCTAGTACAAACTGCTTAGTGAGTATTTTAATGCAAATCTGATCCTTGGGCTCTGTCCAAGGCTAACTAGCACTTTTCTCATGATTCAAGGTTATGTGTATGGGGGGCTTATTTTAGCTACTACATTTCCCCAGCCGATAAGCTACAATAGGTCTGTTGACAATGCATTGTCTTTTTACCCCTACCACACACACATGACTTCCTTCTGTGAGTATGGCAGTCCTGTGTGATATCTTCTTTATTTGTACTTCTTTGCTTCTTGTAACCAAATCTAGTTCAGAGACTCTCCCTCTACCAGTTTGTGTGCCTCACTTAAGTGTTATTATAAACAAAGGATTTTCACTTTTGCCTTTCTTTGGAGCCTGATGGTTCTTTGTGAGGTGGTATCACAAAGTGGGGAAGTACTGATTTTACTCTGCCATATTCTAATAGACATCAGGATATACCATTTATTTCATCTCTTTTCTGGTGCCCTTTCAGCTTCTCTTATTACTCTCACTCGGTCTACTTTGGTTAACTCACTCCTCCTATTGTGTAATTGTAGTATTGTTTACATTTCTTTCCTACTTTACAGTTTCTCCAGTCAGTCTTTTAAACTTCTTTGGCTTTATCGCTTCTACATAATTCATTTATTTGCTCTCTCTCCTGACTTTTGGATTATGTATTAGGTGCTTGATCATAGCTCATGCATATCTGACTGGCATCTCAAATTCAATTAGTCTAACACTAAAACTGTTATATTTTTCCCTCCCTTTTGTAGTTTTCCAGGGCAATAGCCTTTGAATCATCATTGAGTTGTTTCAATATTTCATAGAAGCAAAACACATTATCAGCATTTGTCTAGATGAAGGTGCAGTTCGTGTTACACATTGATGCAGTGAGAACTGGTCACTAGGGCAGTTGATTCTGCTCCATCTTTGTCTCCTGAATTTGTCCTCTCCATCCCCATAACCATGTCCTTAGATTTAATTAATTTTATTTTTTTGTGTGTGTGGTCCACCTGTAGTCCATATACTATATACAAAGCTATTTTCTCTGTAAAACTAAAATCTAATATTACTTGAGACCTTCCTTAAAACTCTGTAGTAACTCTCTGCCCTCCATAGGATAAAGTTCAAGCCATTTAACATGGTAGACTTATCTCTCTAACCTCGTCTCCCACCATAATTGTTCTATGCTATAGCACTGGTGACTACCATCATTTCCCAAATTAGTCTACTGTTCCATATTATCATAGGCTTTGCACATGCTGTTTCTTTTCTTTTTTTTTTTTTAATACTTTTAAGTTCTAGCATACATATGCAGAACGTGCAGTTTTGTTACATAGGTATACATATGCCATGGTGGTTTGCTGCACCCATCAACCCGTCTTCTAGGTTTTAAGCCCTGCATGCATTAGGTATTTGTCCTAATGCTCTCCCTCCACTAACCCTCCACCCCCCGACAGGCCCCAGTGTGTGATGTTCCCCTCGCTTTGTCCATGTGTTCTTATTGTTCAGCTCCCACTTATGAGTGAGAACATGTGGTGTTTGGTTTTCTGTTCCTGTGTTAGTTTGCTGAGAATGGTGGTTTCCAGCTTCATCCATGGCCCTGCAAAGGACATGAACTCATTCTTTTTTTATGTCTGCGTGATATTCCATGGTGTATATGTGCCACATTTTCTTTAGCCTATCATTGATGGGCATTTGGGTTGGTTCCAAGTCTTTGCTATTGTGAATAGCACTGCAATAAACATACATGTGCATGTCTTTATAGTAGAACGATTTATAATCCTTTGGGCATATACCCAGTAATAGGATTAATGGGTCAAATGGTATTTCTGGTTCTAGATCCTTGAGGAATTGACACACTGTCTTCCACAATGGTTAAACTAATTTACACTCCCACCAACAGTGTAAAAGAGTTCCTATTTCTCCACATCCTCTCCAGCATCTGTTGTTCCCTGACTTTTTAATGATTGTCATTCTAACTGGTGTGAGATGGTATCTCATTGTAGTTTTGATTTGCATTTCTCTAATGACCAGTGATGAGCTTTTTTTCATATGTTTGTTGGCTGCATAAATGTCTTCTTTTGAGAAGTATCTGTTCATATCCTTTGCCCACTTTTTGATGGGGTTGTTTTTTTCTTATAAATTTAAGTTCCTTGTAGATTCTAGATGTTAGCCCTTTGTCAGATGGATAGATTGCAAAAATTTTCTCCCATTCTGTAGGTTGCCTGTTCACTCTGATGATAGTTTCTTTTGTTGTGCAGAAGCCCTTTAGTTTAATTAAATCCTATTTGTCCATGTTGGCTTTTGTTGCAATTGCTTTGGGTGTTTTAGTCATGAAGTCTTTGCCCATGGCTATGTCCAGAATGGTATTGCCTAGCTTTTCTTCTAGGGCTTTTATGGTTTTAGGTGTTACTTTTAAGTCTTTAATCCATCTTGAATTAATTTTTGTATAAGGTTTAAGAAAGGGATCCAGTTTCAGTTTTCTGCATATGGCTAGCTAGTTTTCCCAGCACCATTTATTAAACAGGAAATCCTTTCCCTGTTGCAAAAGTCAGATTTGTTGAAGATCAGGTGGTTGTAGATGTGTGGTGTTATTTCTGAGCACTCTGTTCTGTTCCATTGGTCTATTTATCTGTTTGGGTACCAGTACCATGCTGTTTTGGTTACTGTAGCATTGTAGTATAGTTTGAAGTCAGGTAGCATGATGCCTCCAGCTTTGTTCTTTTTGCTTAGGATTGCCTTAGCTCTACGGGCTCTTTTTTGGTTCCATATGAAATTTAAAGTAGTTATTTCTAATTCTGTGAAGAAAGTCAATGGTAGCTTGATGGGAATAGCATTGAATCTATAAATTACTTTGGGCAGTATGCACATGCTGTTTCATCTGCCTGTCTCATCTCTTCCCACTGGTTACCTGGTTGAAATCCAGGTCAGTCAGTACCCACTTGGTAAAGCTTTCTGTTTTCCCCCTCAATATCTCCCAACTAGTTATTGACTCCTTAGTGCTACCTCTAAATCTTATAAATTTAAAAAAGTGTATCACTTTAAATTTTATTCTCTATTAGATTTTGAGCTCTTTGAAGATACCATTTGAGTCTTATTCATCTTTTTTTCCACAATACCTAGTGTAATATCTGGCATATTATAGGAGTCACATCATAAGTTCACAATAAATGTTTCTCATGTTGCTGAATTTGTTGAATTAAATTTACGTTTATGTTTTTAGTGTCTAACACAGTGCCTAGCAGATGTTCAATAAATGTTGGTTGGATTTTTTTTTTTTTTTTTTTTTTTTCAGACAGGGTATTGCTCTGTTTCCCAGGCTGGAGTGCAGTGGTGCGATCTCAGTTCACTGCAACCTCTGCCTCCCAGGTTCAAGCAGCTCTCCCACCTCAGTCTCCTATGTAGCTGGGACTACAGGTGCATGTGCCTCCATACCTGTCTAATTTTTTGTATTTTTCGTAGAGATGGAGTTTCACCATGTTGGCCAGGCTGGTCTCTAACTCCTGACCTCAAGTGATCCACCCGCCTTGGCCTCCCAAAATGTTGGGATTACAGGTGTGAGCCACCATGCCCCAGCCTGTTTGTTGGATTTTAACAAGCGTAAACAGAAACCAAAAGATTTTAGTGCTTTTCTCTATTCCCACTTAAAGGTCATCTCCTAAATTTTCCTTTTTTTCTTTCTTTCTTTCTTTTTTTTTTTTTTTTTTTTGAGAGGGAGTCTTGCTGTGTCGCCCAGGCTGGAGTGCAATGGCACCGTCTTGGCTCACTGCAACCTCTGCCTCCTGGGTTCAAATGATTCTCCTGCCTCAGCCTCCTGAATAGCTGGGACTACAGGCATGTGCCACCACACCTGGCTAATTTTTGTATTTTTAGTAGAGACGGAGTTTCAACAAGTTGGCCAGGCTCATCTCAAACTCCTGACCTTGTGATCCACCTGCCTTGGCCTCCCAAAATGCTAGGATTACAGGCATGAACGACCGCGTCTGGCCCTATGTCTTTACTTCAGCATTACATTAACACCTTTACAGTTTTTTAACCTTTCTGAATTTTCTTAAGATTTTTGGTATTTATGTATTGGTTGCAAGAAATAATCACTAAATTAATAATTGGTAAAAAACCATGCTTTATTGGACTTCAGTTTTTTTCAGATGAAATCTGCTATTGAGCCCCTAGTAGACTTTTCATTTCAGATATAGTGTTCAACTCCAGAATTTCCATCTGGTTTGGTTCTCTTCTCTGTTCTCTCTTTTCTCTTTTCAAGACAGAGTCTGGTTCTGTCGCCCAGGCTGGAGTACAGTGGCATGATCTCGGTTCACTGCAACCTCTGCCTCCTGGGTTCAAGTGATTCTCCTGCCTCAGCCTCTTGAGTAGCTGGTACTGCAGGTGCCCACCACCACGCCTGTCTAATTTTTGTATTTTTAGTAGAGACAGGGTTTCACCATGTTGACCAGGGTAGTCTTGAACTCCTGACTTTAAATGATCCACCTGCCACAGCCTCCTAAAATGCTGAGATTACAGACATGAACCACTGCACCCAGCCGGTCAACTGATTTTTAACAAAGATGCAAATGTAATTTAGTGGAGAGCAGATATATTTTCATTAAATGATGTTGGTATAATTACACATATTCATATGTAAGAAAATGAACCTTTTATCCTAAGTGAATTAATGCAGAAACAGAAAACCAAAAACCACATATTTTCACTTATATGTGGTACCTAAATATTGGGTACACATGGACAAAGAGATGGGAACAATAGACACTGGGGATTCCAAGAGTAGATAGGGAAGGAGGCAAGGGTTGAAAAACTACCTGTTTGGTAACCTGGTCACTATTTGGGAGATGGCTTCAATAGAAGCCCAAATGCCTCAGCATCATGCAATATATCCATGAAACGAACGAACTTGGCACATGTACCCTCCTAATCTAAAATTAAAAAAAAAGGAAATGAAGCTTGAGCAATACTTGGCACCATATGCAAAAATTTACTCAAAACAGATTGTAGATAAATGTAAAACTTATAAAACTTATAGAGAAAATAGAGAAGAAAACCTTTGCAAATCATGCACCTAAGAACTTGTAACCAGATTATATAAGGAACTCTCAGAACTCAGCAGTAAGAAAAAAAATTTTAATGGGCAAAAGACTTCAGTTGACACTTTCTGAAATATGGATGGCAGTTAAACATATGAAAAGATGTTCAACATCATTAGCTATTAGGCAAATGCAAGTTAAGACCACAATGAGATGTCAGTGCATACCTGTAAGAATGGCAGAAAAAACAAAAACCCAAAAAAATGACAATACAAAGTGTTTACAAGGAAATCGAGAAACTGGAACTCCCATACATTGCTGGTGGGAATGTAGAGAGGTACAGCCACGTTAGAAAACAGTTTGGCAGTTTTTAAAATAAAGTTAAATATATACTTATTTTATGTCCTAGCAATCTCACTTCTACATATTCACCCAAGACAAATGTAAAACCAGTACATGAATGTTGACAGTGGCTTTATTCTCTAGTACCTGAACAATGCACATAATAGTCTTTTCATAAATATTGTTGAATAAATGAATGACTTACTATGATTATTATTGAGATTGAGGTTTTTAAATATTTTATTGTCATTAGTCTCTGCTGCAGGAAAATGATATTTACTTGATAAGCCTTTTAAACAAATAATATGATTATGACTTCTATAACAGTGTATCCCAATGATATGATCAATTCTTTTAAAAAGAAAGAGGTGGTAGCATATACAAACTTGAACATATAAAGACAGTAACACCGTATGTGGTACAGACCTTTAACTACTGTATTATATTGAGATTTAGATTAATTTTTAAAAATCTTAAAGATACATTTGATTTCTCTCATTTTTTTTAAATAAACCGGTTATTTTTTAGAATCACTAGAATAACAATGTTTGCTCTGATGCAAAAGCTCTGGATCCGTTTAAAGATCTATGTTTGAGATTGAAAACTGGCAGCCTTTGAGTGAATTTGACTCTTAGATCTGTTTTCTTTGGCCTGCACGGTATTGGTCAAACAGAATATTTACAAACATTGGATAAGCATTTCACTCATAGCAACCACTGACTGTAATTGAATAGTGTCTACACCTTACAGACAAGAAATATGGTCTCCACTTCACCACAGTTCCCACTAGTCTCTATTGTTTACCCAGCAGTGAGGCCAAATGTTGGTTGCCATGTCACTGTGCTTGTGCTTTTGTTTTTCTTATACATGGATCTCTCATTCACTACGGTCTGTTATTTTATGATAACAGACCAAATTTAAAAGATAAAAATGTTAAAAACATCCACTTTATCACTTGTTAACATGGTTATTTTCTTAGTGTCTTCATTGGCTGCTCTGGCATGGAGCTGATATCACACACGTAACAATGAGAGGTTGGACAGCATCTCACATAGCTGCAATCAGGGGTCAGGATGCTTGTGTACAGGTAATAATAACATTACTTTTTTCAGTAAGTTCAATTACTTTAACATAGTTCTGTTGGGCTATTGCTATTATTCTAATTATTTGACTCAATAGATTTAGTTTTATGTTCTAAACAAGAACTTACTGGATTCCACAACTCAGATATTCTGATATCAGCTATCCACTTAAACAAATGGTATCTGACCAGAACTCCTTTTATCTCTGATGTAGTTGGCTATCTGGGTTGTTTTGAGAGATCTCACAGTCATGACCAGATTATCTCCTTTATAGCTTGCTGCTGTGGTGTGAATGTTTGTGTCCTCCAAAATAAATATGTTGAAATCTTAACCCCAAGGTGATGGTGTTAAGAGGTGAGGCCTTTTGGGAGGTTATTAGGTCATGAGGGGTTTGCCCTCATAAATGGGATTAATGTCCTTTTGCAAGAGACCTCAGAGAGCTAGCTCTCTAGCCTCTTCCACCATATGAGGATGCTGTGAGAAGGCACTATCTATGCAGAATGAGCCGTCACCAGACAGAATCTGCCACCACCTTAATCTTGGACTTTCCAGCCTCCAGAACTATGAGAAATAAATTTTTGTTGTTTACATGCTCCCCAGTTTATGATATTTTGTTATTGTAGTCCGAACAGACTAAGACACTTGGCCATGCCTAAAATTTCGTATTTAATGTATTGCCTGACCAGGGTGACACATTAATATATGGTAGGATGTAATTTATTAGAGTAATTAATTTATTCAGTGTTTTGAAATAGACTGGAATTTGGAGGAATACAGAGTCATATAAGCAAACAGTTGGTATTAGTCCATTCTTACACTACTATGAAGAAATACCTGAGACTGGGTAATTTATAAAGAAAAAAGGTTTAGATGACTCACAGTTCCACATGGCTGGGAAGGCCTCAGGAAACTTACAATCATGGTGAAAGGGGAAGGAAACACGTCCTTCTTCACAGGATGGCAGGAAGAGAGAAATGCTGAGCTAAGGGGGAAAGCTTCTTATAAGACCATCAGATCTCGTGAGAACTCACTATCATGAGAATAGCATGGGGTAACCACCCCCATGATTCAATTACCTCCCACTGTGTCCCTCCCATGACACGTGGAGATTATGGGAACTACAATTCAAATGAGATTTGAGGGGGGACACAGCCAATGTACATCACAGTTCCTGCCAGGAAGAAGTGTGAGATTGTTTGAAGGGACAGGAGTTCTACTCATTGAGTTACAAAACAATACAAAGCAAAATCTATGATTGAAGTTATAATGAAAAATATAGATGAGAAGAATTGTGTAATTTAGGAGGAGGTAGAGGGATCATAAATGGAGGAAATAAAACATCAGCTAAGCCCAAAAGAGTGGGTTGATTTTAAAGAGGTAAGTAATGAGGAAGTATTATAGAGGCAGGCAATATGTTAGGAGCAAATAAAAATAATGATTGTCATTCATTGGAGATTTATTGTATGTTAGTCAGTCTCTCATGTATCATTTCATCCAACACAAACAGTTCTATGAGTTCCCTTTTATATAGATTACAAAACAAATTCAGAGTGTTAAGTACCTTGCCTAAGCAAGTGACAGAGCTAGGATTTGAATCTAGACTTGTCCTATTAATCTCTATGGTATACTTCTGTAAGAAGCTCCTGAATTGGAAAATTGGGCTGTGTTCAGGGGATATACCATTATATTAGTTTGACTGAGTATAGATTATTTGTGGTGTGGACTGTTAAGAACCATGCTTGGATAGACCAGTTTTGTTAAGTGCCTCAGTAATAGAATGAAGATTTTGGATTCAGTTGTATAGAAAGAGAGTTTTTTTTCCCCCTCCTCAACCCTGTGATTACCTGGAAAGAAAAGAGAGGTTTTGTTTTTGTTTTTGTATTTTGAGACAGGGTCTTGCTCTGTCACCCTGGCTGGAGTGCAGTGCCCTAGTTACGACTCACTGCAGCATCAACCTCCTGGGCCCAAGTGATCCTCCCACCTCAGCCTCCCAAGTAGCTGAGACCACCAACATGCATTACCACGCCTGGCTAATTTTTTTTGTAGAGATGTCTGTGGGGGGGGTCTCCCTATGTTGCCTAGGCTGGTCTTGAACTCCTGGGCTCAAGTGGTTCTCCTGCCTTGGCTTCCCAAAATGCTGGGATTATAGGCATGAGCCACGGCATCTGGCTGAGAAAAGAGAGTTTTTATGTACGTTGTGTGTGTGTGTGTGTGTGTGAATATGTTTGTATATGTTTGTATATATATTTATACGTACACATAAACATCCACATGGACATTAATGAAATAATGAAATAATGAAAACAGTATTTCAGGGAATTATTCTAGCAAAATGTGTCCAGGATTATTAGGATGGAGGAAGAGTTAAAGACAAGAAGATCAGTTAGAGATTTTTTGCTGTAATCACTAACCAGAGAGGGTAAAAATAGGTGGTGGCAGAGGGAAAGAAAGAAAATGAGCCAAGATATCTTGCAAAGCAAGCATTGACAGAGTGTAGTGAAAATTCAGATTTTGAGTCAGAATAACAGATAATTATGATGAAATGAGTAGGGGAAATCTGAAAAGCAAGGAAGATTGGGAAGAAAGATGTTGAGTTCAATTTGGCATACGTTGAGTTTAATGTGTCTGTAGGTCATCCAAGTAGAGAGGGTCCAGGCAGTTGAAAAGGGGGCAGGAGAAAAAGATTACAGGCATGGTAAAGTATAGAAGAGTCTCAAACTCCTGGGCTCGAGTGATCCTTCTACCTCAGCCTCCCAAAGTGCCAGGATTACAGGCATGAGCAACCGTTCCTGGCTGGGACTAATAATTCTTTTAAGCCAATTACTCTGGATATGGTATAACCCATATATAGAAACTGGGCTAATTGTAAATTCAGATGGAGCCTCTTTAGATGTAGTTAGAAACTTGATTTGGAGCTTAGAACTAGTCACTTTAATAATTAATTCTTTTATTGAGTCCAAAACCCTGTTAACAAAGGATTCTGCTTTTGAATTAGTCAAAGTTTAAATTTTAGTTTTATCAGGTTAGAATTAAAGAATTTAACTTAGTGGCTATTTATCTGTGCTCATGAAAGATGTGTTTTATAAATTATATATACATGCTCAAATCAAAATGTAAAATCAATATTATAAGTGTCTTCTAGGCAACGTTAAAACATTTTCTTGAGGCCAAAGTGGGTGGGAGCGTGTGCTGCTGGGAGTTGCTTGGAGGTTGGCGGTGCTGGGCTGCAGGCTAGCAAACCGAGCCATCATGTCGCACAAACAAATTTACTATTCAGACAAATACGACGACGAGGAGTTGGAGTATCGACATGTCGTGCTGCCCAAGGACATAGCCAAGCTGGTCCGTAAACCCCATTTGATGTCTGAATCTGAATGGAGGAATCTTGGCGTTCAGCAGAGTCAGGGATGGGTCCATTATATGATCCATGAACCAGAACCTCACATTTTGCTGTTCCGGCGCCCACTACCCAAGAAGCCAAAGAAATGAAGCTGGCAAGCTGCTTTTCAGCCTCAAGCTTTACACAGCTGTCCTTACTTCCTAACATCTTTCTGACAACATTTTATGTTGCCTTCTTGTTACTCACTTCCATATTTAAAAGATGTTCAATACACTGTTTGAATGTGCTGGTAACTGCTTTGCTTCTTGGGTAGAGCCACCACCACCATAGCCCAGCCAGATGAGTGCTCTGTGGACCCACAGCCTTAGCTGAATATGACCCCAGAAGCCACGATGTCATCTGTATCCAGAATACACTTGGCAGATGGAGGAAGCATCTGAGTTTGAGACTGTGGCTGTTAACAGGGATCATGTAAACTTGCTGTTTTTGTTTTTTCCTGCCGGGTGTTGTATGTATGGCGACTTGTGGATTTATGTTTCAGTGTACTGGAAACTTTCCATTTTATTCAAGAAATCTGTTCATGTTAAAAGCCTTGATTAGAGAGGAAGTTTTTATAATCTAAAAAAAAAAACCATTTTCTTAGCATTAGCTAAGAATTTCTTATGATTTGCCTGTAGCACATATGTAAGAACATACATAAGAATTTAGCTGTAGATTAATAAATTGCTTGCCTTTGTATAATCTGCATCTGCATTTATGGTTTAACATCTATACTCATGTAAAGTCGTTCCTATTTCTCTATTTTTAGGCTCTTATAATGAATGGAGCAAATTTGACAGCCCAGGATGACCGGGGATGCACTCCTTTACATCTTGCTGCAACTCATGGACATTCTTTCACTTTACAAATAATGCTACGAAGTGGAGTGGTGAGTGACTCCTGTTAATATGTGCTAATGTATGATAATATAGATGGAATAGCATTTGGTAGTCTAGTTATCTCTTCCTGACTTTTTAGATCTCTTATATGACTTTGGGAAACTAATTTAATTTTTCTGTCTATCTTTTCTATCTTTAAACATAGAAGCAATAATTCAGACAAATCTTCCCTTCTCCCCCAAAAAGCAATTCAGTATTACAAAGTACTTGAGAGGTTTTGGGTTCTTCATGCCAGTTCAGAGTTTAACTGGTTAGATTATGAATCTTCAAACGAATCTTAACCAGGTGATTGTAAATCTTTATGAATTTTTGTGTGTCTACCTGTGTGTTTGTTTTGAAACTCTTGTTTCATATACTGATTTGGAAAGTGATTTATTTCTTCAGAAATTTTGTTTATTGCAATATTTAATTTTATTATGTAGTGGTTGTAATAAATAACGTAGAAGAAGAGAACTACATATATTGAAGACATTGTGGTAAGAGTTGGTGTTTCTATCGTTTGAGAAAGAGTGAAAACTTATTAAATATTGTTTATTAACTCTGTTTATATTCTCAATGATAGTATTTGATCATTCAATCTATCCCTTTCATTTTATTGGTCAGAAATCTGTGACTGGTAAGATGACTAGTTAAGTTCGTTTTTAAAAACTATTTTATGTGACTCGTTCTTTTGAAAAGCCTGTTTTATAAAATTTTACTAGTAGTTTATTAGCTCATATATTCAAATTAGTGGTTGCAGTACATTTTTCTATTATATTAAGTGTTTGCCTTCTTGTATTAAGGACAGCCTCCAATTCTTATTTACAGAATTAAGCTGCTAGGCTTAGTATTTTCCCTACAAAATGGGGAGAAACTAAGTCCTTGTGAATGTTACCTCTAGGATCCCAGTGTGACTGATAAGAGAGAATGGAGACCTGTGCATTATGCAGCTTTTCATGGGCGACTTGGCTGCTTGCAACTTCTTGTTAAATGGGGTTGTAGCATAGAAGATGTGGACTACAATGGAAACCTTCCAGGTATTTTAAGTAAAGCAAATATTTTAGTTTTTCATTGATGTAAACTTTTAAATGTTTGATCTTGTTTAAGAAATTTAAACTGTTGGCTGAGTGTGGTGGCTTACACCTGTAATCTCAGCACTTTGAGAGGCTGAAGCAGGAGGATCACTTGAGGCCAGGAGTTTGAGACCAGCTTGGGCAACATAGTGAGACCCACTCTCTACAAAAAAAAAAAAAAAAAAAAGGTAAAAGAAAGAACAAAGCTGAGTGTTGTGGTGTGTGCCTGTAGTCTAACTTCTTGGGAGGCTGAGGATTTGGGAGCCCAGGGTTTTGAGGCTACAGTGAGCTGTGATTGCACCACTGCACTTCAGTGAGCCTGGGCAACAAAGTGAGACCCCATCTCTTAAAAAATAAAGACATTGAAACCAATTATTTTGTTAGTCCCTCACGAAACGAAGTTGTATATATGTTGACATGAACATTTTTTATCTTACATCACTCCCATCTTATGTACCTTTCATTTGATTGATTTTTTTCTGGAACCATATCAGCAAAAGAGAAATTGGCAAAATTAAACATAGATTTGCTCTTCCTGCCAGCTCTTTCCTTCATCTGCTATCTAGTGTTTTTATTTTTTAACTTCACCTCTCTCTGCCCCATAGACATCTTACTTATTTTTAAATTTTTTATTTTTTTTGAGATAGGGTCTTGCTCTGTTGCCCAGGCTGGAGTGCAGTGGTATGGTCTCAGCTCACTGCAACCTCCGCCTTCCAGTTCAAGCAATTCTTATGCCTCAGCATCCTTCGTAGCTGGGTTTCAGGCACCTGCCACCATGCCTGGCTACTTTTTGTATTTTTAGTAGAGATGGAGTTTCACCATGTTGGCTAGGCTGGTCTCGAACTCGTGGCCTCAAGTGATCTGCCTGCCTTGGCTTCCCAAAGTGCTGGGATTGCAGGCAGGAGCCACCACGCCTGGCCCAACTTTTTTATTTTTTAAACACTGCTGCATAAATGGAGGATACTAGTTAGTTTGGGTTAATTTGCTACTTCAGTTGTCTAACCTACAGTAAAGTGGCCAGTGGAGACTTAGACTTCACTTTCTTTAAAAAGTGGTCTAGAAATTCTAAAGGATAGATCACAGTGAGATTGGAGTGAAAATGATACTTAAATGACACCTTAAAGAAACAAACACACAAAGGGGAAGGGCAGAATAATACGAACAGGCCTGATCAAATCACTTTGCTATTTAGAACCTCCTTAGATCCCTGTGGAGCCTCTGATTCCTTGGCTTGGCATGCTGAACTTACACAATTTGGCTCCTACCTACCTTCATGGCCTCATCTTTCTATATCTTTACACTGCTGTCCAGGATCATTTTGCTTTTTTCTGAAGTTCATCTTTCAGTGTTCATTTAGTGAAGTCTTTTGGTATGAACTCTTTCAATTTTTGTGTATCTGAAAATTTATTTTGTTCTCATTCTTTTTACTTTGTGTTTTGTAAGTTTTTTTTTTTTAAAGTAAAATTTAAATTGAAGTCTCAAAAAACAAAAAGCCCCTCTCTCCGCGCTGCCTATGGAGGTGGCAGCCATCTCCTCCTTAGCATCATGGCCACCCTCAGACCCCTTGGGAAGCCCAAGATCATCAAAAAGAGAACTAAGAAGTTCATCCGGCACCGGACTGACTGATATGTCAAAATTAAGTGTAACTGGCAGAAACCTAGAGGTATTGACAACAGGGTTCGTAGAAGGTTCAAGGACCAATCTTGATGCCCAACATTGGTTGTGGGAGCAACAAAAAAAACAAAGCACATGCTGCCCAGTGGCTTCCGGGAGTTCCTGGTCCACAACATCAAGGAGCTGGAAGTGCTGCTGATGTGCAACAAATCTTACTGTGCTGAGATGTTTCCTCCAAGAACCGCAAAGCCGTCGTGGAAAGAGCTGCCCAGCTGGCCATCAGAGTCACACCAACCCTAATGCCAGGCTGCGCAGTAAGAAAATGAATAGACAGCTCATGTGCATGTTTTGTGTTTAAATAAAACTAAAAACTGCAAAGAAAACCCCAAAAATCAAAAAACAACAAAAAAAATTCTTTTGTGTTAGGCTTCCTTCACTTTTTCAGACTGCTTTCAATTGCTCCATTTTCACATATGGTATTACTTATGGTATTATTAGTTTTTTTTTTTAGTTTTAGTCTTTCTGATGGATGTATCTCATTGCAGTTTCAAATTTACATTTTTCCTGATGACTAAAGATGTCGAACATCATTTCATACATTTAAAGGCTATTTGGTTTTTTTTTTTTGTGAAGTACGAGTTCAAATCTTTTGCCTATTAGCTGTTAGAGTATGTCTTTTTCTTACTGAATCGTAGGAGTTCTTTATATATTCTAGATACAAGCCCTTTGTCAGTTACGTTTATTACCAATATCTTTTCATGCAAATATCTTTCTAATCTTTCTACTTTATGGCTTGCTCTTTCATTCTTTGGTATTTTTTGATAAATGAGGCTTTAATTTTTTTTTTTTTTGAAATAGAGTCTTGCTCTGTCACACAGGCTGGAGTGCAGTGGTGCAGTCTCGGCTTGCTGCAACCTCTGCCTCCCAGATTCAAGCGATTCTCCTGCCTCAGCCTCCTGAGTAGCTGGGATTACAGGCGTGCGCCACCACGCCTGGCTAATTTTTGTATTTTTAGTAGAAACAGAATTTTACCATGTTGGTCAGGCTGGTCTTGAACTCCTGACCTTGTGATCCAGCCACCTCAGCCTCCCAAAGTGCTGGGATTACAGGTGTGAGCCACTGCACTTGGCCAGAGGTTTTAATTTTAATGTAGTCCATTTTAATAATCTCTTCCTTTGTAGTTAGTCCTTTCTGTACTTTCCCTATTCTATGATCATGAAGACATTCCTTTATGTTATGTGTCAGAAATTTTATTTATCTTTAATATTTATATGAAATTTTATTTATCTTTCATATTTATATGAAATTTTATCTTTCATATTATATTTATATTTATCATATATTATTTATGTTTCATATTATATTTATCTTTCATATTATATTGCCAATCCTGACTCTTCCGTGTGTAATACAAGGTAGGGGTCAGTTTTATTTTTGTATTGTCCTTTATCAAATATACTTGGTCATTTTTGTTGGTCTTGTCTGGTCATTAAAAAATCCAATTGTTTCTTTAAACATGTATAATTATTTTATTTATAACCAGGTAGAGTATTTATAATAATATAGATGTTAAGAAAGAATGTGGCCTTAGGTCTAGACTGCTTGTGTTCAAATTGCTCTCATAAAATTATTTTTTATTGATAAATATACATATTTTTGGTGTACATGTGATAATTTGATACATTCATGTAACATATAAAGATCAAATCAAGGTAATTGGGGTAGCCATCCCTTAAATATTTCTTTTCTTTCTACTAGGAACATTTGAATTATTTTTTTCTAATTATTTTGAAATACGCAATATATTATGGTGAACTATAATCACCCTACTGATCTGTCAAACACTAGATCTTATTTCTTCTACTGAATTGTATATTTATACCCATTAATCAACTTCTGTTCTTCCTCTCTCCGTGCTACCCTTCTGGCCTTTGGTAATTGCCAATCAGTCTACTCTCTGTCTTCATGAGACCAGCATATTTTAGCTCCCACATATGAATGAAAACATATAATATTTGTCTTTCTGTGCTTGACTTATTTTATTTAACATAATGACCTCCAATTCCATCCATCTTGTGGCAGTGACAGTATTTCATTCATTTTTGTGTGAATCATATTCCGTTGTGAATATACATTACATTTTCTTTATCCATTCATCATTAATGTGCACTTAGGTTGATTCCATATTTTGGCTATTGTGAACAGTGTGTTAATAAACATGAGAGTGCAGTTCTCTCTTTGATATATTGATTTTTTTTTCTTGTGGATATATACCCAGTAGTGGAATTAACTTATAGTTTATTTAATATAAATATAGCTATTCTTGTTCTTTTTTTTGCTTCTAGTTGCATGGAGTATCTTTCACTTTTAGTCTATGTGTGTTTTTATAGATGAAGTGGGTTTTTTGTAGGCAGCCTATAGTTGGGTCATGTTTCTTTATACTCTGTGCCTTTTAATTGGAAAGTTAAGTCCATGTACATTCAGTGTTGTTATTGGTAGGTGAAGACTTACAGCTGCCATTTTGTTGCTTGTTTTCTGGTTGTTTTGTAACTGTTATGTTCCTTTCTTCTTGTCTTTCTTTGTGGTTAAGTGATTTTTCTCTGGTAGTATGTTTTAATTTTTTGCTTTTTATTTTTTAGTAAATATAGGTTTTTGCATTGTAGTTACCATGAGTCTTACATTTTATAGATATAACAGATTATTTTAAAGAGATGACAACTTACCTTAGGTCACAAAGAAAGGAATAGAAACAAGGAAAAAGCAAAATGTCCTACATGTTAACTGTTTCCCCCACATTTTGCCTTTTTGTTGTTTCTATTTACATATTTTTGGAGTTGGTTGTTTGTTTTTTTGAGATGGAGTCTTGCTCTGTTACCCAGGCTGGAGTGCAGTGGTGCGATCTTGGCTCACTGAAACATTCTCCTCCTGGGTTCAAGAGATTTTCCTGCCTTAGCCTCTCAAGTAGGGATTACAGGTGCCCACCCCCATGCCCAGCTAATTTTTGTATTTTTCATAGAGATGGGGTTTCACCATGTTGGCCAGGCTGGTCTCAAACTCCTGACCTCAAGTGATCCACCCGCCTCGGCCGCCCAAAGTGCTGGGATTACAGGCGTAAGCCACTGCGCCTCACCTACTTACATATTTTTGTATTTCCTATCACTTAACAGGTTGCTATAGCTATTATTGTTGTTGTTAGATTTGTCTTTTAGTCTTCATACTGGAGTTATTACACACCACAGTTACTTTATTGGAGTATTCTAGGGTTGTGCATGTTTTTAACTTGACCAGTGATTTTTATACCTTCAAATGTTTTCCATTTGCACATTAGTGTTTCTTCTTCCTGATTGAAGAAGTCCCTTTACCATTTCTTATAAGATGGTTCTGGTGATTGTAAATTCTCTCAGCTTTTGTTTGTCTGGGAAAGGCTTTCTGTCTTCTTTATTTTTTTTTTTGGTGTTAGGCATATTTTAAGCATGTATCTTCAATATTATCCATCCAGGACCGAAGTAAGTTCTGATGCAGGAAATGAGTGAGTTTCACAGCTTTCTGAGCCCCTACTTGATCCAGGAAGCCCAGCTGGCCCCTCCTCTGAGTCCCCCCTCTAAAACAGGATACCCCAACTGCTGTTGGGAACTGGGCAGCAGTCATTCTGGCTACTTCCTGCTGGTTAGGGGTGAAGAAGGGGCCCTGCAGTTGTGATGTCCTCCAGAGGGGAACTTTTTAGGCCAGTCGGGGACCAGCAGGTCAATCTGGGGATCCTCGGTAGAAGCTGTGAGTTGAGCTCATTTGAGGTTCCATTTGTAAGACCATTTGTAGCTTGATGGCCTTGATCCTGGAGAAAACGAATTTGACAAGGAGGTTAAAAATTCAAGGCCCAAAGGCAAGTAATAGTAGGATGGCTGTCACAGGGCCTAGAAAGGGGAGGAGCCCAGGTATCTATTGGTTAAACATATTCCAGGGTACTGAATGTTCAAGCTCCTTTTTCCTCTTTTAAATGTCTAACAATATCTTGTAATTTTTTGTGAGCTTCAGGCCTTAAGGGATATTGCCTTTGATAAGGAAAAGTGGTAGGGTCTTTTAGCCTGATTTGAATTGGATGGGCATTATTTGTCTTTCTGAATTGTCCTTCTAAGGCCCAGACTTCAGAGTTGATTCCTTCTTCAAGTAGGGGACAACAAATTGGTAATTTGTTCCCTATATTCATGTAGATAATAGCCCCAGCTTTGGCTAATATGTCCCTCCCTAATAAGGGTGTGGGACTTTTGGGCATAACAAGAAAGGCATGTGAAAAGAGCAAAGTCTCCTAATTGCAACTGAGGAGGCGAGAGTAATACCTGGTTACAGGCTGTCCTAAGATTCGTCGGATAGTAACAGACTTTGAGGACAGTCATCTGAGGCAGGAGATTGAAACTGAGAAGGCCATGCCAGTGTCCAGGAGGAAGTCCACTTCCTGGCCCTCAATGGTCAGACTTATCTGGGGCTCTGTCAGGGTGATGGCATGAGCTGGCGCTTGCCCTGACCACCCTCAGGCCTGTTGCTGAATCATCTGATAAGGTGCTTCTGGCCCAGAGGGCCTTCGTCCTCTGGGGCAGTGTGCCTTCCAGTGATTGTCTTGGCATGTTGGACATGGGTGAGGAGGCGGTTTGTTTCTGGTTGGACAGTCTTTCTTTAAGTATCTTTGCAAACCACACTGATAACAAGCCCTACTAGGAAACTGGCTTGCTCCTCTTTTGGTTCCCTCTGAGCCACCAGGGTCTGCCTGTCTGAGGGCCAAGACTAAGGCTGCAGCCTTTTTCTTATCTCACTTTTCCCTTTTGGCCTGTTCCTCTTGGTCCCTGTTACAGAACACCGAGATTGCCAGGTTTAATAATGCCTCCAAATTTTGTTCTGGGCCTAAGGCAACTTTTGGAGTTTTCTCCTAATGTCAGCTGCTGATTGGGTGATACATTTATCCTTTAGAATAAGTTGGCCTTCCAGGGAATCTGGAGTTAGGGAGGTGTGCTTTCTTAGGGCCTCCCTTAGCTTTTCTAGAAAAGCAGAGGGATTTTCCTCTTTCTTGCTGTGTAATTGTGGATAACATTGCATAGTTCATAGGTTTTTCCTAGTCTTCCTCAACCCTTCTAAAATGCAAGTTAGCAAATGCCTGTGGCTCTAATCTCCATGATTTGAGTCAGTATCCTAATGAGGGTCTACAGTGGGTACTGCCTGTTGCCCTGTGGGGAATTTTTCCTTTTTCTCCAGGGTCATTCGATCATTTACCTGGCTGAGATACCATAAATCTCCAAATTGCTGGGCTGCTGCTAAAGCTGCCTCCTTTTCAGTAGGACTTAAAGTCTGATCAAGGAGCAATATGATGTACTTCCATGCTAGATCAAAGGACTGCCCTAATCCTTGTAAAACATCTATATAGTTATAGGGATCATCCGAGAATTTCCCTAAATCTGCCTTTATTTGTTTTAAATCTGAGAATGAGAAGGGGGCATGCAAGTGAATGGGCCCAAATTCTCCTCCTACTGTTTGTAAGGGACATAGTTTGGGTGCCTGGCTTGCAGAGTTTATGTTCTCTTTCTGGGGTACCTTTAACACTTTGGTGGGGCTGGATGAAGGAGAGTCAGTGGGGGAGGAGAGTGGGGCTGAGGGAAGAGGCCCTGAGTATGGAGGTAATTGTGGGCCTCTTTCATTTGGGCAAAGCTTGCAGGCTTGGTACAGGGCAGTATTGTCATGAAGGGCAAAGAAGGCCTGTACATAAGGGACTTCACTCCATTTACCTTCCTGTTTACAGAAAAGAGCTAGTTGTAGAAGGGTGTTACAGTTAATACTTCCCTCAGGGGGCCAAGTTTCTCCATTTTGTAAGGAATACTATGGCCAGGCAATGGTACAGAAGAAAATTAGCCGCTTCTTCTTTAAGGTTTCAGGGTCAAATTTGTCCCAGTAATTCAGGATACATCTTAAGGGAGTGTCTGGTTTTGAAGGTGTGGTGCTCATCCGGAATTTTAAACACAGGGATGTCCGCACGTCTGGTTAGTCCTGGGACTCGTCTTCCCTAAAGGCATCCCCTAAGGGTCAGGTCCAATTGTATTCAAAGCTCATGGCTGCTTTTCCTGAGTTTTCCATCTACCAAGTTTAACCATGCTTACCGGCGGGATGGAAACTTCCCTTGCCCCTGCCGTGTGCCTGTTCACCACTAAATGGGGCACAAGGACTGTTGAATTTATTGTGGTCCTTCTGCCAATGCGTCTTACCTATTCCAGGGTGGCAAGGCCTGGGTTGGGGGCACCACTGGTGCTTGCATGCTAAGGACCAGTTTATGTGGTCCTGGCCATAAAACTGTCCTTCAAGAAGAAATCTCTGAATTAGTGACAGGAGGCATATAGTAAGTTTAAAGGGGGTGGTGGATGTCCTCTAGGCCAGGGCCGAGAGAACAGCTGCTGTACTTTAGCCTCTGTCCCCACTTGCCATCAAAGGAGTAGTAAGCCCCTCTCTCAAGGCGGTACCAGTATCCTGTGTCCCAACTGACTATATTTTCTTCCCTCCAATACCTATTATTGAATGGTTGAAACAACAATTCATCGGCTTTAAGACCCGTGCCTATGCACCACAGATTGTACTTGAGAGGCCCCAAGGAAGGGGAAAGTTTATCTGGGGAGCAATGGAGGAAATGCCCTAAGACTTCTACTATCCACGTGAAAATTACCTGTCTTTAAATTGTCCTGATGTGGGGCACATTACACTATGGTAGGGAACTGGCCCTTCAAAATGGCCATCAAATGGTGACACTTGCCTAAACCCTGGAGGGCACCATGAACAGGGATCTTCCAGGTGCCACTCCAAGAATTCAAGACTTCTAAATAGGGAATCTTGATCCTGCCTAGCGGGAATAACCTTGCTTGCAAGATGAGGAAAGAAGTCTAGCTGGCAGACATTAGCATCCAGGAGGCAGGAGTCAGAAGATGTGGCTGTCTCACGCTCAGTAACCCATGCAGGGGGAGCCTCTGGTGGGACCATGGTCTCAACCAGGATATCTGGGAGACTAAGACGTCTGCTGAGCACTCCTGGGTGTACTTCGGGACGACCATGGAAAGTGAAAGAGTTGGAACTGGTTCCAGGCCAACCAACGCTCCCAACCCGGAAGGGTCGGGGGTTGTTAGAGAGCCCTTTTCCAGACAGCCTGACACCTGTGTCTTTAGTCTGGCGGCTGTGCTAATTGCCTTTAAGTGGCTGACAGGTGCCCGGTTTAGCCTCTGAATTCTAAGGAAGGACAGGACAGAATAGCAAGTGAAAGAGGTCCGATTGTACTCACCATGTGACAATCTAGATGCCTTTCCTGGACACTCCTGGCAGTCTTGCCAAAATGTAATGCCTAAGGTTCTTACCTAGCCATGCCAAAGAATTGGTGTGGTGGCTGACTGCGGTGAGTCATAGACCGATAGAAAAAGCTATAGGCTTTACTGAGCAGAGTGAAAGTACAAAGCTTCCACAGCGTGGAAGGGGTCCTGAATGGGTAGCCCTTCTGTCTTCTTTATAGTTGAAGAAGCTTTGCTGGATTCTTGGATGGCAGGGTTTTGTTTTGTTTTGTTTTTTTCCTTTCAGCACTTTGAAAATGTCTTGTTCTTTCCTAGCCTGTGTGGTTTTTCTTGAGAAGTTTTTTTTTGCCAGACAAACTGGGGTACCTTTATATGTTATTTGTTTCTTTATTGTTTCTTCTTTTAAGATCCTTCCTTTGTCTTTGACCTTTGAGAGTTTGATTATTATATGCCTTGGGTGGTCTTACTAGGGTTGAATCTGTTTGGTGTTCTGAGACCTTACTGTTTCTGGATATTTATATTTATCTCAAGTTTTGGAAAGTTTTCTGTTATTATTTCTTTGGATAAGGTTTCTACCACTTGTTCTTGCTCACTTTCTCTTGAACACCAGTAATTCTTAGATTTGGTCTTTTGAGATAATTTTCTATTTCTCGTAGGTGATTTTTATTTCTTTCCATTTTTTTTTCTCCTATGACTGGGTATTTTCAAATAGCCTATTTTTGAGCTCAGTGATTCTTTCCTCTGCTTGATCCATTCTGTTATTGAGAGCCTCTAATGAATTTGTTAGTTTGGCAAATATGTTTCTCAATTTTAAGATTTCTGTTTGATTTTAAAAATTATTTAAAATCTTTTTGTTAAATTTCTGTGATCAATTTCTGAATTACTTTTCTATGTTTCTTTGAGGTCACTAAGTTTCCTTAAAACTGCTATTTTGAATTATTTGAGAACTCACATATTGCCATCTTGTTAGAGTCAGTCAGTAGTTTATTGTTTTTTCTGTTCGGGTAGGTTGTGTTTCCCTGTTTGCTATGATTTCTTATGGATGTACATCTATGTCTTTGCATTGAGGGATTAGTTTTTCCAGTCTTCTCTGTCTGGCTTCTTTTGGTTTTTATGGGGTATGTTTGTATAGAGATTCTTTGTAATTTTCTTGTTGATTTTCTTTCTTTTTGCAGGTAGGTCTCTGCCTCCTTTTTGACCCTAACCTTATGCTCAGGTTTGCCTTGACTCTAGTAAATAAGCCATCAGAGTGTAGCCCATTCCAAATTGGGGAGGTCCCAAATGGGATATCTCAGCAGTATGGGAACGCTTGCTAGCAGTTTGTGCCCAGGGGCCCTGTGGAAAGAACCTTAGTATGGTAATGCTGAACAGCCACTCTGATTTGTTGTCTCCTTTGGCTTAGTTACAGAGCAGAGTTTCCAGGACTGAGGATGGTAGTCCTACCTCTCCCCTTTGTCTCTGGCAGTCCTCAGGGATATATTTGTCTTCAGGCAATCCCAGTGCTTCCTGTGGCTTGAGGCAGGGACAGGTCTTCTGCCAGGGAGCCCAAGATGATAGGGAAGCTGCTTGTTTACTTTGATTTCACTTTTTCCAGTATAAAAACTGAGTTGGGGGAAATTTCCATGAGCTTTGTGCTGGGCAGAATTGGGGGAGGCATGTCTTGGATATGGAAGTCCAATTCTCTTACTATCTGCTCAGAGTTTTTCCACTTGACTGTGGCCCCAGGACCTGTCTCATCCTCGTATTTGAATTCTGGGCTATTGCTAGTGATAATCTCAGTGCTGTATATTTGTTTTTGTTTTCTTTGGTAGAGCGTGAAACTAGCTTGCTTCTTCAGGGCCATTTTGGAACTAGAAACCCTCTCAAAAATTTTTATTAATTTGACATACATTTATTGAGCACATGCTATGTGTCAGTTATTTGGGGGTGCTGGAGATATTACAGCAAATAAAAGACAAAGTCCTGCCTACATGTGGTGCTGAGGGGAGAGACAGATAATTAAATGAGCAAAATATATATTATATCGGGATATGTGTTTAGATAAATGTAAAGTAGGAAAGGAGAGTAGAGAGAGTATTAGAGGGGATGAAATTTGAAATAAGTCATCAAGAAAGCCTTCACTGAGGAAGTGACAATTGGATAAACACCTGAAGGAGTTGAGGAAGCAGATTTTGTGGATATCCTGGAGGAAGAACATTTCAGGTAGAGGTAACAGCAAGTGTAAATCTCCTGAGGCAGGGATGTGCATGGTGTGTATGAGTAATAGTAAGTCAATAAGTTCCAACAGAAGTGAGGGGGTGAGTATTAGATGTTATGGTTGGAGAAGTAAGATGAGCCATTAGAGGGTTTGTTTGTTTTTTCTTTCCTTCTTTCCTGTTTTTCTCATTATGTTGCCCAGTCTGGACTCGAATTTCTGGGCTCAGGCAAAACTTCTGCCTCAGCCTCTTGAATACCTAGGACTATATGCATGTGCCACCATGCCCAGCTTTACTGGAGGGTTTTGATCACAGGAGTGACATGATCTGACCTGTGTTTAAAGGGATCATTTTGGGCTGGGCATGGTGGCCCATGCTTGTAGTCCCAGTAGTTTGGGAGGCCAAGGCGGGTGCATTGCTTGAGGCCAGGAGTTCGAGACCAGCCTGGCCAACATGGTGAAACCTTGTCTCTACTAAAAATACAGAAAATTGCTAGGCATAGTGGCACATACCTGTAATCCCAGCTACTTGGGAAGCTGAGGCACCAGAATCGCTTGAACCCGGGAGGTGGAGGTTTCAGTGAGCCAAGATTGTGCCACTGCACTCCAGCCTGTGCAACAGAGCAAGACCCTGTCTCAAAACAAAAATAAAAGGATCATTTGGCTGTTGTGTTTATAATAGACTGCAGTTGAGGGTGCGGTAGTGGCATGTGTAAGAAATAGGGAGAGCAGCTGGGAACCTGATGCAATAATTCAGGCTACTATTTGGGTTGGCCAGTATACAGGCAGCAAAGGTAGTGAGAAGTAATCAGGTTCTGCATATATTTTGAAGGAGCCAGTAAAATTTGTTGATGGATTAGATGTGGGGAGTAATGGAAAGGGGAGTTAAGGATGGCTCCAAGGCTTATGGGCCTGAACAATGTGGAGAGAACTTCCATTTACCGAGACGGGGAGATAATATAAAGAAAATGTGTGTGAGGAGGCTAAGGAGCTCAACTTTTGACATATGTTAGAAATGCTTATAAGACTTTTAAGCGTAAATGATGGGTAAGCAGTTAGAGGAATCTGAAGTTTCAGTGGGGCAGGGGCTAGTGTGAGGGGCAGCTGAGGGAGGATAGATTGATATGTGCCAGCAACTTGTCTTATCTGGGCTTCTTTTCTGGGACTTCTTGTTTCACCTGAATTATACTGGCCACTTGGGCATTACCCTGCCTCTCCATAATCAAGATATGTGAATTGGGCTTATTTCCCACGCGGTCATTTCTTAAGTGTAAAGACTGTCTTGATCTTTGTAATCATTGCCTCAAAGCTTGTAACAACTCCAGATTCATTCCTTTTTTTTTTTCGAGAAGTTTTAGGTTATGGCTGTCCCTGAGTCTCATCTAATATACTTTCTTTCAGGGATTCCTTAAAATTTCTTGTCTGTTCATGGCATTCCTGTTTTTTTCTTTAGTTTTTTATAGCTTTAAAAAATACCTTTTCTGTTATTTTCTGAAAGGCTGTAAATGTTGAAGTCAGTGTATATACCTAGTCTGCATTTCAATCCATTCTTCTTATTTATAATAAAAATAATAAATTATTATAGAAAAGTGACAAATGCATAGTGATAAAATATTATAATATTCTTATTTGCAGAGTGACTATTGGTTTATTTCTTCCACTTTTTTCCAAAATATTAAGTTTTACGTATTTATTTTACTTACATAATAAGCATTTTATCATGTAATTATAAACTGCATAATTGGGATTTCACTTTCTAAGATAACTTTCTGGGCCTGCTCTTTGGTGACCCTCATCTGGTCTCTGTAGACTCATGGTAAGTGTAACTATTCAACCATTTACTCACTGCTTTGAAGTGACTAGAAGGCTGACTGTGTAAAGAAATGCAGGCTGGGAAAAAGGTCTCTTCTCTGTGTTCCTGTCATTTGGGGCAGGGATAGTCATCTCCCTATGAGGAACAGAGCTAATGTGTTATTTCTTTTTTCAAGTTATTTTAGTTTCAATTTAAAAAATAAATTCTGCCAAGCATGGTGGCTCCTGCCTGTACTCCCAGCTACTTGGGAGGATGAGGTGGGGGGAATCACTTGAGCTCAGGAGTTGGAGGCTATAATGAGCTATTATTGTGCCACTGCACTCCAGCCTGGGTTACAGAGCAAGATCTTGTCTCTAAGTACATACATACATACATACATAAAAATTTTAAAAAATAAAAATTAAATTAATTTTTTTTTCCTTTCCTCTAGTTCACTTAGCAGCCATGGAAGGCCACCTTCACTGTTTCAAATTCCTAGTCAGTAGAATGAGCAGTGCGACGCAAGTTTTAAAAGCTTTCAATGATAATGGAGAAAATGTATTGGATTTGGCCCAGAGGTTCTTCAAGCAGAATATTTTACAGTTTATCCAGGGGGCTAAGTATGAAGGAAAAGACCTAGAGGATCAGGAAAGTAAGTAATTAAGCACTATGTTCTAGCATATAATGTGATGATGATGATGATGATAATATAATGAGTAGAATCAATGAAATAGGAAAAGAAGATATAAGGCAAGTGTTATATATGTTATATGTAAAAATATAAACATGTTTAATATGTAACATATTAAAATTTATTACATATCATTGTCTATACATTCGTCCAGATTCTTTATTATGAAATATTTTAGACAAAAATGTGTAGAGGTTGGTTGCAGTGGCGCATGCCAGTAATCTCAGAACTTCGAGAGTCTGAGGTGAGTGGGTTGCTTAAGCCCAGAAGTTTGAGACCAACTTGGGAAACATAGTAAAACCCTATCTCTACAAAAAATACAGAAATTAGCTGGATGTGGAGGCATGCCTGTAATCCCAGCTACTTGGGAGGCTGAGGTGGGAGGATGGATTGAGCCTAGGAAGTCAAGGCTGCAGTGAACCGTGATTGTACCTCTGCACTCCAGCCTGGGTGACAAAATGAGACCCTGTCTCAAAAAAAAAAAAAAAAAAAGATTAACATAATGAGCAGTGAATCACTAAATTTAAGAATAAAATATAGAGGCCAGATGTGGTGGCTCACGCCTGTAATCCCAGCTACTTGGGAGGTTCAGACAGGAGAATCACCTGAACCTGGGAGGTGGAGGTTGTGGTGAGCTGAAATCATGCAATTGCACTCCATCCTGGGCAGCAAGAGTGAAACTCCATCCTGGAAAAAAAAAAAAAAAAAGAATAAAATATAGAGTTGAAGCCCTTTGGATCTCTCTCCCTAGTACCATTACCTTTTCTTCCTCCTCAAGGGTAAACTATTATTTTAGATTTTTCATTCCATTCTGTGGTTTTATATTTTAGTTATATATATGAGTTGGGGTCTCACTGTGTTTCCCAGGCTGGTCTCAAACTCCTGGCCTCAAGTGATCCTCCTGCCCCAGCCTCCCTGCAAAGCACTGGGATTACAGGCATGGGCCACTGCATCCAGCCTGTATTGTTCTTTATGTGCATTATTTGTTATTGTTGTATTGTTATTTTTATTTGTTTCTCCTTCAAATATTTTCCATCTGTTCAATCTGCAGATGTGGAACTTGCAGGTATGGAGGGCCAGCTGTACATCTATACACATACATATGTACACATACACACACACACACACATACACACACACAACTGAAAGTACCTAACCTGATCCCTAGCATATAGTTGATGCTTAATAAAATGTCTTTAATGACAGTAACTACATAAACTGAGTCCTTACTAAAAATGCTAGACATGATAGTAAGCACTTGTAAGGATTGCATCGTTTTGTCTTTTTTTAAAATAAGATCTTCTTGATACTTGGATATCAAAGAATTCATAATTTAACCCTCTCAACAAATCTGAAATGCAGCTATTCGCATTTTTACATATGGAAAGAAACAACCTAGAATAGCCAAAGAATATTTTTAAAATAACAAAGTTGGAAGGACTTACACTACTTGATTTTAAGACTTTTACTATAATGCTACAGTAATCAAGGCAGTGTGTAGTAATGGCAAACAGACATACAGATCATTAAGACAGAATACAACAAAGACCAGCAAGAGTAGGGCATGATGGTGCATCCCTGTAATCCTAGCTACCCAGGAGGCTGAGGTGGGAGGATTGCTTGAGCCCAGGAGTTCAAAGTTACAGTGAGCTGTGACCACACCTCAGTGACAAAGTGAGACCCTGCCTCTAAACAAAACAAAACAAAACAAAACAGTATGACAACTATTTATATAGCATTTCTATTGTATTAGGTATGGTGAGTAACCTAGAGATTATTTAAAGTATATGGGAGGGAGGATATGCATAGGTTATATGCAAATATTATACCATTTTATATAAGGGACTTGAGCATCCACAGATTTTGGTATCTTTGGGGGTCCTGGAACCCTTAGGATTCCAAGGAATGACTCTATATGTGTGTGCACATACAGACTTCTTATTTGCTTCTAGTCTATTTTGCTGTTTTCACTATCTTGCAAGCAGAGAAGGAGAGGTCTGTGCAACTGCAGGCCATGAGAACAAGTGTGTCTTTATTTATTTATTTTTTTGAGATGGAATCTCACTCTCGGCTCACTGCAACCTCCACTTCCCAGGTTTAAGTGATTCCTCTGCCTCAGCCTCCTGAGTAGCTGTGATTACAGGCGTGAGCCACCACACCCAGCTAAGTTTTGTATTTTTAGTAGAGACAGGGTTTCACCATGTTGGCCAGGCTGGTCTCAAACTCCTGACCTCAAATGATTCACCCATCTCAGCCTCCCAAAGTGCTGGGATTACAGGCGTGAGCCACCATGCCCGGCTTCTAAGTGTTTCTTTATACAAAGGGTTTTAAATGACCATCCCCTGTGTTTTGTGGTGGTATGAGAGAGAAAGAGAGTATGGCTAACAATTGTCCTGATACAATACTTCTGGCATGTTTGAAGTCCTGAGGGGAAAAGGAGTAGAATGATTAGTAATAATCTCATTTTATAATTCTCTTTTTACTGCTAGTCATCAGCTGAACTGATCCCATTACAACAGCCTTATATTTGAGAAAATATTGAAACCTGAAATATATGACAGCTTAAGACAGGGAAAAGAATAAACTCTTGTGTTTATTGAAATGCTGAATTTTTTTATTCATAGCTTTAGCATTTCCAGGTCATGTGGCTGCCTTTAAGGGTGATTTGGGGATGCTTAAGAAATTGGTAGAAGATGGAATAATCAATATTAATGAGCGTGCTGATAATGGATCAACTCTTATGCATAAAGGTGAGTTATGATTCCTCCTTTCAGTTCAGATACAATAGCTGCTGAGTTATTAATCTTTTAAAGTAATTATCAATCAGAAACACATGAAACATGAAACTTTTTTCTGATACCCTAGCAGATATCAGTCTATCTGTTATGGTATATAGAATGCCTAATTTTCAATTCAAGTGTAATGTTTCTTTTATGATGCCAGATATTCATGCATTATCTTATTCAAGGGTAATTCCAATAAAATTTCTATAGTGACATTGTCATGTTAGTTAAGATGTGAAATGTACTGCTAGAGAAGTTTCTTAGGATGACATTTTGACATTTTTAAAATGACCTATTAATTCATACTAAAATAGAAATCTTCCCTGTCTCTCTCTCTCTCTTTTTTTTTTTTTTTATAGACCAGGTCTGGTTCTGTCACCCAGGTTGGAGTGCAGGTGGAGACCTCCTGGGCTCAAGTCATCCTCCCAAGCTCAGCCTCCCGAGTAGCTGGGATTATAGGCATGTGCCACCACACCCGGCTAATTTTTTGTCTTTTTAATAGAGATGGGGTTTCACCATGTTGGCCAGGCTGATCTTGAACTCCTGGCCTCAAATGATCCACTCGCCTTGGCCTCCCAAAGTGCAGGATTACAGGCGTGAGCCACCATGCCTGGCCTGATGGCAGGTGATTCTTACTAAACTCTTAGAGTAAAATGATAGTAGTCTTATTAATATAATCATGTGTTTGAATTTGACTTTATTTGACAAATACTTCTGGCAGTCCTCAGATCATATATTATGTTCCCATTGGTTAGGTTTTTAGCTTACTTTGTTTAATCCATAATGTATCTCAAAGTATAGAATCTAAGTGCTATGTGTACCAATAGTTTTATAAGCAAGAGAAGTGAGAAGAGATGGGATGCAAAGGATGTTTTCTCCTACACAGAGAGAGGTCCACAGATTGGTGAGCTCTGTACCCTAGATTTGGAGTATCTCACTCCATCCATTTCTGCTGGCCATCCAGGAGTTAAACTCTCTACTGTGAGATATGTGAATGGGGAGGAGGCTTAACATGTACCTAAAGTTTTTTTTTTTTTTTTTTTAAATGTGGTTTCTTGGAGCAAAGCTGCTGTATGAGTTTACTAGGGCTGATATAACAAAATGCTGCAGACTGGATGGCTTAAGCAACATAAATTTATTTTCTCAGAGTTCTGGAGGCTAGAAGTCTGAGATGAAGGTGGCAGCAGGTTTGGTTTATTTTGAGGCTTCTCTCTTTGGCTTATAGATGACCTGCTGCCTTCTTGCTATACCCTTACATAGTCTTTCCTCTGTGCATGACCATATTTGTGTCCTGATCTCCTCCTCTTGTAAGTAAATTAGTCAAATTGGATTAGGGCCCACCCACATCACCTTATTTTTCCTTAGTTACCACTTTAAAGGCCCTATCTCCAAATACAGTTGGATTCTGAGGTACTGGAGGTTAGGACTTCAACATATGAATTTTGAAGGGAACACAATTCCTCCTATAACACATCCATTTTATAGCCCCCATTTCATATCCTACATATGTTTTTTATTGCTAATGTGTGTGTGTGGGGGTGTCACTTAGACACAGTAGCAAAAGATAGGCTCACTCATGGTGCTCATAGTACATCTTTGTGGGGACAGTAAATTAAGTTTCATTGATGGCTAGTTTTCAGCCTGTCCTAGTCATTTCTTCACCACTTGAACTGAGAGAGAAATGAGGGATCTGGAAGCAGGTTCTAAAGAGACTGTTCTACAACAACAAGGTGTTTTTAATATAGATGTTGGAAGGTGGGAAAGTGAAAGTGATGAGGAGCCAAAAGAGTTTGCTCTTCACCCTCTTTTCATGAGTCCGTCCATCAAGGACTCCTAGGGCTAGGAGTGGTGGAGGGGGATTATAAGTCACTACAGCTGGAAAAGAGCATTGTTGGGGGACGTTTACCTTTTCTTTTTTTCTTTTTAATTTTTGTGGGTACATAGTAGGTGTATATATTTATGGGGTATGTGAGATGTTTTGATACAGAGATGAAATGTGAAATATTCACATCATGGAGAATGGGGTATCCATCCCCTCAAGCATTTATCCTTTGTGTTATAAACAATCCAGTTACCTTCTTTTAGTTATTTAAAAATGTACAATTAAGTTATTATTGACTATAGTCACCCTGTTGTGCTATCAAATAGTCTGACTCTGTTGCCCAGGCTTGAATGCAATGGGGCAATCACGACTCACTGCAGCCTTGACCTCCTGGGCTCAGGGGATCCTCTCACTTCAGCCTCCTGAGTAGCTGGGACTACAGGCACATGCTACTATGCCTGGCTAACTTTTTGTATTGTTTGTAGAGACAGAGTTTTGCCATGTTGCCCAGGCTGGCCTCGAACTCCTGACTCAAGTGATCCGCCCGCCTTGGTTACAGGCATGAGCCACTGCGTCCAGTCCCATGCTTTCTATTTTTTGGTACCCTTTAACCATCCCTACCTCCCTCTGACTCCCCTACTACCTTTCCCAGCCTGTGGTAACCATCCTTCTACTCTTTGTGTCCATGAGATCAATTGTTTTGATTTTTAGATCCCACAAATAGGTGAGAACATGCAAAGTTTGTCTTTGTGTGCCTGGCTTATTTCACCTAACATGATGATCTCCAGTTCTATCCATGTTGTTGCAAATGACAAGATCTTATTCTTTTTTTTTTTTTTGAGACAGATTCTCACTTGGTCGCCCAGGCTGGAGTGCAGTGGCGTGATCTCTGCTCACTGCAACCTCTGTCTCCTGGGTTCAAGCGATTCTCCTGCCTCAGCCTCCCGAGTAGCTGGGACTACAGGTGTGTGCCACTATGCCTGGCTAATTTTTTGTATTTTTAGTAGAGACGGGGTTTCACTGTGTTAGCCAGGATGGTCTCGTTTTCCTGACCTCGTGATCCACCCACCTCGGCCTCCCAAAGTGCTGGTATTACAGGTGTGAAACACTGCGCCCAGCTGATCTTATTCTTTTTTATGGCGGATTAGTGCTGCATTGTGTATCTGTACCACATTTTCTTTATCCATTTATCTGTTGGTGGACATTTAGATTGCTTCCAAATCTTAGCTATCGTGAACAGTGCTGCAACAAACATGGGAGTGAAGATGTCTCTTTGATATACCGATTTCCTTTCTTTTGGGCGTATACCCAGCAGTGGAATAGCTGGATTTTGTAGTAGCTCTATTTTTAGTTTTTTGAGGCACCTCCAAACTGTTCTTCATAGTGGTTGTACAAATTTACATTCTCACCAACAGTGTACGAGGGTTCCCTTTTCTCCACGTCCTCACCAGCATTCGTTATTGCTTGTCTTTTGGATGTAAGTAATTTTAACTGGGGGGAGATGATATCTTATTTGTAGTTTTGATTTGCATTTATTTGATGATCCATGATGTTGAGTACCTTTTCATATGTCTGTTTGCCATTTGTATGTCTTCTTTTGAGAAATGTCTGTTCAGATCTTTTGCCCATTTAAAAATCAGATTATTAGAGTTTTTCCTATAGAGTTGTTTGAGTTTCTTACGTATTTTGGTTATTAATCCTTTGTCAGATGGGTAGTTTGCAAATATTTTCTCCCATTCTGTGGGTTGTCTCTTCACTTTGTTGATTGTTTCCTTTGCTGTGCAGAAGCTTTTTAACTTGATGTGATCACATTTGTCCATGTTTGCTTTGGTTGCCTGTGCTTGTAGGGTATTGCTCAAAACATTTTTGCCCAGACCAATGTCCTGGAGAGTTTCCCCAATGTTTTCTTTTAGTAGTTTCATAGTTTGAGGTCCTAGATTTAAATCTTTATTCTATTTTGACTTGATTTTTGTATATGGTGAGAGATAGGGGTCTAGTTTTTTTCTTGTGCATATGGATATCCAGTTTTTTCCAGCACCATTTATTAAAGAGACTGTCTTTTACCCAGTGTGTGTTCTTGGCATCTTTGTCAAAAATGAGTTCACTGTAGGTGTGTAGATTTGTTTCTGGTCTATTAGTCGGGCATGATGGTGTGTGCCTGTAATCCCAGCTATGGGTCTGTGTGTCTGTTTTTATGCCAGTATCATGCTGTTTGGTTACTATAGCCCTATAGTATAATTTGAAATCAGGTAATGTGATTCCTTCAGTTTTGTTCTTTTTACTTAAATAGCTTTGGCTATTCTGGGTCTTTTGTGGTTCCATATAAATTTTAGCTTTTTTCTTTTTTCTATTTCCGTGCAGAATGTCAATGGTATTTAGATAGGGATTGCAATGAATCTGTAGATTGTTTTGAGTAGTATGGACATTTTAACAATATTGATTCTTCCAGTCTATGAACATGGAATATCTTTCCATTTTTTGATGTCCTCTTCAGTTTCTTTCATCAGTGTTTTATAGTTTTCCCTATATAAATACTTCTTTGGTTAATTCCTAGGTATTTAATTTTATTTGTGGCTATTATAAATGGGATTACTTTTTTGATTTCTTTTTTGGATTGTTCACTGTTGGCATATAGAAATGCTACTGATTTTTGTATGTTGATTTCGTGTTCTGCAACTTTACTGAATTTGCTTATCAATTCTAATAGGTTTTTTGTGTGGGGTCTTTAGGTTTTTCCAAATATAAGATTATATCATTTGTAAACTAGGATAATTTGACTTCTTCCATTCCAATTTGGATGCCCTTTGTTTCTTTCTCTTGTCTGATTGCTCTAGCTGGGACTTCCAGTACTGTGTTGAATAACAGAGATGAAAGTGGGCATCCTTGTGTTCCAGGTCTTAAAGGAAGGGCTTTCATATTCAGTATTATACTAGCTGTGGGTCTGTCATATATGACTTTTATTATGTTGAGTTTGTCTCTTCTATACCCAGTTTTTGAGGGTTTTTATTAAGAAGAGATGTTGAATTTTGTCAGGTGCTTTTATCAGCATCAATTGAAATGATCATATGGTTTCTATCCTTCATTCTATTGATATGTATCATATTGATTGATTTGCATATGTTGAATCATTGGTGTATCGCAGGGGTAAATCCCACTTGGTTATGATGAAATGATCTTTCTAATGTATTGTTGAATTTGGTTTGCTAGTATTTTGTTGATGATTTTTGCATGAATATTCATCAGAGATATTGGCTTGTAGTTTTACTTTTTGATGTGTCTTTGTCTGATTTTGGAGTCAGGGTAATACTGGCCTTGTAGAATGGATTTGGAAGTATTCCTTTCCCTTCTATTTTTCAGAATAGTTTGAGTAGGATTGGTATTAGTTCTTCTTTAAATGTTTGATAGAATTCAGCAGTGAAGCCATTGGGTCTGGGACTTTTTTTTTTTTTTTTTAACTGGGAGACTTTTTATTATGGCTTTGATATCATTACTCATTATTGGTCTGTTCAAGCTTTGGGTTTCTTCCTGGTTCAATCTTGGTAGGTAGTATGTGTCTAGGAATTTATTTCTTCTAGATTTTCCAATTTATTGGTATATAGTTACTCATAGTAGCCACTAATGATCCATTGAATTTCTGCAGTATCAGTTGTAATGTCTCATTTTCATTTCTGATTTTATTTATTTGGATCTTCTCTCTTTTTTTCTTAGTCTGGATAAAGGTTTGTCCGTTTTGTTTAACTTTTCAAAAAAAAGCCCAGCTGTTTGTTTCATTGATCTTTTGTATTGTTTTGTTCATTTTAATTTCGTTTATTTCTGCTCTGATCTTTGTTGTTTCTTTTCTTTTACTAATTTTGTATTTGGCTTGCTCTTGGTTTTCTTGTTAAGATGCATCATTAGATTTTGTTTTGTTTTGTTTTGTTTTTGAGATGGAGTCTCACTGCGTCACTCATGCTGGAGTGCAGTGGTGCCATCTTGGCTCATTGCAACCTCCACCTTCCGGGTTCAAGCAATTCTCCTGACTCAGCCTCCCAAGTGGCTGGGATTACAGGCATGTGCCATCATGCCTGACTGATTTTTGTATTTTTAGTAGAGACAGGGTTTCACCATGTTGGTCAGGCTGTTCTCGACCTCTTGACCTCAGATGATCCACCTGCTTTGGCCTCCCAAAGTGCTGGGATTACAGGCATGAGCCACAGTGTCCGGCCTCATTAGATTTTTTATGTGAAGTTTTTTCTCTTTTTTGATGTAGGCACTTATAACTACAATATTTCCTCTTAGTACTGCTTTTGCTGTATCTCATAGGTTTTTGTATGTTGTGTTTCCATTATCATGTGTTTCAAGAAATTTTTCAGCTTCCTTCTTAATTTTTTCATTGATCCTCCAGTCATTCAGAAGTACGTTAAGACATTAGCCCTTTCTTGGGTACCATCTATATGTTTATACTGTACTAAAATTGGTCATATAAAAGTTGACATCTGTTTATAATTTAATTAATGTTTCTCACATTTTATCAGACTGCTTTTTTCCTTTAGTTTTAATTTCATTTAGTAGATAAGCAGTGGTATTTATTATTGAGGCATTCTTTTTAGTTATTTATTAATTGTTTAGATCTATGACTTCCCCTTTTTAAACTTGGTCTTAAATCTTAATTATTTCAAGTCATTTCTTAAAAATTTCTAACAGCTATATAATTTTATCTTGTTCCTTTTAAAACATTGGTCAAATTAGTCACATATCCTAATCAATATTCAATAAAAATCTTGGGTAAAATTCTCTTATTGCATTTCATTGTAGATACATTACTTAACCTCCCTCCCTCCTGTTTTTAAACATTTCTCATGTGATAAAATGAAATGTTGGGCTAAATTCATTCTGTCTTGTAAAATTCAGCATTATCCATGCTCATAAATATGATTTTGTGACTCTTAATGACAGAAAAGATCAATGTGTTGCCATTTTTTTCTAAAGTGGGGTTATTAATAGAGGTCTGAGAAATCCTGAAGTTTCTGTGTTAGTGGGTTCTGGATAGGCTGTAGGAGAGAGAGAAGCCCCAGACTCTGCGGAAGCCAGCTTGTAATTTGGCAGATGGCTCTGAGGCAGAGGACAACAGAACAAGAGTTCTTAGAGACTTGCCAGCTGGGTTGTAGAACTGTAGTGATAGGGTTGTTTAGTCCCTTAATATTGCTCTGTGTCCTCTCTGTTGCCAGTAATGGAGGTGGGTTCGCTTTTTAAAGCACCAAATTAATACCCAAAGTTCCTGCTCTTTGATTCATTTTGCAAGGTCATGTATACATATTCAGCACCAACCATGTGCCCGTACTGTGAGCCAGAATGAGATCTGGACCTTACTGTTAAAGAGTTACATAATTATACCATAAAAGAACTAGAGATTTCTTTTAAGATAGGATGCAATTAATGGCCAAAAATAATTAGGTTGTTAAAATACATGTCATAGGAATTTGGGAATAGGAATTGAGGGATGGAAGAAGTTGCTAAGGATCAAATTATTGAGGAACTATTCATAGAGATTTGGTAATAATACCTGATGTATATATACTACTTAATAGAGTGAAAAGCTCTTATTACATTTAATACTTATTGCAGTTTTATAAAGCAGCAGTGTGCTTTGCTTATAAAATAATCGTCTATGTAAAAGATGAGGAAATTGATGTTTAGAGAAGTCAGGTGGCTTGACTGAGGTTAGATATATAGCTAGTAAGAGCAGAGCTAAGATTTCATTTTTTAAATGTATTCATTCACTCATCAACTCTTTAGACATTGATTGAGGGTCTATAAGTTGCAGCCACTTGCTATCTTCTGGGGATATGAAGATTACAGCCCTGTCCTCACATCTTATTGTTTAATAGACCTAAACTCAAGTCCTTCTTTTAAGTCTATTCAGTTTGTTTTCTTCAGCTTCCTTGAGTTTCAAGATGGGTGAAGAAGAATAGTTACAGGTTAAATGAGCACGTTGTTGAGTGATTGGCTTTAGGTGGGAAGACACATAAGCAGAGTTGTGAAGGTGAAAATAAAGACAGCATGTGTTATGAGGTGACGATCTGGACAAAGGTGGCAAACAGTTTAGGTAATCAAGTGTGGCTTTACAGGCCTATAAATTTTGAGTTGTAAGAATCAGAAGCATACATATATATCATACATCTATCATATAAATCTATGCTGAAGCAAGACTTTTTGAAGTCTGTGTAGGTCCTTATGGTTAGAATGTGTTCACTTTCTTGTGAAATACAAGATTGGTTAGGAGCTATTTATAGCAGGAGATAAGCACTGGATAGTATTAGAAAAGCCTGGATTCTAGTTTCAAACTACTTTTTACTAGCTGTGTGATTTTAAATAAATGCATAAATAACCTTTTTGAGTTTCAGCTTTTATATCCGTATGTAAAATTATCTATATGGGGCCTGAGCACAGTTGATTAAATGTTTGTCTAATGAGTCAGTAAGTGAAATAGAGAAAATAATATTTGCCCAACGTACTTTTGCCAGTTACTGCAAGGATCAATACTTAAGTAAGTACTCTATAATGGTACTGTCCAAAATTTTAGAAAATTGTTACTAATAACTAACTTTTTTGTGTGTAATTCCTGTTCTTTTTCCTTTTTTTGAACAGCTGCTGGACAAGGCCACATAGAGTGTTTGCAGTGGTTAATTAAAATGGGAGCAGACAGTAATATTACCAACAAAGCAGGGGAGAGACCCAGTGATGTGGCAAAGAGGTATAAATCTCTGTCTTCTTTACTTCTTTCTTTTGTCTTTAAAGTTTTGCATATACTTTTTTGGACTCAAAAATCTCTGAAGATTTAATGGAATTTTAGAGGACTCAATCAAATACAGATGGAATGACAATTTTCAAGCTGAATTTACAGCTGCCATTATATCAGCTTTTGTTTTTCAAGCAGTAATTCTCAACTGGGAGGTAATATTTTCCCCTTTCCTCATGGGAGGGGTCTTTGGAAATGTTGGGGAAGGTTGTCACAGTGACCAGAGACCTTCACCAACTGGAGGTCAGTTCTAAGAATGCTAAATGTTCTGCAGTGCTCAGAACAGTAATGCACGATTTGTCCCATCCAAATGCCTGTAGCATTCCCTGTTAAGAAATGCTGTGTGATAAAAATAAATAGTCAACATTAATAATAGAAAAACAAGTGACATGGATTTTGAAACATATTTTGCAGTTTACATCCGAATTAAATATAGCATGTATTTTTAAACCTAGCCAGCTCATTCAGGTTAGATTCTCAAGAAATATTTACTCCATCTGTTTGTTCATTCGGTTGTTCTTTCATTCAGCTTCCCATATACTTACCATGTTCCAAGTTCTGTGATTAGTGGTAGAAATACAAAGGGGAGAAAACACAGTCATCACCCTCAAGGAGTTTACAGTATTGTGGAGAGACAAATATGCAAATAAAATTCTTATTAATTCTGATCGTTATATGGTATTACATGGTATGTGTAAGGTACACTAAGAATATAGAAAAAAGTCTTTCTTTTTGAAAGTTGTAAGGGAGAAACTTTAATACAGAGGATGGTAAAAGTTATGAAGGAAACTGCATGAGGACAGAATTTAGATAGAGGACAAAGAAAAAAACTTTTTTTTTTTTTTTTTTTTTTTGAGGAAGCAACATTTATGTTGACCCTTGTAAGCATAAGTGTAAATGTAAGGAGGAGTTATAAGATAACACCTTATATGTTTGAAGAACTGCATGTGGATTAGAAGGCTGGAATCTAAACTAGGATTGTGGGCTAGCAATGGCAGATGAGGCTTGACAGTATGCTCTTGTCCAATCATTTGCTAAGTTGCCATGCAACTTTTGTTTGTGAGCTCATGTTCCCTAAAATTTTGTTTATGGAATTTCTTTGATGCCTTGGAGTGTGGTTTTGTTGTACCATATACCTGGGATCATTATCAGCTCAAGGCTATTTTATTGGTTTAAAACGGCTGTATCAAGGTATAATTGACATACAATAAAATGCATATATTTGTACAGTACAACTGATGAGTTTTGATATATGCATATCCTGTGAAACCGTTGCCACAATTAAGATAGTGAACATATTCATCACCCTCAAAGTCTCCTGCCACTTTATAACCTGTCTCCCTTTGACTGCTTCCCAGTGTGCCCAAGTAAACGCTGATCTCCTTCCTGTCACTGTGGATTAGTTTGCATTTCCTAGAGTTTTATATAAATGGAATCACACAATATATATTTATGTCTGGCTTCTTTCACTCAACATTAATTATTTTGAGATTCATCTATGTGTATTAGCAGTTCATTTCCTTCTTACAGCTGAGTAGAATTCCATAGTATTCCATAATTCAATTATCCACTCACAGGTTGAAGGACATCTTGATTGTAGTTCATTTCCTTCTAACAGCTGAGTAGAATTCCATAGCATTCCATAATTCGATTATCCACTCACAGGTTGAAGGGCATCTTGATTGTATCATTTTTTGGTGGTTATGAATAAAGCTGCTGTAAATGTTACTATACCGGTTTTTGTGTTAACATGTTTTCAATCCTTTGGTAAGTCTATGAGTAGGATTGCTGGGCCATATGCCAAGTGTATGTTTAACTTTATAAGAAACTGCTGAAGTGCCTTCCAAAGTGGCCATACAGATTTGCATTTCTAGGGGCTGGGTGCAGTGGCTCACACCTGTAATCCCAGCACTTTGGGAGGCCAAGGCAGTGGATCACTTGAGGTGAAGAGTTCGAGACCAGTCTGGCCAACATGGTGAAACCCTGTCTCTACTAAAAAAGAAAAATTCAGGCCGGGCATGGTGGCTCACGCCTGTAATCCCAGCACTTTGGGAGGCCGAGGTGGGTGGATCACCTGAGGTCAGGAGTTCGAGATCAGCCTGACCAACATGGAGAAACCCCGTGTCTACTAAAAATACAAAATTAGCTAAGTGTGGTGGCGCTTGCCTGTAATCCCAGCTACTCAGGAGGTTGAGGCAGGAGAATTGCTTGAACCTGGGAGGTAGAGGTTGCCGTGAGCCGAGATTGTACCATTGCACTCCAGCCTGGGCAACAAGAGCGAAACTCTGTCTCCAACAACAACAAAAAAAAATTCAAAAAATTAGCCGAGTGTGGTGGCGTGCACCTGTAGTCCCAGCTATTACTCGGGAGGCAGAGGCAGGAGAATTGCTTGAAGCTGGTAGGTGGAGGTTGTGGTGAGCCTAGATCGCACCACAGCACTCCAACCTGGGCGACTGAGCTAGACCCTCAAAAAAAAAAAATTTGCGTTTCTGTCAGCAATGGATGTCAATTTCTGTTGTTCCACATTCTCACCATCATTGGTATTGTCAGGGTCTTTTTTTAATTCTAGTAATGAAATAAGTATGTAGTGGTAGCTCATTGTGGTTTTAATTTGCATTTTCTAATGAAAAATGATTTTGAGCATCTTTTAAATATACATACTTGCCATATGTATATTTTCTTTGATGAAATGATTATTCCGATCTTTTGCCCACTTTAAAAAATTGAATTGTTTTCTTGATGTTGAGTTTTAAAGTTTCTTTGTATATTCTGGATACTAGTTCTTTTTCAGATATATATTTTGCAAAGATTTCCCTTTTTTACCAGTTGTATCTTGTTTTTTCATTCTCTTAATGTCTTTGAAGAGCAAAATTTCTTACTAATTTATCCTTTTATGGATTATGATTTTGGTGTCATATCTAAAGAAGTCTGATTAACACAAAGTCATAAAAATTTTCTTTTATGTTTTCTTTTAGAAGTTAGTGTTAGCTTTTATATTGAGGTCTGTGATCATTTTGAGTTAATTTTTATATGTAATATGAAGTATGACTCCAAGTTCTTTTTTTGCATATGGATATCCAGTTCTAGACTATTTGTTTAAAAGACTATCCTTTCTCCACTGCCTTTGTGCCTTTGTCAGATCAGTTCTCGATGTATGTGTGGGCTTAATTCTGAACTATTTTATCCATTGATCTATTTGTATATTTTTGTATCAGCATCAGATAGGTGATTGAATACTATGGGTGTATCTGAAGTTTTCCATAATTTCTGGTCCACATTTTTTTCTCATGCACCAAAATGGTTGGTGTGGGTGTAGTGTTATTTTAGACATAACTTCGAATCTAGCATAAGATAAGCACTCAGTAAATGACAGCTGTTAAATTACAACCTAGTAGTAGAGTTAATGAATTCTATAAACCTTACAACTTCTTGCATATGTTTATTACTATGTCTTTAATGATTTGCAGTATCTGGTAGGAGGTAATGTGTGTGGTTATGTAAGTATGAGAAAATAGGATTTAAGGTTTTTATGTTTAGCGAGTAATTCTTCAAGTTGTAAGAAAATATATTAAAAATTCCAGTTAGCAAAATTGTGGAAAAATATGCAAGTTGCATACAATCACAACAACAACTCCGAAACCAAGAGTACATTACTGGAACCTTCATAGAGATGCAGGAAAGATTAAGGAGAATTAGAAAACATGAATGGAAAGGTCATTATTTTTTCATTAAATTTCAAAGCCATACCAAATGCTTTGGCTTGAGGAAGGGTGAAGATAGAGGGGGCTAGAGCTATATTAATAGCCCTAAAACTGGAATGAAAATGAATTCTATAATCTAAATTAGGCCAAGAAAAGGCAATAACTAACTGTAGGTAATCAAGGAGGGTGGTTCTGGGCCTTCTATTCAGTTGAGTAGCTCTGCTTGAGAGCATACTACATATTCCTTTGATATTGGATCTCTATTCCCAGTGTATTTTTGCCAATAAAAATTATGGAATCAGTGTTTAATATGAATAATTGTCCATAGTGCCAAGTAACTGAGTTTCTTACATAGTTGAATATATGTCAAATTGTCACTGACCTTCAGATTTTGGCTCCTTGGCTGGTGAGTGGATTGATGGCAGGGTGTACAGAGTGTAATTCCCTAAGTTAAGTGCAAGCTGCAGTTTCAGTTTGAAGAAGATTGTGGATCTGGTTATTGATTCTTCTCTACAGGTTTGCCCATTTGGCAGCAGTGAAGCTGTTAGAGGAGCTACAGAAATATGATATAGATGATGAAAATGAAATTGATGAAAATGATGTGAAATATTTTATAAGACATGGTGTTGAGGGAAGCACTGATGCCAAGGATGATTTATGTCTGAGTGACTTGGATAAAACAGATGCCAGAAGTAAGTATGCTGCCTCTGTTGTGATTTATCCTTTCAGAAATACCACAGCCACTTTTTACCACAAATTTGGAAACTATTCTAAAGACAAATACTGCCTACAAAGTAAAATAATTTGATATTTTTGGAGGAACCAGAACTAATATAAGTTTTTGTACTAGGGTTGTTGGACATATAAAAAGTATAAGACATAATCTCTGTCCCTCAGGGGGTGGAAAGTTATATAAGAAAATACTTATGTATTTTCTTCAGTGGATCAAGGAAACAGGGAAAGAGACATCTGAAGGATTTCCATGGTTAGTTGGCAAATGATTGTTATAGATAATAATAGCAACAAATATTTGTTGTCTGCTATGTGCCAGACACTGTTGTAGTTATTGAAGTAATGGTGAACAATACAAAGGAACTTCATTCGAATGGTGGTAGTCAGGAGGGAGGGCGATAAATAATTGATAAGAAAATAGATATATAAAGTAAATAGAGTAGAGTGGTGCTATAGATAAGAAAGTCATGGGGGGAGGAGCCAAGATGGCCGAATAGGAACAGCTCTGGTCTACAGCTCCCAGCGTGAGCGACGCAGAAGACGGGTGATTTCTGCGTTTCCATCTGAGGTACCGTGTTCATCTCACCAGGGAGTGCCAGACAGTGGGCGCAGGTCAGTGGGTGAGTGCACCGTGCGCCAGCCGAAGCAGGGGCAAGGCATTGCCTCACTCAGGAAGCGCAAGGGGTCAGGGAGTTCCCTTTCCAGGGGTGACAGACAGCACCTGGAAAATCGGGTCACTCCCACCCGAATACTGTGCTTTTCCAACGGGCTTAGGAAACGGTGCACCAGGAGATTATAGCCCGCACCTGGCTGAGAGGGTCCTACGCCCACGGAGTCTCGCTGATTGCTAGCACAGCAGTCTGAGATCAAACAGCAAGGGGGCAGCGAGGCTGGGGGAGGGGCGCCCGCCATTGCCCAGGCTCGCTTAGGTAAACAAAGCAGCCCTGAAGCTCGAACTGGGTGGAGCCCACCAGAGCTCAAGGAGGCCTGCCTGCCTCTGTAGGCTCCACCTCTGGGGGCAGGGCACAGACAAACAAAAAGACAGCAGTAACCTCTGCAGACTTAAATGTCCCTGTCTGACAGCTTTGAGGAGAGCAGTGGTTCTCCCAGCACGCAGCTGGAGATCTGAGAACGGGCAGACTGCCTCCTCAAGTGGGTCCCTGACCCCTGACCCCCGAGCAGCCTAACTGGGAGGCACCCCCCAGCAGGGGCAGACTGACACATCACACGGCCGGCCAGGTACTCCAACAGACCTGCAGCTGAGGGTCCTGTCTGTTAGAAGGAAAACTAACAAACAGAAAGGACATCCACACCAAAAACCCATCTGTACATCACCATCATCAAAGACCAAAAGTAGATAAAACCACAAAGATGGGGAAAAAACAGAGCAGAAAAACTGGAAACTCTAAAAAGCAGAGCGCCTCTCCTCCTCCAAAGGAACGCAGTTCCTCACCAGCAACAGAACAAAGCTGGATGGAGAATGACTTTGACGAGCTGAGAGAAGAAGGCTTCAGACGATCAAATTACTCCGAGCTATGGGAGGATATTCAAACCAAAGGCAAAGAAGTTGAAAACTTTGAAAAAAAATTAGAAGAATGTATAACTAGAATAACCAATACAGAGAAGTGCTTAAAGGAGCTGATGGAGCTGAAAACCAAGGCTTGAGAACTATGTGAAGAATGCAGAAGCCTCAGGAGCCGATGCGATCAAATGGAAGAAAGGGTATCAGCCCTGGAAGATGAAATGAATGAAATGAAGTGAGAAGGGAAGCTTAGAGAAAAAAGAATAAAAAGAAACGAGCAAAGCCTCCAAGAAATGTGGGACTATGTGAAAAGACCAAATCTACGTCTGATTGGTGTACCTGAAAGTGACGGGGAGAATGGAAACAAGTTGGAAAACACTCTGCAGGATATTATCCAGGAGAACTTCCCCAATCTAGCAAGGCAGGCCAACATTCGGATTCAGGAAATACAGAGAACGTCCTAAGATACTCCTCGAGAAGAGCAACTCCAAGACACGTAATTGTCAGATTCACCAAAGTTGAAATGAAGGAAAAAATGTTAAGGGCAGCCAGAGAGAAAGGTCGGGTTACCCTCAAAGGGAAGCCCATCAGACTAACAGCGGATCTCTCGGCAGAAACCCTACAAGCCAGAAGAGAGTGGGGGCTAATATTCAACATTCTTAAAGAAAAGAATTTTCAATCCAGAATTTCATATCCAGCCAAACTAAGCTTCATAAGTGAAGGAGAAATAAAATACTTTACAGACAAGCAAATGCTGAGAGATTTTGTCACCACCAGGCCTGCCCTAAAAGAGCTCCTGAAGGAAGCGCTAAACATGGAAAGGCACAACCGCTACCAGCCGCTGCAAAGTCATGCCAAAATATAAAGACCATCAAGACTAGGAAGAGACTGCATCAACTAATGAGCAAAATAACCAGCTAACATCATAATGACAGGATCAAATTCACACATAACAATATTAACTTTAAATGTAAATGGACTAAATGCTCCAATTAAAAGACACAGACTGGCAAATTGGATAAAGACTCAAGACCCATCAGTGTGCTGTATTCAGGAAACCCATCTCACATGCAGAGACACACATAGGCTCAAAATAAAAGGATGGAGGAAGATCTACCAAGCAAATGGAAAACAAAAAAAAGGAGGGGTTGCAATCCTAGTCTCTGATAAAACGGACTTTAAACCAACAAAGATCAAAAGAGACAAAGAAGGCCATTACATAATGGTAAAGGGATCAATTCAACAAGAAGAGCTAACTATCCTAAATATATATGCACCCAATACAGGAGCACCCAGATTCATAAAGGAAGTCCTGAGTGACCTACAAAGAGACTCCCACACATTAATAATGGAAGACTTTAACACCCCACTGTCAACATTAGACAGATCAATGAGACAGAAAGTCAACAAAGATACCCAGGAATTGAACTCAGCTCTGCACCAAGTGGACCTAATAGACATCTACAGAACTCTCCACCCCAAATCAACAGAATATACATTTTTTTCAGCACCACACCACACCTATTCCAAAATTGACCACATACTTGGAAGTAAAGCTCTCCTCAGTAAATGTAAAAGAACAGAAATTATAACAAACTCTCTCAGATCACAATGCAATCAAGCTAGAACTCAGGATTAAGAATCTCACTCAAAACCGCTCAACTACATGGAAACTGAACAACCTGCTCCTGAATGACTACTGGGTACATAACAAAATGAAGGCAGAAATAAAGATGTTCTTTGAAACCAACGAGAACAAAGACACAACATACCAGAATCTCTGGGATGCATTCAAAGCAGTGTGTAGAGGGAAATTTATAGCACTAAATGCCCACAAGAGAAAGCAGGAAAGATCCAAAATTGACACCCTAACATCACAATTAAAAGAACTAGAAAAGCAAGAGCAAACACATTCAAAAGCTAGCAGAAGGCAAGAAATAACTAAAATCAGAGCAGAACTGAAGGAAATAGAGACACAAAAAACCCTTCAAAAAATTAATGAATCCAGGAGCTGGTTTTTTGAAAGGATCAACAAAATTGATAGACTGCTAGCAAGATTAATAAAGAAAAAAAGAGAGAAGAATCAAATAGATGCAATAAAAAATAAAGGGGATATCACCACCGATCCCACAGAAATACAAACTACCATCAGAGAATACTACAAACACCTCTACGCAAATAAACTAGAAAATCTAGAAGAAATGGATAATTTCCTCAACACATACACCCTCCCAAGACTAAACCAGGAAGAAGTTGAATCTCTGAATAGACCAATAACAGGAGCTGAAATTGTGGCAATAATCAATAGCTCACCAACCAAAAAAAGTCCAGGACCAGATGGATTCACAGCCGAATTCTACCAGAGGTACAAGGAAGAACTGGTACCATTCCTTCTGAAACTATTCCAGTCAATAGAAAAAGAGGGAATCCTCCCTAACTCATTTTATGAGGCCAGCATCATCCTGATACCAAAGCCAGGCAGAGACACAACCAAAAAAGAGAATTTTAGACCAATATCCTTGATGAACATTGATGCAAAAATCCTCAGTAAAATACTGGCAAACCGAATCCAGCAGCACATCAAAAAGCTTATCCACCATGATCAAGTGGGCTTCGTCCCTGGGATGCAAGGCTGGTTCAATATATGCAAATCAATAAATGTAATCCAGCATATAAACAGAACCAAAGACAAAAACCACATGATTATCTCAATAGATGCAGAAAAGGCCTTTGACAAAATTCAACAACCCTTCATGCTAAAAACTCTCAATAAATTAGGTATTGATGGGACGTATCTCAAAATAATGAGAGCTATCTATGACAAACCCACAGCCAATATCATACTGAATGGGCAAAAACTGGAAGCATTCCCTTTGAAAACTGGCACAAGACAGGGATGCCCTCTCTCACCACTTCTATTCAACATAGTGTTGGAAGTTCTGGCCAGGGCAATTAGGCAGGAGAAGGAAATAAAGGGTATTCAATTAGGAAAAGAGGAAGTCAAATTGTCCCTGTTTGCAGATGACATGATTGTATATCTAGAAAACCGCATCGTCTCAGCCCAAAACTCCTTCAGCTGATAAGCAACTTCAGCAAAGTCTCAGGATACAAAGTCAATGTACAAAAATCACAAGCATTCTTATACACCAATAACAGACAAACAGAGAGCCAAATCATGAGTGAACTCCCATTCACAATTGCTTCAAAGACAATAAAATACCTAGGAATCCAACTTACAAGGGATGTGAAGGACGTCTTCAAGGAGAACTGCAAACCACTGCTCGAGGAAATAAAAGAGGATACAAACAAATGGAAGAACATTCCATGCTCATGGGTAGGAAGAATCAATATCGTGAAAATGGCCATACTGCCCAAGGTAATTTATAGATTCAATGCCATCCCCATCAAGCTACCAATGACTTTCTTCACAGAATTGGAAAAAACTAAAGTTCATATGGAACCAGAAAAGAGCCCGCATCGCCAAGTCAATCCTAAGCCAAAAGAACAAAGCTGAAGGCATCACACTACCTGACTTCAAACTATACTACAAGGCTACAGTAACCAAAACAGCATGGTACTGGTACCAAAACAGAGATATAGATCAATGGAACAGAACAGAGCCCTCAGAAATAACGCCACATATCTACAACTATCTGATCTTTGACAAACCTGAGAAAAACAAGCAATGGGGAAAGGATTCCCTATTTAATAAATGGTGCTGGGAAAACTGGCTAGCCATATGTAGAAAGCTGAAACTGGATCCCTTCCTTACACCTTATACAAAAATCAATTCAAGATGAGTTAAAGACTTAAACGTTAGACCTAAAACCATAAAAACCTTAGAAGAAAACCTAGGCATTACCATTCAGGACATAGGCACGTGCAAGGACTTCATGTCTAAAACACCAAAAGCAATGGCAACAAAAGCCAAAATTGACAAATGGGATCTAATTAAACTAAAGAGCTTCTGCACAGCAAAAGAAACTACCATCAGAGTGAACAGGCAACCTACAAAATGGGAGAAAATATTCGCAACCTACTCATCTGACAAAGGGCTAATATCCAGAATCTACAATGAACTCCAACAAATTTACAAGAAAAAAACAAACAACCCCATCAAAAAGTGGGCAAAGGACATGAACAGACACTTCTCAAAAGAAGACATTTATGCAGCCGAAAAACACATGAAAAAATACTCACCATCACTGGCCATCAGAGAAATGCAAATCAGAACCACAATGAGATACCATCTCACACCAGTTAGAATGGCAATCATTAAAAAGTCAGGAAACAACAGGTGCTGGAGAGGATGTGGAGAAATAGGAACACTTTTACACTGTTGGTGGGACTGTAAACTAGTTCAACCCTTGTGGAAGTCAGTGTGGCGATTCTTCAGGGATCTAGAACTAGAAATTCCATTTGACCCAGCCATCCCATTACTGGGTATATACCCAAAGGACTATAAATCATGCTGCTATAAAGACACATGCACACGTATGTTTATTGCGGCATTATTCACAATAGCAAAGACTTGGAACCAACCCAAATGTCCAACAATGATAGACTGGATTAAGAAAATGTGGCACATATACACCATGGAATACTATGCAGCCATAAAAAATGATGAGTTCATGTCCTTTGTAGGGACATGGATGAAAGTGGAAATCATCATTCTCAGTAAACTATCTCAAGAACAAAAAACCAAACACCGCATATTCTCACTCATAGGTGGGAATTGAACAATGAGAACACATGGACACAGGAAGGGGAACATCACACTTTGGGGACTGTTGTGGGGTGGGGGTAGGGGGGAGGGATAGCATTGGGAGATATACCTAATGCTAGATGACGAGTTGGTGGGTACAGCACACCAGCATGTCACATGTATACATATGTAGCTAACCTGCACATTGCGCACATGTACCCTAAAACCTAAAGTATAATAAAATAAATAAATAAATAAATAAAAGAAAAAAAATAAAATAAAAGTAAAAAAAAAGAAAGTCATTAGGCCTCTCTGAAGTGGTGATGTTTGAGTGATGAGAATGAGTCATATTAAGATCTTGGAAGAACGTGCCAGCAGAGGGAGCAGTGCGCGTAAAGGTCATTATGTAGCATTGAGAATGGTCAGTGTGGCTTGAGTAGAATCCCTAAGGAAGTGGCGACAGATTGGTTTGAAAGGTAAGCAGGGACCCAGTCAGATCATGTAGGGCCTAATAAGGATTTTAGATTTAGATTTTTGTTTGTTCATTTTTCCCCTTTTTTCATTACAAAATCTCAGCATATAGATTTTATTTTAAATAGAAGGCCATTGTTGGGATTCAAGGTGGGGAATGATGTGATCTGATTCATATTTAAAAACAGTATCACTCTACCTGTTGGGTGGGTGATAGACTGGGAGGTGGAAAAGAGCATAGCATTTCAGATGGGGTATGAATTAGGTGGGAAGAGAACATACTCCACCTAACAATATAAGGTTGGATGAAGTTCCTGATATAATTATATCCTCATGCCAAGGATACTAAATTAGAATTGTACAAGAGCAGATGTAGAATATCTGCACAGATTTCCTGGGTTCCTAGAGTTCCTGATGTAGGCCTGTAACTACCAGTGATATTGGACATCTCCATTCTTGTTGTGCCTCCGCCTTTTCATACTAGAGGCTTTCATCACCATTTAAGAAGAGCTTACATTAACATTCTGTGTATTCCCTTTAAGCAATATTTATATATATATCCTGGTTCTTGAAAAAAATCAGCATCAGTAAGATCATACTTTGTTGGGAAGATAGAGTGAAAGCCAAGCCAAGATCTTGTTTGCCTTGACTGTTTTTGCCTCCAGATTTCCGGTGTTGTCTAAAGCCCATTTTCCTTCATAGGGCAAGAGTGGAAGCAGGGAAATAAGTTAGGGGGCTGTGGCTATAGTTCAGGAGAGAGTTGTTTATGGCTTGGACTGGAGTGGAGATGATGGGGATAATAAGAAGTGAGATTTGGATGTATTTAGAAGAGAGAAAGATGATAGGATTTGCTGATAGATGTGGCTGTGAGGTGTTAGAAAAAGAGGGTAATCAAGGATGACAGATTTCTGGCCTGGGGAATTCGGTGAATGGTAGTAAGTTTTTTTTGTTTTTTGTTTTTTTGTTTTTTGTTTTTTTAGACGGAGTCTCAGTCTGTCATCAGGCTGGAGTGCAGTGGCACGATCTTGGCTCACTGCAACCTCCGCCTCCCGGGTTCAAGCGGTTCTCCTGCCTCAGCCTCTCGAGTAGCGGTGACTACAGGCATGTGCCACCACGGCCAGCTAATGTTTGAATTTTTAGTAGAGATGGGTTTCACCATGTTGGTCAGGCTGGTCTTGAATTCCTGACCTTGTGATCCACCCGTCTTGGCCTCCCGAAGTGCTGGGATTACAGGCGTGAGCCACTGTGCCCGGCCGCACCACATTTTCTTTATCCAGTCTTCTGTTGATGGGCATTTAGGTTGATTCCATGTTTTTGCTATGTGAATAGTGCTATGATGAACATGTGTGCATGTGTCTTTATAGTTTGAATATAGTGTGAATATAGTATGATATATATTCCTTTGGGTACATACCGGTAGTGGGGTTGCTGGGTTATGTGTTAATTCTGTTTTGAGTTCTTTGAGAAATCGCCAAACTGCTTTCCACAATGGTTGAACTAATTTACACTCCTACCAGCAGTGTATAAATGTTCTTTTCTCCACAATCTCCCCAGCATCTGTTGTTTTTTGACTTTTTAATAATAGCCATTCTGACTGATGTGAGATGGCATTTCATTGTGGTTTTGATTTGCATTTCTCTAATGATTCCTGATGTTGAGCATTTTTTCGTAATCTTGTTGTCCATGTGTATGTGTTCTTTTGAAACGCATTTCTTCTCTGTGAGGATTAAAATGTGTAAGGTACTTAGTGTAGTGTCTCGACATCACAGACACTGCATAAATACATGATTTTTATTGTTTTCATTGGAAATTTCCTCTTTTGTTGAATTGAAATCTTTCTTCCTGGAGCTAATTCCAATTAATCTTAGTTCTTACCTCTGAGGACCCCATAGAACAGGCTTTACGAAACATAGACTTTCAAATATTAAGGAAATTATTATATAAGCTAAATACTCACTGCTCTTTCAGTCTTTTCTGACATTTTTTATCTTAATCTCCTCTACCTTCTTACTAGTGGTTATGGTGTTCCCAAACCTGTCTGCCCTTGAGAATTGTCTGAGGAGACATTTTTATTTATTTATTTATTTATTTTGAGACTGAGTCTCGCTCTTGCCCAGGCTGGAGTGCAGTGGTGCAATCTCGGCTCACTGCAAGCTCTGCCTCCCGGGTTCACGCCATTCTCCTCCCTCAGCCTCCCCTCCCGAGTAGCTGGGACTACAGGCACCTGCTACCACGCCCGGCTAATTTTGTTTTGTATTTTTAGTAGAGATGGGGTTTTACCATGTTAGCCAGGATGGTCTCGATCTCCTGACCTCGTGATCTGCCTACCTTGGCCTCCCAAAGTGCTGGGATTACAGGCGTGAGCCACCACACCTGGCCGCCGTTTTTTTTTTTTTTTTTTTTTTTGAGACAGTATCACTCTGTCGCCCAGGCTGGAGTGCAGTGGCACGACCTCGGCTCACTGCAACCTTCATCTCCTGGGCTCAAGTGGTACTCCTGCCTCAGTCTCCTGAGTAGCTGGATTACAGGCATGTGCCACCACATCCAGCTAATTTTTGTATTTTTAGTAGAGATGGGGTTTCACCATGTTGGCCATACTGGTCTTATCTCCCAACCTGAAGTGATCCGCCCGCCTTGGCTCCCAAAGTGCTGGGGTTATAGGCGTGAGCCATTGCTCCCGGCCGAGGACCTTTTATTAAGTACGTATTCTTGAACTTGTAGGTCTGGAATGGGGCTCAAGCACATACATTTTTGAAAAGCATCCCATTTGATTCAGGTGCATGCAGTTTAGAACCTGCAGCTCCAGCCTGTTGATAGATAAATCATTGGTATTAGGAACAAGAGGCTGTGATTTGCTAAGCTGGTCCTGTAAAGCAGAGTGTCTCAACTTCTGTACTCTTGACATTTTGGGCCAGATAATTATTTTGTTGAGGCAGGCTTTTCTGTGTGCACTGTGAGATGTTTAGTAGCATCCTGAGCCTTCACCTACTAGATGCCAGTAGCACCTCCCTGTCCCCCACTCTCAAGCTGTGACAAGCAAAACTTCTTCAGAGGTTGCCAAATGACCCTTGGGGGAGAAAATTACCCCAGATAGAGAACCACTGCCATAAAGGATGGAGAATTCATAGTTCTGATAGTTGGAGAATAGTTCAAAATATCTCTCGATATACTTCCTTCTCTTAATATTCTCTTGCATAGGTACTACAAGTGACCAATCACAAAACTTGTGGCTGGTACTTTAAAATCAAGCATATTTCAGTTTTTCTAATTTTCTGTTACATAGTAGATTGCACGTGGTCCTGTAATCCACCATTAGTCCTAAAACACTGCTAGTCTTTTTTTTTTTTTTTTTTTTTTTGAGACTGAGTCTTACTCTGTTGTCCAGGCTGGAGTGCAGTGGCGTGGTCTCGGCTCACTGCAATCTCTGCCTCCCAGTTCAAGTGATTTTCCTGCCTCACCCTCATGAGTAGCTGGGATTACAGTCACGTGCCACCACACCGGCTAATTTTTGTATTTTTAGTAGTGACGGGGTTTCGCCATGTTGGCCAGGCTGGTCTCGAACTCCTGACCTCAGGTGATCCACCCACCTCGGCCTCCCAAAGTGCTGGGATTACAGGCGTGAACCACCATGCCTGGTCAATACTGCTAGTCTTTTAAAACCTTCTTGTTCATAGCATTAATAGTCATAACAACCTGATACATGCTCCAGTAGCAGGGAAAGAATCCTCCATTTAGGTATTTCATTGCGTGCTCATTTTAGTATTCCATTACTGATATTTATCCTTCTTTGTATATACCAACTTTCCTCCACCCCCCTCTCCAAACCATATAGACACTAGTCTAGAGGAAGAATATGCTCAAGAAGACCAGCACCCAGTGGACACATGAGCTGTTATATGTCTAACTAGGTTCCTACTCAACTCTGTCTTGCAGTGAGAGCTTACAAGAAAATTGTAGAATTGAGACACCTCCTGGAAATTGCCGAGAGCAACTATAAACACTTGGGAGGCATAACAGAAGAAGATTTAAAGCAGAAGAAAGAACAGCTTGAGTCTGAAAAGTAATGTCCTTAAAACTTTTAGTCGAATAGTTATGGAATAGTCTCTCAATGTGAAATATTATTAATGTAAGTGATTTTTGAACAGAGTTTTTTTAAAAAAATTGCTTTATGTTTGTGCCAGAATGCAGTTTCATAACAGCTGAGATGGCAGTGTTTCTTCTAAATTCCACCCTGAGTGAGTTTTAATTCTTCTGTAGCATTTGTTCTCCACTTTGTGTTAAGTGCATTTTTTTGTTTGTTTGTTTTTGTTTTTTTTTGAGACTGAGTCTCGCTCTGTCGCCCAGGCTGGAGTACAATGGCATGATCTCAGCTCACTCCAACCTCTGCCTCCTGGGTTCAAGCAGTTCTCCCGCTTCAGTCTCCCAAGTAGCTGGGATTATTTTTTTATTTTTATTTTTTGTATTTTTAGTAGAGATAAAAGTTTCACCATGTTGGCCAGGCTGGTCTCAAATTCCTGGCCTCAAGTGATCCACCTGCCTCGGCCTCCCAAAGTGTTGGGATTACAGGCATGAGCCACTGCACCCCACTGTGTTAAATGCATCTTAAGACATTTATTCTTTGGGTACAAACTCCTGATCTTAGATATAGTTGTAAAGAAAAACTGGACAAGTATTGGCTTGAGGGATATCTTTTGATTTTTGTTGTTATCCATCAGTTAGACCAAACTCTCAATACAGTAAAACATATTTGTGTTTCTCTGTCCTGGGGATGATATTCCCTTCTATTTGCTGAACTTCTAGGCTTCCACAATTGACATTCTTCCTCTGTATCCCCAGTCTTAACCTTACTCACTTCTGTACCAGAACTACTACTGTATATTCTTAGATTGCCCTTCTGCGACCCAACCTAACATGCCTTGGGAATTCTGTTTCCCCTCACCATCCAGCGATAAGGTAGAAAAAAATCCTGGTTCAAATTACATCTCTTCTTGTCTGGATTATTGCCACATCCTCCTGATAGGTCTCCTACTTCCTGTCCCTCCCATCATATCCCCCACTCCCTTACCCTGTAGTCTATTCTCAACACAGTATCCAGAGTAATCATGTTAAAACAGGGTAACATATCATATCCATTGTAATCGTATTAAAACAGTATACAGAGCAATCATTAAAGGTCAGATTGTGCCATTTTTCTGCTCAGGGCCTCCAATGGCTTCCCATTTCACTCAGAGTAAAAGCCAAAGTCCTTACTATGATTTAAAAGGTCCTACTTACTTTTTACCTCTCTGACTCAAACTACTTTCCCTCTCCTTTTTCTTTTTTAGAAAGGGTCTCACTCTGTCACCCAGGCTGGAGTGCAGTGGTGTGAGTGATCACAGCTCACTGCAGCCTTGACTTCTTGGACTCAAGGGATCCCCCCACCTCAGTTTCCCAAGTAATGGGGACTATAGGCATGCATCACCATGCAGATAATTAAAAAAAAATTTTTTTTTGGTAGAGATGGGGGTCTCACTATGTTGCCCAGGCTGGTCTTGAACTCCTGGCTCAAGTGCTTTTTCTGCCTTGGCCTCCCAAAGTGCTGGGATTACAGGCGTGAACCACTGTGCCTGGCCTCTCTCTTTTTTTTTTTTTTTTTTTTTTGAGACAGAGTCTCACTCTGTCATCCACGCTGGAGAGTAGTTGCATGATCTCAGCTCACTGCATCCATGCCTCCTGGGTTCAAGTGATTCTCATGCGTCAGCTTCCCAAGTAGCTGGGATTACAGGTGTGTCCCACCACACCTGACTTTTTTTTTTTTTTCGTATTTTTAGTAGAGATAGGGTTACACTGTGTTGGCCAGGCTGGCCTCAACTTCCTGGCCTCAAGTGATCCACCTGCCTCGGCCTCCCAAAGTGCTGGGATTACAGGCGTGAGCCACCGCGCCTGGCCTCCCTTTTATTCTTTAAATGATTTTATCACATTGGCCTCTGTTTTTCTTGTACTTCATCAGGCATACTTCTACTTTAGGGCCTTTGCACTTGTTCCTTTTGTCTGGAATGCTTTTCCTCTGATGTCTACAGGGTTATCTCTCTTATTTCCTTCGGGGCTTGGCTTAGAAGCCCCCTTCTCAGTAAAGCCTTCCCTAGCCACTGTGTATGAAATGTTAAGCCCCTCTTCACAACATTTTATACTACTCTTTCCTGCTTTATTTTGTTTTCTCCTTTAGCACTTATTACCTTCCAACATACCGTATATTTTACTTATTTATTTTCCTTATTGTCTGCATATCTCTATTACTAAAGTAAGGTCCAGGAAGGCAGATTTTGGGCCTTTTGTTCACCACTGTATCCCCAGTACCTAGGTCAGTGCTCGTTCATAGTAGACCCTTAATACATATTTGTTGAATAAATGATTTCTTTGTTTTATTTGCCTTAAATACAATGCATGAATGCTTTCCACTAGTAAAAATAATTATTAGTTGGCATTGGTGATTGATTTTTAAAAAATTTTGTTTTTGATAGGACCATCAAAGAACTGCAGGGCCAGCTGGAATATGAACGACTACGTAGAGAAAAATTAGAATGTCAGCTTGATGAATATCGAGCAGAGGTTGATCAACTCAGGGAAACACTGGAAAAAATTCAAATCCCCAACTTTGTGGCTATGGTTGGTGTCCCTTTTAATACATTTATTTTTCTCAAGAAGTATATACAAGAGTGGCTAAGAATATAAGCTTTGGGCTGGGGCTGTTTGGACTAGAATCCTGGCTATAGTCTTTTTTGATTTGGGCTACTCATTTATCCTTTTTGTGCCTCAGCTATAAACTGGAGATGATAACTTATACTTTCTAGAGCTGATGACAGGATTAAAGGAATACACACACACACACACACACACGCACACACACACATACTATATGTAACTATAACTTTCTATATACATACACACATCTGTCTATTTATCTATTTATCTGTCTTCAAACAGCAGCCTAGTTTGTAAGTACTATTGTTAACATTGTACCATAGAAGGAGAAAATGTTTTCATAAGTAATCAATCAGAATTCTAAGACAGCTAGAGGATATGTATATTTTAATATTCTAAATAACCAAAATAAAGTGCTTTGAATGGAATTCATATTTTCTTTCCATAGGGAAGTTTCTTCATCAGTCATCATGGATGAATTAATTCTGTTTGAGTTTTGTGTCACCTCAAATCTGATCTATTAATATTATAGAGTCTTCCTGGCTTCTTTTTATTTTGCACAAACTAGTCATTGGTCTCTTTAATAACCACTTTAAAAATATTAAAATAATAAAACATGTTTGTTGTATAGTGTTAAAAACAAGATAGATGTTCCTTCTGACACTAAGTTCCACTCTCCAGAGGAAGCTATTGTTAACAATTTAGTACATACCATATTAGACAAAATTCTATTTATCTGCAAACATGTATGTGTATTTCTATGCATATGCAAATATAACCACTTCCTTAGTTTCTCTGGGTTTTGGTGTCTCACCAGTGGTTGATTTTCCAAGAAATATAATTAACTATAATAATTAATCTATGCTCTTCATTTTGCAACCCTCTTCTTGTACGACCTTTAGCACATGGGGAAAATTTAGTATCAGAGAGGCCAGCTGTACAGGCATGTGTTGGTTAGAGGGCTAGAGGACACAGCACCATTTATAACTTACTGCTTCCAATCAAATCTGTTACCTCTCCACCTTGTGGCAGGGACTCTGTGACTCCCAGTCTCCTCAAAAGTAGAAAGGTAAGTTGTTCTTTGTTTTTTCTTTTTTTGGACAGGGTCTTGCTCTTGTCACCCATACTTCAGTGTAGTGGTGCCATCATAGGGCACTGTAGCCTCAAACTCCCTAGGTTCAAGTGATCCTCTTGCCTCAGCCTCCCAAGTAGCTGGGACTGTAGGCATGCACCAACACACCTGGCCAATTAGTTGTTGTTTTTTTTTTTTTTTTTTTTTGTAAGGATGGGATCTTGCTTTGTTGCCAAGGCTAAGTTGTTGTTCTTCAGCTGCCTAGGTGAGACAGTCTTTTGGGGTGGTCACCCAAGCTGCACATTTTCTTTTGAGCCATTCCAAACTGTCTATTTTAGGAATGTTTCTGTCTTTTAGCTATTTAGAAATTCTCTTTGCTTACTCAGAAGCATCTGTTCTCAGGTTGGATCTGGTTTCATACTTCATAGTTTTGCTTCCCTAAAACTTCACTCTACCAACAATGTGTAGGCTTTCAGGAGAGCTGTCTCAAGGTCCCTGTGCTCAGAGTTCATTGTTTTTTGCATTCTTGCTTTAGGTTATACCTAATTTTTGCAAATGTCACTGAGCTTTCATGGCAGCTGCAACTCTGGCACTGCTTATTTTCACTTGCAAAAGCTTGAATCTCAGTTTCCTCGTCTTTAAAATGAGGAATAATAATATCTACCTCATGGGATTGTATTGATGTTAAATGGAATATTGTGTAGAAATCCTGAATTTGGTTTCTAGCACACAGAGGTATTCACTGTATAGTAGTAGTCATTGTATTATTTACTGCCTTTCTTTTTTTCCATTTTCTATATTACAGATTAATTGACATGGTCAGTGGATAAATAAATGTGTAGAGCCACATGCAGCTAAGGATAGGAAGAATTTATTTGGGAGTCTAATTATATATAATGTATAAGTAAAATGAACTTTTCATTCAGGAGTATAAATATGGAATCCTCAAGAAGCTCTGACTAAGTCTTTCTCCTGCCACCTTCTGGTCAGGACCTATGATTGCATACTATTGTACCTTAAGATCCTCAGCCCCCAACATAATCTGCAATAGTATAATTTTTACTGAGAAAAAAAATTCTTCGAATAGTTTCCTAGGATAGTTTGACATATATAAAGCACTTAAATGGTTTTTTGATAACAGCTGTTTTTATAGCACTTTCTCAGATATTATCTCATTTTAGTCTGCATCAACCCTATGAGGAGGTAGAATGATATATATATATTTTTGATCCTGTGTTATAAATGAGAGAACAGAGGCTCAGAGAAGTTGAGAGTCTTGTTAGAGCACACAGCTAGTATAAGGCAGGAGCAAACTCAGAATCTCTGTCTCCACATTATATTTTTATAATACTTCTGTGGAAATGACTATCAAATCCATACTTTAGTACTGTGTCGCCACTAGGGCTCCCCACCTGTATTTCCCACTGCTCATCAACTGGATATTTCTACCTGAAATTCCCGGTGGTGCTTGAATTAAAAAAAAAAACGTCCAGGACCAAGCTCAGTATCAAGACCAGATTCTCTTCCCTGTCTCTGCATTTAAATTAATGGCATCACTATTTTCTCAACTACCCAGTCTTGGACTCTTAATGATTAGCCATGTTTTCTCCTTTAGGTCATACAAAAAGTGAGTCCATCCTGTAGGTAGGAACATGCTCTCTACTTTCACTGCTTCCCTAGTTTAGGTTTCTATATCTTTCTATCTGAACTACTGTGATAGAATTTTGGTATTTACTCCTTCCCTATCCAAATCCATTTGACTCACAGTGGTCAGCTTGATTTTCTTGTCACTCCTTGGACTGAAAATCTTCCTAACCTGAATAAGTACTGATTCTTCAGTTTGACATTCAGCCCTAACCTACCTCATCAACCTTATTTTTGTCTATTCTCCTATATATATTAATAGCTTATTTTTTCTTAAGCTACCCTATGCTTTCCCATCATTAAGCCTTTGTTCAGTTTGTCCATATACCTTGAAAACTGCCTGTTGACTCTGTAAAATCCCCTAGGAACCGTCTCATTTATCACCCCTTTCCTAGTCTCCTTGGTCACACGTGATCTGTCCTTCCATCAAGCACCTTGTACTGGTCTGAGGGCTTCTTGTCATCTGTATCACAGCATGATTGGGCACTTACTTTACCCACAGTACTGAAAATCTAAGTTTTATAAGATCACTTAACTTATGTTAATAACATCATCTTGGTCATCATTAACAGGTTTTGAGTATGTTGGGCTTAGTGTTAAGACTTTATATTCAGCAGATACCATCTTCATTTTACAAATGAAGAAATCAACTCTCAGATAAAATAAACAATTTATAAAGTTACAAAGCTTGTTAGATGGCTAGCCATGATTTCAACCTGTCTAGCCCCAAGTCTATGCTTTTAACACCACTTGTTACTGCTGTTATAAACCCCTCACATTCCCTCTTTCTGCGCTTTTAAGAACATTTACTTTGAAAATTTTTCTTTAAAAACTTTTGATGATAGCTTTTTAATAGGGTTAATTTACTTATGAAAACTTAAAAATTGGTAAGAATTTTGTTAAAATGTTACACTGTAAGTTCAAACATATATTTCAAGATATGTCTTAAATTGGAAGTTGAGATGTTAAAATATAACAGGATATCTTCATGACCTTGGGGTAGGAAAAAAATGTGTAGACTGGACTTCATTAAAATAAGACTTCAGTTCTTCAAAGATTATATGAACAGATTTGAAAAGGCAAGCCAAAGTGTAGAAAAACATATTTCCTTTCTTTCTCTCTGCTTTTCTTCCTTCTCTCCTATCTGAAAAAGAAGTTGTATCTAGAATATATAAATCAATGTGAAAAAGACAGTCCAGTAAAAAAAAACTGGGCAAGACTTGCATAGGCATTTCACAAAAGAAGATATCCAAGTGGCCAATAAACATGAAATTGTGCTCAAAATCACTGGTTATCAGAAATGTAAATTAAAACCCAAACAAGATACCAATATATACCCATCAGAATGGCAAAAGTTAAAACAGACGTTACCAAATGCTGGTGAGGATGTGGAACAACTGGAGATTTTATACACCAGTGGTGGCAGTGTAAATTGGTTACCACTTTGGAAAATTAATTCCTAGTGGAATTAGTACATGTTTCTTTGTGTACACAGATGGACACCAAAAATATATACAAGAATGTTCTTGTCAGCATTATTATATATCTCTCTCAAACTAGAATCATCTAAAAATTTCCTCAACAGTAAGAATCAATACATTTTGCTATATTCATACAATGGAATATTATATAGCAATGAAAATGTATGAATTACTACTCTACACATTACCACGAATGAACTTCACAAACACTATGCTAACTAAAAGGAAACAATATGAAAGAGTACATACTGTGTGAGTCCATGTAGTCCACAAATCAGTAAGATAAGTCAGTAGTGCCTAGGAAGGGGCAAATGGAGGCTTCTGGGATGCTGGTAATGTCTCATCTCTTTATCTTAGTCATGGTCACAGGGGTGTGTTCACTTTGTAAAAATTCATCAAGCTGTACCTTTTTTTTTCTTTGTGCTCTTTGGTATATATATTGTACTTAAAACATTAAATTTAAACTAATGTTTGAAGTATAATATATATATTTAAATATATACTTAATATATGTACTTAAATATAATGTAATAGCTTTGGCAGAGCTGTCTGTCCACAGAGAGAATTATGTAGCACTGAACTCATAGCTTCTGTCTCCAGAACCAGTATTATTCAGGAAGTCCTTATCTACAGCTTTGGGCCATGTTTGCTAATCAAGAATGACTGACTGGGAACCGGTAATATTCCATGGTTACCTTCCATGTTTCACTTAACCTTATTTTCTACCTACAAAGGTCTGGAACAAGGTTGAACTTTCATGTGGTCTCTACTGGGCTTCTCTCTGACCTATGACATCCTAGCTTATGTACCTAGAGTGGCCCATGGAGCAATTTGAGGACTTCAGTGAGTCTATCCATGTTCAACTCTTAGCTTGGGGAAGTTCTAAAAGTTTGTGATTTCCCTTTCTTTCTCTTTGTTTATACCCTACTTTTTTGGGGGAGAAGGGTTAGTTTTGACACTGTTAAGAAGTCTGTACTGGTAAGCAAGAAGGTGGAATTCTCTTATAGTTTCATATGCTGTCTAGAATTTCTCAGAGTGCATAGGCTTTTTGAAAAATAAGAATTCCATATATCCCAGCAGTAATTTGTAGATCCATAAACTGTTTCAACAATTTTATGTGTAGAATTTTAATCTGTTCGACAAACCTGTTAATTCTTTCAGGGCAAAAAAATACATACATTTTCCCCACAAGGATTATTGTCTAATTTTGTTGTAGTAATAGACTGCATTTACATTTAGAATTGCTTTTGGTGCCTAAGCATTATGATTCATGTATTTAGTATCTTAATATACAGTTCTGTTGAGTTTAGGAGAAAACATGTATTAGGGGAGAAATATAATTCTTGGCTGTGATGTAAGATAAAGAAACGAGTAATCTTGGTGAAAAATGTACTCCAAATGCAGAAACTTTTAGAATTTGGAGATTTGGAACCCTCAGTGAACACTTATGGAAGGCCTGTTGAATGCCAAACACATATTTTCTTTTGAAGTTGTATTTTAAGACTTGGTTTGATAGAACAAGTTACATATTTGGTGTTAGGAGGGACTTTGTAAAATTTGGAATCCTCTTCTAATATATAAAAGGTAAAGAAAAATAAGTATTACTGTCTTTGGAAGTCTTTAATTAATTTTTTTGAGACAGGGTCTCACTCTGTGCCCAGGCTGGCATTCAGGGTCATGATCTTGGCTCACTGCAACCTCCACTTCCCAGGATCAAGCAATCCTCCAGCCTCAGCCTTGTGAGTAGCTGGGACTACAGGCATGAGCCACCATGCCCAGCTAAATTTTTTTGTATTTTTTGTAGAGAGAGGGGATTGTTGTCCAGGTTGGTCTCAAACTCCTGAGCTCAAAGTGATCTGCCCACCACAGCCTCCTAAAGTGCTGGGATTACAGATGTGAGCCACCATACCCTGCCTGTTTCTGGAAGTCATAACTCTATTAAAGCACTAGAAAATTGGCTACATCTGACAAATAGCCACCTCTTCCCCCTAAATTCTCTATATTCTTTCTCTAGTTCCATCTAGTTAGATTAGGTTAAACTCCTGTGCCACCTGAGTGTTTTTCTTTTTTCTTTTTTTTTGAGACAGAGTCTTGCTCTGTCGCACAAGCTGGAGTGCAGTGGCGCAATCTTGGCTCACTGCAACCTCTGTCTCCTGGGTTCAAGCGATTCTTCTGCCTCAGCCTCCTGAGTAGCTGGGATTACAAGTGTGCATCACCAAGCCCAGCTAATTTTTGTATTTTTAGTGGAGATAGGGTTGGCCAGGCTGGTCCTGAACTCCTGACTTCAAGTGATCTGCCTGCCTTGGCCTCCCAAAGTGCTGGGATTATAGGCGTGAGTCATCGCACCTGGCCTCATCTTTAAAATATTGGTAATGCTACTTACTACACTTTATTTTGTATGTATAGTATGAAGAACAGTTGTATCATATGCCAAGTCCCAATCAAAGGTTTATTATTTTTCTTCAGACTAGCTGCTAAACTTTTTTTCAAGAGACCGTCTGTATTACCCTATGCCCACAAACACCTGGCCACTATAAGAGAAAGCTAGAAGTTTATCCTACTCTCAAGTTTGCAGCTGAGGGATATGGGAGGGACCAGATGCATGGTTGTTTTTCCAGGCAGCGTTGGATAATGGCAGCTTACTTACATGTTCACACACTATTGAGTTAAACTAACTGGACTCATTAGAAAAGGTGTGGGCAGGAACACCTTGGGGAACTAACTCCAGCCATGGGCTCTCCCCAGGGATATGCACCTTGTGCTGTTCTTGGATCCTCTGTGTTCAGAGCTGGCCTGCCTAACTAGATGCAGAGCATGTTTGATTGGAAGAATTACTCAAAGATGATTAACATCTCGTGACCATCCATTGTGTTTCTAGCCCTGCTTGCTCCTTCCCGTGGTATTTATTGATTCTTCTGTGCTGGGTCTTAAGAATACCAAGATGGATAAGAAATATTCAGAAACAGTGAGACCAGGAGACCAGGCAAAGTGCAAAATGAGACTAGAGCAGTAGAGGGATGCAGTACAAAAACAAAAGAGGGAATGGGGGAAGCTAGGGAATGATTTGCAGCACTATGGGACTGGCAAAAGAATCCAGAAGATGACATACTAACACTTGCAGTTACCAATATGTTGTTAAATATTAGTGTCTGGGGATCTGTTAGGTAGAGATAAAACTTAATGAGATAAGATGGAAAATTGGCTATATCTGACAAGTAGCCACCTCTTACCCACTAAATTTTCTATATTCTTTCTCTAGTTCTTAAGGTGCCTCCTAGTCATACGATTCAGCACAATATAATGCACTGTTACTTCAGATTTGGGAATTTATTCACATAAAATCCTAAAAGAAATTTAATCAGAGTTGAAAATACTAGCATGGTTAATTTTTTTTTCTTTTGAACAGGCAATGTAGAAAGACGAAAATGTGTGTTAGCATGAAAATTGTATTTGACCCTCTTTTCCTTTGTTTATAGGAAGACAGCGCTTCTTGTGAGTCAAACAAAGAGAAGAGGCGAGTAAAAAAAAACGTTTCTTCTGGAGGGGTGTTTGTGAGAAGGTACTAATCAGTGAAATAACTAAATTAACCTGCTAGATTTTTCTCTTTCATTAAAAAAATTGATATAAATGTGAGTCTATACAGACTCTCTCAGAATTACTCTGATATGCTTCTATTCCAATTCTGAAGGTAGAAATGTTATATTAAAGAGATTTAGAGATTTTTTAAATGACACGGACTCTGTTGTACACCTTCTCCCGATATTCTCTTATATATCTCTACACAGGGAAGTCAAGAGATTTATGAGTAATTAATTTTACAAGTATTCACATAAGCTTTAAAATATTAGCTGGTATAGTAATCAAAAGAAATCTAGTTTTAGATATTAAAAATTGTTAAAAATTCAATTATCGTTCCACAATAGAATTATATTTCTTTCACTTTCCAGAGAGTACCCTTCACTTCTAGTGTGGATATGTTTAAAAAAATTTTTTTTCAAATGATGTAACTGTAAGCTTTTTAAGAATATAGAGAAAAGGCAGATTTGACAGGATAAGAAAGACTTGGCTTTATTTTTTCCTCTTTTTCCCCTTGATTTTAAAGATTAGTAGTGCTTGGCCAACTAAAAAACAACTATGGCTTTTCAGTTCAGTTCTGACTTCAATTCCCTCTTTTTTCCTACCCCCCTCTCTTTTCTCTTCTCTTCCCTCCATGAGCTAGCAAAGATTTATAACTCTCTTGGGGCCAGCTGTGTAGCTCTTGTCTCCCCCTGAAGATCTGTCACTGGTTTTGGGCTTCCCTGGCAGCAGCCATCTCACCATTCCATAGACTGCCCACCCTTTGGACCCTTGCATGTACTTCATGTGGATGCTAAAGTCATTTTGACCTGGTATCATCAGAACTAGTTTGCTGTGACAAGAGTGCATTTGATGGCTGAAACCAGTTCAGCAGGTTAAGGATCTGTAAACAAGTGTTAAAAAATGAACTTTGGCTTCCAAGGTTAATCCCAGCTCTGCATTGTTGTGTAATCCTAGGCACAACTACTTAATCTCTTTATATAAAATATACCTACCTCATGTGGCTGTCATTGGGAGAATTAAGAGGTAGTAGAGGACTTGAAACAGATCTTACACAAAGTGCCCAATAAATGTTGACAACTATTATTACTATAGATTGAAAGCCACAGAAGACCTAAAAATAGTGAATATAAGGGTTATTAAAAGGATAGGTGAATCATTTTTTAACACTTGCTTACAGACCCTTAACCTGCTGAACTGGTTTCAGCAGTCAAATGCACTCTTGTCAGGGCAAACTAGTTCTGATACTAGGTCAAAATGGCTTTAGTGTCCACGTGAGATAGATGCAAGGGTCCAGAGGGTGGGAAGTCTGGGGTATGGTGAGAGGGCTCCTGCCAGGGAAGCCCAAAACCAGCGACAGATCTTCAGGGGGAGACAGGAGCCACAGAGCTGGCCCCAAGAGAGTCATAATTCTTTGCTAGCTGGAGGGAAAAGAAGAGAAAATAGAGGCAAGTAGGAAAAAAGAGGCAATTGAAGTCAGAACTGAACTGAAAGCCATAGTTGTTTTTTGGTCAGCAAAGCACATTTATTGGGCACTTTGTGTGAGATTTGTGCCAAGCCCTTAACTATCTCTTAATTCTCACAAGAGCCATATGAAGTAGGTATATTTTATAGATAAAGTAGTTGTGCCTAGGATTATACAATGCTGATCTGGGATTCTAACCTTGGCAGCAAAAGTCTGCATTCTCTTAAACATTACTGGGATTTCAAAACCATTTCTCTCCTCTTCTGGGACTACACACAGCCTTACTTTTCCCCTCTAACTTGATGCTAAAGTTAATCCCAACCCTGGAAATAGTTTGTTATACTTGCTCCAGTTTTCTCTAATTTCTTCCTGTACCAGTGAGGTAGAAAACACCAGAATAGTGTTGTAATAAAAACATACACACCCTGTGGCAGAGGTTCCCTGGTTGTCCTCCAAAATCCATTCTCCCTTCTTCTGTAGTGGGAAGGATTTATCTGGGTCTGTGGCCGCGCAGGATAAGAACTTCCCAGCTTGCCTTTGCAGCCAAGAGACCAAGTTGTGTTCAGAAGGATGTGAGCAAAAATGTTATGTAAAACCTTAGGGTCATGGCTATAAAGCCACCTCTTGCTCTCTTTTTCTTCTGGAATGTGGATGTGGTGATGAGTCAGCCACTGGACCTTGTGAATGAGGGCAACACCAGGATGGCGGAGCAGTAAAATAAGGAGCAAGGGCCCTGACACCATGGAGCTGACATATTAGCCCTAGAATGTTTACATTGGACTGTAAGAGAGAAATAAACCTAATCTTATTTAAGCCACTACTATTCTGGATCTTGTTACAGCAGCTAAATTAAAATTATAATACAATTACCAAATTATGTATATTCATTCATAAGTCATATACCTATATTATTGAAACATTTAGGTTAATGAAACAAAAAAAAAACGAAAAGGATATTAAAGAGATTTAAGTTATTTTGTTCCTATGACTCAGTAGGTTGTCCATCTCATGAGAAAGAGTACTCAGGTTGAACCCTACTAGTATATTGAGTGACAGCATGAGAGGGTGAGATTTGGAGTTAAAGACCTGAGTCCCTGTGACTTACTTGCTGGGGGACTGTGGACAAGTTACTTCACTTGGCTAAACTTGTTTCTTCAGCTGTAAAATGAGGATACCATCTACCTAAGAGGAGAGCTGTGAAAACAGGTGAGCACATATATGTTATTTAGCATATTTGCTCTCATATAGTCAATGATAGCTTTTTTTTTTTCAAAATAGCAATCAGTAGTTTCAGTGATAATGACCACAGCCTTTCCCACTGCCCCTTTTTTAAATATTAAAAAATACTTAAAAAAGTGTTACATATCCAAATTCTTCAAGTTTGACAACATTATAAGCTTTTAATTGTTTTTCCAATATGGTGAGGGTTTTTCCTGACTCTTGCCAAGTCCTTACATACTCTTGCCCGGCCTATTCTGTCACCAAAGCAGTATGGATAGGCAGGTTACACTGTGGCTATAAACATGGTGAAAGTAGCTAATCCTTTTGGAGGCTTCTTACCACTCATAGAAAATGCCTAAAAGGTGTATTATGCTCACTCAGTATGAATGCAGTATTTTCAGCATACCCATAATTAAATATTTAAAATATTAAAAAGTTTGGATTAAGGTCAACTGAGATTTATGAATATCATTTATTCCACAGGCGTTTAACAAGTACCTCATATGTGTCTAGAGGCCTTCTGAGAACTTGTAGTTTAGTGTAGGAAAAAGATACATATAATTGCTCTTTCATAGTGAGGTGCAAGTGCTGGAATAGAGGTATGGTTTTAAGGCATATAGAAACACAATCCTTTCATCCTTATTTCATATATTTCCATCACCGAAACAAAAATTTACCCGAACCCCAGAACCACCATCAAAATGAAGTTTTGTGGAAAGGATATAGGATCTAAAAGTAATGGGGACAGGGTATGGTATGCATATTTCTATTCTTCTGTTATTGGATACAAAGCACTTTGTTTGCTAAACCCCTACAATGAGAAAGAACGCAGATCTATTTAATATTTAGTGGCTGTATAACTTGGGAATATGTATATTTATTTGTTGGGGCTTGAGAAGGTCCAATAAATGGCATACCTCCTTTCCATCTGGGTTGTGAATATAACTAAGATGAAGAATGAATAAACTAATATAGAGGCCTAAAAAACACCTTTATTTGCTGATAAAACTATTGGAGAAGTTTTTTTTTAGGAGACAGGGTCTCATGTGTTGCCAGGCTGGAGTGCAGTGACTATTTATAGGCGTGATCATGGTATACTTTAGCCTTGATGAACTCCTTGGCTCAAGCAATCCTGCTGCCGCAGCCTCCCAAGTAGCTAGGACTATAGATGTGTGCCACTGTGCTCAGCAAGAGAATATGGGTTTTATCTTAAGGCCAGTAAGCTTCCTGTCACTGAACTCTAGAATTGGACAGATTTACCCTGTCTCAAGCATTGCTTTACTGGGCCAGGCCTCATCCTGCAGAGGCAGAGCCTGATTCCACAGAAGCAGAACAGAATGAATGTCTCTTCAGATGGGCTGGTCCCAAACGGGAGTGGGGAGGAAGTGGGCTAATTGCACCTTGTTTCTCCTTCCAGATTTACAACTGGGCAAGTCACTTTACCTAGGGCAGAGTGGATAAGGGGATGAAGAGTGACGACAATGTTATGCTACTGGAGCTTCCTTCACATGAAGGAAAGACACATTCCCTCTTAATATTTTAGTATATTTTAAATCTTAACAAACCAATAATTTACTTGTTTAATGTCTCTCTCCTTAAGATTGTCAATTCAGTGAGAATGAAACCATGTTCATCTGTACACACAGGGACTAGCATGCTGTTTGGCATATAGCAGGCAGTCATATTGGTTAACTGAACAAATGCAGTGTACTTTGTTACAGTGGACTTTAATATATATGGTAACTTATTAATTGACCCAGTGGAAATTCATCTACAATATGCTAAGAACTCTCTTAGGCAATAGAGATAAAAATGAATCAGAATGTAACAGGATAATGTCAAGGTTTTTCTTTTGAAAACAAACCAGCAGTTAGATTTTTGAGGAAAATATAGTTGGAAAGCCTCTAACTCTCACTCACTGGACCATATGGACCAATCTCTTGACTGCTCTATACTGCAGATTCCCTGTTTATAGCTAAACAAATGACAAGGCTATTTTGAATAACGATTGTCAAACTTTTATAGCTATTACCAAGGCATTATGAACTCAAAATGTTTACTTTCTGGTCTTCTTGATCTGGATAAGACTGAAGAACTAAGATGAAAAGGACATTTTAAAATTTCTTTGAAATTACATATGATTTACTAATAGATATTACTTTGTAAGAAAAAATATATCTAATAACAAAACAAAATATGAATTTAAATTTTCCTATGATTTTCTTGAGAGTAGGTACTAAATATCAATAAATGTTTGCTGAATTTAAGTCATTAAGAAAAGCTTTGTTTTATGTAATAAATTTAAGATGGGTTAACTTAAACTAGATTAAGAAGCAGGGATAAACTGGTTTTTGAGTATCAAATATTTAAAAAATACATGTAATAATCAGAGCTCAATATTTAGCAACTCTACAGATTTCATATTAAGTGTTGTAATTTGCACTATAGCACACATTTATTTATTTATGTAATGGAGTCTTGCTCTGTCACCCAGGCTGGAGTGCCGTGGCGCCATCTCGGCTCACTGCAAGATTCTCCTGCCTCAGCCTCCCGAGTAGCTGGAATTACAGGCATGTGCCACCATGCCTGGCTAATTTTTGTATTTTTAGCAGAGACGGGGTTTCACCATGTTGGCCAGGCTAGTCTAGAACTCCTGACCTCAAGTGATCCACTTGCCTCAGCCTCCCAAAGTGCTGAGATTACAGGTGTGAGCCACCGTGCCTGGCCTATCATTTTAAAATTTATTGTTTTAGTTCATTACCAAAAAGAAAGCAATCTCCAACTATATGGTAAGTCACTTTTAAAACCCACACAACTTTGCTGTAATAATCTTTTATTTTATAGAAAAATGTAATTATGCAATGGTTATCAGGAAAGTTAATTCAGTAATAAATATGTAGGCTAGGGAATGGTTTACAAATATTCAACCAATACCCACAAAATCCTGTATGATTTACACAATTGTTCAAGCAAACATAAGAAAACTCTGGTTCAATTTCTATGAACTATCAAAAGGACAAAATGCTCTTCTATCTCAAATACACCAGGTCTGAATGACAGCTTTTCAATATAATAAAGACACACACATGCACTCACACACACAAAATAAAGACAAAGTATCTCTTCTCATTCTAAAACACTTCCTCTTTTAGTCCATATGCACTTCAAATAATCTTGTGTAGTAAATTTTTGCTGCAACTGACAATGTTCAAAGTAAATCTCTCCTGGTTTGGTGTTCTAAGAAGCCAACAGCCACAGCAGGATGAGCATTAATACTACTTCCAGAATCTATAAAATCCCAATGCTATTGCCAGGCAAGTAAACACCGAAGCTGTGAAAAGAAGAAACTGTGTTATAGGTCTTGTATTTGTGATTATTTTGCAGAGATAAAGAGAATAATGTTATCTGTAAGTGACGAGCAAAAAACAGGAAATCCAACCAATTTTCTATCCTATGTTTTTTATTCCCTAGACAATTAAGTATGAAAGACATTCTTAAGGGCAGCCTTAATGCCCAATTCTTCTTAAAAGTGCCTGTATATTAAAATGTAAATTATGTCATTTAGAACCTATAACCTGTATTTAAAATCATTAATGTTAGCATTATTGACTAAATAATTATAAGCTCTAATTTCAGATCTCATGATAAATGAAATCTTTCTTATATTAAAAAATTACGTAGTTAGGCTAGTAAAATATACATATATCTGTGAGAAGAGAATTTTAATTGCCTTTTCAGTACATTTTAAAATAATTTCTCATAATTCTTAAAAATAAAATTTTAATAAAAACTCTTTAAACTCAATGAGGTAGAAGAAACGGCAGAAAAAGCATCAGGTTTTAAAAATAGTTAATATACTACCTATACTTTAGGTTACATCATTTTGGATAAAAAAAAATTCAGTTTTCCCAGCTTTTAGAAGGTAAGTCTGAGTGAGGCCTTTAGGGACTCCCTAGTCTCCAGTTTTTTTAAAACACCAATGAATGAATTTTTAAAAACAGACAAATTAGAGATAAAGGGAAAACTTTTATGAATAAAGACACAAGAAATTAGCCTTTCAAAGTAAAGTTATTCATAATGTATAAACCCATTTGTACACCATCCCATTTGATCCCACTACTTACTGAAACTTGGTTAATGATACAATCATTTTCTCAGTTTTAAGAAATGGGATTAGGCATCTCTAAGAAATATAGAGAAGTAATAACACTAAGAGTTTCTTGTCTTACTGCCACTGGGCAATTATATATTCTCCCATTTGATCCTGCTGCTATTTGCCATGTGTCAGGTACTATGCTACTATGCTGAGCAATTACACACACTACTTTATTTAACCATGAGATTGGTGGTATTATCCCTGTTGTACAGATGAGGTAATACACCCAGTTACATCGCTAGCAAACAGTGGAGCCAGGATTTAAGACTAAGTGTACTTGACTCCAAAGCCGTTTTTTTCTCTTAATAAAAAAACACAAAAAATTTGTGATCCCTATTATATACTGTGACACCTGAAAGACTCAATCTGTCATTTATTTGAGTCACATAGTGCTATCTAAGTGGTTACATCCTCTGCTGATTCAACAGCTGATAAATTAAGTTTTAGATAACCAAATGAACACTTCTTATTGTGAGGTGGGAGGTATTTTGTTCCTTCAGTAGAGTATACAATCGTTACTGCATTTAAGTTTCTCTCTCATGTCTTGCTGCTGTTATTTCAGCTTTTATTTCTCATGGCTGTTGTTGTAGTAACTATGGAGCCATCTCCAATTTCTTTTAAGTTTGCTGTTTATCCTCTATACCCTGTCTAGGGAGACATTCTACATATATGTAAAATGCTTAGGTGAGCATGTGCCTGGTATATTTTAAGCACTCTGTAAACATTAGCTTTAATTATTTATCTGCCACGAACAAAATCTGCCACATTATCTACATAGATTAAATGGAAATTGCCATTATTCCTTGGTGGCAGTGTTCTGGGTCAAAAGGTGGTGTCTGACCCAAGATGAACCATTCAGACTCCTTTCTGAGGATTTTAAAAATTGGAACTAAGGAAAGAGGGCAATCTCTCCTGATTAGTGAAAAGTGGAATGATAAAAGTCTAGGTGGTAATGTTTCCAACCTATGGAGAAAGCTGGTATGAGAAACTGAGGCACACAGTCACAGATTTAAAGAGTAAGTTCTGATTCCAATTATGCTTGTAGGTAGGCTATTTTACTTGTGCCCCTTCCACGGTTCAGCTGATGGCTGGGGGCTCCATCTTCAACCCTGCTGGCACCTCAACATCAGTAGTGACTGCCCAGAAAATGACTAAGAGTATAAATCGGCAGTTTTCTTTTAGACAGCAATTTGTTAATATCAAAAATTTTAAATGTGCATATCTTTTTGACCCCAAATTTTAAATGCACATAGCAGGTTGTTATATAGAAATACTAGCACGGGGGCACAAAGATATGTGTGTGTGTATGTGTATTTACTCAAACATAACACATATATATGGCTGTTCAATACAGTATTGTCCTTAATAATGAAAAACTGGAGGGAGAATGTCTGTTAATAGAGGACTGGATATGTAAATTGTGGCATTTTCATATAGGGAATACTGTGCTTTCTAATAAAAAGATGTCTGTGTGGAAAGAAATAGGACATTTGGTTAAACTTTTAAAAGTTGTAGACTATAAAAAATACGTGATCTAATTATTTTTAAGAAGTATATAAGATGTTTATATACAGAAGAAAAAGCCTAGAAAATGTTTACTACTAATAGTAAATACACATGGGGAGGGGCTTTCACTTTTACTGCTTTTGAATTCTATGAATAATTTATAATGAAAATACATTACTTTTTATAAAAGGAAAGAAAAAAAAAGTAATAGTTGACTAGGGCATTCTTCCTAAATCACTGGGGCCCTGTAATTGGGTCAGGTCAGATGGTACTTGAGCTCAGTATGTGACAAATAATCTAATTTTGGATAGTATCTATGCTGAATCAGTTGATTCAAGGTAAGGTCATCTGTCCCTCCTCCAGGTTTTTAATGGGCTTATATCTACTTTATCGATCTTTTTTCTCTAACCTCATTCAAATCTTTATGGAAGAACATAAGCAATAAAAAGAAAATTTTCATTTTTTTCACTGTGGAGTACCCAGTTTATCTTTCTATCATTTTCTGCTTGTGTTTATATATTTCTTTTATATCCACATGCTTTTTCTATTAGTCAGCTGCAGAGTTGCCTCCTAAACTTATATTCTGAAGGGTAACACATCTGTGAGGATGACAGAAGCTTAACATTTAGAACTGTCGCATACTACACCCTATATGTTCCTTCCTTTGGCTGCATCTAATTTGTAATTTATAAGTATTAAAAATAAAACCCAAGACTCCAAAAAATATATCGTGAGACTGGAACCTTCTTAAAGCACTACAGGGGACCAAGCAATAAAGGAGCCTTGTTATAGCTCCTCCTTTTTTTCCTGTGCCTGCTCAGTTACCATGATAGGTAGGAACTAACAGGAAAATTAGATGACAGCAATTTCTTTCTCTGACAGTCTTACCTGCAAGATAACGAATTGTCTCAAGTTTGTTAGATTCCATCAGTGTTTTTAAGGAAGCAATTTCAGCGTCAATTTTATTACTGGTCTCTGAAATAATACTTTTGGTTTGAGTATCCTGTAGTAAACCAGAATAAGATAACTTAATTTTTGTCCCTATGTATTAAATGGACAAAAGCATTTACATTAGAAACCCTCACTTATGGGCTAATTGTGATACAAAAGTCTTAGATGGGGAAACATTAAAAGCATAGTGGTATAAAAAAATTTGAAGCGTTCCAAGATGGCCGAAAGGGAACAGCTCCACTCTGCAGCTCCCAGCGTGATCAACGCAGAAGATGGGTGATTTCTGCATTTCCAACTGAGGTACCTGGTTCATCTCATTGGGACTGGTTGGACAGTGGGTGCAGCCCACGGAGGGCAAGCTGAAGCAGGGTGGGGCGTTGCCTCACCCTGGAAGCACAGGGGGTCGGCGGATTTCCCTTTCCTAGCCAAGGGAAGCCATGACAGACTACCTGGAAAAAGGAAAACCTGCCCAAATACTGCGGTTTTCCCAAGGTCTTAGCAACTGGCAGACAAGGAGATTCTCTCATATGCCTGGCTTGGCGGGTCCCACGACCATGGAGCCTTGCTCACTGCTAGTGCAGCAGTCTGAGATCAAACTGCGAGGCGGCAGACTGGCTGGGGAAGGTGCGTCCGCCATTGCTGAGGCTTCAGTAGGTAAACAAAGTGGCGGGGGAGCTTAAATTGGGCGGAGCCCACCACAGCACAACAATGCCTACTGTCTCTAGACTCCACCTCTCTGGGCAGGGCATAGCTGAACAAAAGGCAGCAGACAACTTCTGCAGACTTAAATGTCCCTGTCTGACAGCTGTGAAGACAGCAGTGGTTCTCCCAGCACCGCGTTTGAGCTCTGAGAACGGACAGACTGCTTCTTCAAGTGGGTCTCTGACCCCCGTGTAGCCTAACTGGGAGACATCTTCCAGGAGGGGTTGACAGACACCTCATATAGGCGGCTGCCCCTCTGGGACGAAGCTTCCAGAGGAAGGATCAGGCAGCAATATTTGCTGTTCTGCAGCCTCTGCTGGTGATACCCAGGTAAACAGGGTCTGGAGTGGACCTCCAGCAAACTCCAACAGACCTGCAGCTGAGAGTCCTGACTGTTAGAAGGAAAACTAACAAACAGAAAGGAACAGCATCAACATCAACAAAAACGACATCTACACCAAAACCCCATCTGTAGGTCAAGAACATCAAAGACCAAAGGTAGATAAAACAACAAAGATGGGGAGAAACCAGAGCAGAAAAGCTGAAAATTCTAAAAATCATAGTGCCTCTTCTCCTCCAAAGGACTGCAGCTCCTTGCCAGCAATGGAACAAAGCTGGATGGAGAATGACTGATGAGTTGACAGAAGCAGGCTTCAGAAGGTCGGTAATAACAAACTTCTCCAAGGTAAAGGAGGATGTTCGAACCCATTGCAAGGAAGCTAAAAACCTTGAAAAAAGATTAGACGAATGGCTAACTAGAATAAACAGTGTAGAGAAGACCTTAAATGACCTGATGGAGCTGAAAACCATGGCACGAGAACTTCGTGATGCATGCCCAAGCTTCAATAGCTGATTCAATCAAGTGGAAGACAGGGTATCAGTGATTGAAGATCAAATTAATGAAATAAAGCGAGAAGTCAAGGTTAGAGAAAAAAGAGTAAAAAGAAACGAACAACACCTCCAAGAAATATGGTACTATGTGAAAAGACCAAATCTACGTTTGACTGGTGTACCTGAAAGTGGGAGAAAGGAACCAAGTTGGAAAACACTCTTCAGGATATTATCCAGGAGAACTTCCCCAACCTAGCAAGGCAGGCCAACATTCAAATTCAGGAAATACAGAGAACATCACAAAGATACTCCTTAAAAAGAGCAACCCCAAGATACATAATTATCAGATTCACCAAGGTTGAAATGAAGGAAAAAGTGTTAAGGGCAGCCAGAAAGAAAGGTCAAGTTACCCACAAAGGGAAGCCCATCAGACTAACAGTGGATCTCTTGGCAGAAACCCTACAAACCAGAAGAGAGTGGGGGCCAATATTCAACATTCTTAAAGAATTTTCAACCCAGAATTTCATGTCTAGCCAAACTAAGCCTCATAAGGAGAAATAAAATCCATTACAGACAAGCAAATGCTGAGAGATTTTGTCACCACCAGGCCTGCCCTAAAAGAGCTCCTGAAGGAAGCACTAAACATGCAAAGGAACAACCGGTACCATCCCCTGCAAAAACATGCCAAATTGTAAAGACCATCGATGCTATGAAGAAACTGCATCAATTAATGGGCAAAATAACCAGTGAACATCATAATGACAGGATCAGATACACACATAACAATATTAACCTTAAATATGAGTGGACTAAATGCCCCAATTAAAAGACGCAGACTGGCAAATTGGATAGAGTCAAGACCCATCAGTGTGCTGTATTCAGGAGACCCATCTCACGTGCAAAGATGCACATAGGCTCAAAATAAAGGGATGGAGGAAGATCTACCAAGCAAATGGAAAGCAAAAAAAAAGCAGGGGTTGCAATCCTAGTCTCTGATAGAACAGACTTTAAACCAACAAAGATCAAAAGAGACAAGGCCATTACATAAAGGGATCAATTCAACAAGAAGAGCTAATTATCCTAAATATATATGCACCCAATACAGGAGCACCCAGATTCATAAAGCAAGTCCTTAGAAACCTACAAAGAGACTTAGACTCCCACATAATAATAATGGGAGACTTTAACACCCCACTGTCAATATTAGATAGATCAACGAGACAGAAGGTTAACAAGGATATCCAGGACTTGAACTCAGCTCTGCAACAAGCAGACTTAATAAGACATCTACAGAACTCTCCAACCCAAATCAACAGAGTATACATTCTTCTCAGCACCACATCACACTTATTCTGAAATTGACCACATAATTGGAAGTAAAGCACTCGCACTCCTCAGCAAATGTAAAAGAACAGAAATCACAACAAACTGTCTCTCAGACCACAGTGCAATCAAATTAGAACTCAGGATTAAGAAACTCACTCAAAACTGCACAACTACACGGAAACTGAACAACCTGCTACTGAATGACTACTGGGTACATAACGAAATGAAGGCAGAAATAAAGATGTTCTTTGAAACCAATGAGAACAAAGACACAACATACCAGAATCTCTGAGACACATTTAAAACAGTGTATAGAGGGAAATTTATAGCACTAAATGCCCACAAGAGAAAGCAGGAAAGATCTAAAATCGACACCCTAACATCACAATTAAAAGAACTAGACAAGCAAGAGCAAACACATTCAAAAGCTAGCAGAAGGCAATAAATAACTAAGATCAGAGCAGAACTGAAAGAGATAAGAAACACAAAAAACCCTTAAAAAAAATTAATGAACCTAGGAGCTGGTTTTTTGACAAGATCAACAAAATTGATAGACCACTAGCAAGACTAAGAAGAAAAGAGAAAAGAATCAAATAGATGCAATAAAAAATGATAAAGGGGATATCACCACCGATCCCACAGATATAGACTACCATCAGAGAATACTATAAACACCTCTACACGAATAAACTAGAAAATCTAGAAGAAATGGATAAATTCCTGGACACATATACCCTCCCAAGACTAAACCAGGAAGAAGCTGAATCTCTAAATAGACCAATAACAGGCTCTGAAATTGAGGCAGTAATTAATAGCCTAACAACCAAAAAAAGTCCAGGACCAGACAGAGTCACAGCCGAATTCTACCAGAGGTACAAAGAGGAGCTGGTACCATTCCTTCTTAAACTATTCAAATCTACAGAAAAGGAGGGAATCTTCCCTAACTCATTTTATGAGGCCAACATCATCCTGATACCAAAGCCTGGCAGAGACACAGCAAAAAAAGAATTTTAGAGCAATATCCGTGATGAACATCGATGTGAAAATCCTCAACAAAATACTGGCAAACAGAATCCAACAGCACATCAAAAAGCTTATCCACCATGATCAAGTCGGCTTCATCCCTGGGATGCAAGGCTGGTTCAGTATACGCAAATCAATAAACGTAATCCATTACATAAACAGAACCAAAGACAAAAACCACATGATTATCTCAACAGATGCAGAAAAGGGCTTCAACAAAATTCAACAGCCCTTCATGCTAAAAACTCTCAATAAACTAGGTATTGATGGAACGTATCTCAAAATAATAAGAGCTATTTATGACAAACTCACAGCCAATATCATACTGAAAGGCAAAAACTGGAAGCATTCCCTTTGAAAACCGACACAAGACGAGGATGCCCTCTCTCATCACTCCCATTCAACATAGTGTTGAAAGTTCTGGCCAGGGCAATCAGGCAAGAGAAATAAAGGGTATTCAATTAGGAAGAGAGGAAGTCAAACTGTCCCTGTTTGCAGATGACATGATTGTATATTTAGAAAACCCCAGTGTCTCAGCCCCAAATCTCCTTAAACTGATAAGCAACTTCAGCAAAGTCTCAGGATACAAAATCAATGTGCAAAAATCACAAGCATTACTATACACCATTAACAGACAAACAGCCAAATCATGAGTGAACTCCCATTCACAATTGCTACAAAGAGAATAAAATACCTAGGAATCTAACTTATAAGGGATGTGAAGGACCTCTTCAAGGAGAACTTTAAACCACTGCTCAATGAAATAAAAGAGAACACAAACAAATGGAAGAATATTCCATGCTCATGGATAGGAAGAATCAATATTGTGAAAATGGCCATACTGCCATCCCCCTCAAGCTACCAATGACTTTCTTCACAGAATTAGAAAAAACTACTTTAAAGTTCATATGGAACCAAAAAGAGCCTGCATTGCGAAGACAATCCTAAGCAAAAAGAACAAAGCTGGAGGCATCATGCTACTGGACTTCAAACTATACTACAAGGCTACAGTAACCAAAACAGCATGGTACTGGTACCAAAACAGATATATAGACCAATGGAACAGAACAGAGGCCTCAGAAATAACACCACACATCTACAACCATCTGATCTTTGACAAACCTGGCAAAAACAAGAAATGGGGAAAGGATTCCCTATTTAATAAATGGTGCTGGGAAAACTGGCTAGCCATATGTAGAAAGCTGAAACTGGACCCGTTCCTTACACCTTATACAAAAATTAATTCAAGATGGATTAATGACTTAAATGTTAGACCTAAAACCATAAAAAACCTAGAAGAAAACCTAGGCAATACCATTCAGGGCATAGGCATGTGCAAGGACTTCATGACTAAAACACCAAAAGCAATGGTAACAAAAGCCAGAATAGACAAATGAGATCTAATTAAACTAAAAAGCTTCTGTACAGCAAAAGAAACTACCATCAGAGTGAACAGGCAACCTACAGAATGGGAGAAAATTTTTGCAATCTACCCATCTGACAAAGGGCTAATATCCAGAATCTATAAAGAACTCAAATTTACAAGAAAAAAACAACCCCATCAAAAAGTGGGCAAAGGATACGAACAGACGCTTCTCAAAAGAAGACATCCATGCAGCCAACAGACACATGAAAAAATGCTCATCATCACTGGTCATCAGAGAAATGCAAACCAAAACCACAATGAGATACCATCTCACTCCAGTTAGAATGGCAGTCATTAAAAAGTCAGGAAACAACAGATGCTGGAGAGGATGTGGAGAAATAGGAACGCTTTTAACACTGTTGGTGGGAGTGTAAATTCGTTCAACCATTGTGGAAGACAGTGTGGCAATTCCTCAAGGATCTAGAACTAGAATTACCATTTGACCCAGCAATCCCATTACCAGGTATATACCCAAAGCATTATAGATCATGCTACTATAAAGACACATGCACACATATGTTTATTGCGGCACTATTCACAATAGCAAACACTTGGAACCAACCCAAATGTTCATCAATGACAGACTGGATTAAGAAAATGTGGCACATATACACCATGGAATACTATGCAGCCATAAAAAAGGATGAGTTCATGTCCTTTGCAGGGACATGGATGAAGCTAGAAACCATCATTTTCAGCAAACTGTCACAAGGACAGAAAACCAAACACCGCATGTTCTCACTTATAGGTAGGAACTGAACAATGAGATCACTTGGATACAGGAACATCACGCACTGGGGACTGTCGGGTGGTAGTTGGGGGAGGGATAGCATTAGGAGAAATACCTAAGGTTAATGATGAGTTGATGGGTGCAGCAAACCAACATGGTACATGTATACCTATGTAGCAAACTTGCACGTTGTGCACATGTACCCTAGAACTTAAAGTATTAAGAAAAAATTTTTAAACACTATAAAATACATTCCTTCTGCTTTTGTATTTGGAGATCATCTTTTAGGAGTATCACATACTGGGCATATTCTAAAAACCTCATAATAACATATTTATACCTAAATACATAAGATGATAAACTAAGAAGCAAAAATTAGGTCACAGAACTATCATTTTATGTGTGTGAAGTCCTTAGGATATTATGGTTAAAACTTTAAATATATTCTGCAAATGGAAAAAAAAAAAACCAGATGTGTAATATGAACTGGCACCAGTATTAAAGGAACTGGCAGAAATACCTGATGGGTAACACTGATACATGTATAGGGGACAAAGGGTAGGGAGGACAGATGAGACCTAGAGCACAGAAAGTAGTTGTAAAAGATTTTGCTGATTTCCTTGCTTATCTCCTTTATCTGGCCAAAAAGTAAGGGAAGAGAATAAGATCTTTGAAAGAACAAATGTGACCTTCTCTTCTATTAAATTATGAGCAAGAGTGACATATTTTCTGTTAGAATGTGGACAAATGGCTTTGAACTTTTAAGAAAAGAACAAGGCTGAGTTAGAAAGCTGGGTTTTACTCAAGCCACAGAGATGAAGTCATGATTACACTGTAGGATTACTGAGAAGGAGAGCAGTAGTTCCAAGTTAGGGATTTAGAATCCAGGTTCTTTCCCTAGTGACACCACTTATTAACTGTGGGACCTTTACCCCTCTGTGCTTCATTTTCCAAATTGTTAAAATGGGAATGATAGTGCCTACCTCACAGAGACTGATATGAATATTCAGTGAATTAACAGATATAAGTAAAGCATGTAAAATGGTATCTGGCACACTAATGAACACTAAATATTAGTGTTTATTATTAATATACAGCTTTTTTAAAACCTTAAGATAATTATTTAACTGAACCTAGGCACTCATTTAAGTACCCGTTATGAAATACCAATAGTGAATCTTTGTCTTTTAAAAAAGTAGTTCTTTTTTTTTTTTTTTTTTTGAGACAGGGTCTTGCTATGTTGCCCAGACTGGTCTTGAACTCCTGCCTCAGCCTCCCAAAGTGCAGGATTAACAGGTGTGAGCTACTGTGCCTGGCCCAAAAAAATAGTTATTTTCTATTATAGAAGTAATTTAGTTTAAAAAAGCACACTGTGTGGAAATTTTGATTCTTACTTCAAGGTCATGGCTCATGGGCGACCATCTACCTGGTGCCAGGTTCCCCAGAAGTGCTGGCTAACTATAATAGCTATGAGGAAGCCAGAGACTCTACAGGGCTAGTTTTTAAAAGTCTAAACTTACAAACTGGTACACATAAAAGCAGTTATACAAGGCACAAGAACTGTACAAAAGAGACATTTTTACATATTACCTTACCTTTTTTGTAAATTCTGTAGTTGTTTCCATAAGTTGCTTTTCTTGATCTGTAAACTATAGGATATGAAGCAGCAGGAAGTTAAAAAAAAAAGTCTAAAAATAAAAAAGGAATAAGTAACCAAGAAAGTACATTTAAAACAACATTACCATATCTGTTACTCTGCTCCTTTCTAAGTTGATATCCAGTTTATTATCTGCTCTGATTCGACTGGTTTCATGCTTTAAAGAAAGTAAAGATATTTAAAAAATGATCTTGTAATGAATATTTGTTCTGAAATTAACAGCTAGAAAAAAATTCACTTACCATTAGTTGTTGCTTAATTTGGTCTAATTCAATTTTCATTTTCTAGGTACAGGAAAGATCACATGCAATTAGCATTAAACCAAATCTATATTATGATTTAAAAAATCTGAAACCCTAGATTACCAAAATTTGGACAATCTATGGATTTCTAATACAGAATTGATAAGGAAAAAAATCTTCAAAAGAAACTAGTAAGCCACTGTATTCAGAAAATAATTCTTATGAGCAAAATGCATTTGTTTTTATATTATACTTTTAAAAACTGATTTTCTAAATTTAAAAATAAGCTATAGTGGATAACATAACTTAAAATTCTGACTTAATTACAGAAATATACTTTTCTCTTAAGTCACAAAGACATTTAGTACAGGATTAAATAAAATAGAAAATGCCATATTACTCTCAGCTCTGAAACCATTATATAGAAATTTTATATAGCTCAAAGATTTTCCGTTTTATGTGGTTTTATATGTATAAAATGTAACTCTTATTCTCTTCAGTATGCAAAGCACTATGATTTATATAGAAAAAGATTAGGTATGGTTAAACAAATAGTATGTTTTTAAATCTAAAAACTTATAGTTTACTAACCACATGGAATTATTACTTGGTCTTATTAACTTATTCATTAAGTAGGATGCTTATTATGAGATCAGTTATTTTATAAGTAATAAATTAAAATTTGTATCACCTCATTTTCTGCTCTCAGATTTGCGAATTCACTTTTCTCTAGGATGACCATGTCTTTCCTGATAGAATCCAAATGAGCCATTAGCTGTTGTACTGTTATTTCCTAGAAAACAAAATAAAAATAACCTAGTGATCTATAGAAAGCCATCTTTTTATTTACGGAATTGTTTTCATGAAATTTAAATGAATTTGTTAACATGCTACAAGGTATAATGTTGACTGGTGAAGTAAATATGAAACTTACATATCTGAAATATCAAAATGAAAAGAAAGAGATTCAAGGAAGAAAAAGGATTTCCTAGTGAAGAGAGATAAATGTGTAGGCCTTTGAATGAAAAGAATCTCAATAAAATGCTTCCTTAGACCCTAAGAGTTCCTCAAAAAAATAATGTTTTGTTCTTGTTTTTTGAATACCCAAATGGAAAGGGTTTTATCTCTTATTACTTTGATTTTGAGAGATTTTCTACCACTGGAAAATTCCATGGTATTGGATACGACTCAGACGTCAGGTAGTAAAACAAAATAGATGTATAGTTAAAATAATCGCCCTTTGTCCGCACAACATAACCAATTTAGTTTAAATTCCTGGGTATCCTCCCTATATCTGGCACTACAAAGAATATGTGAAAGGTAGCAATTACCTGATAGATTTATAAGCTTTTGCCTCGTTAGGGAGGGACAATTTTGTAGAAATGATTTAAGACAGCCTTACAAAGAAAATATAACTGTTACAGGTTGAATATCCCTAATCCAAAAATCTGAAATCCAAAATCTGGAACTTTTTGAGTGCTGACATGACACTCAAAGGAAATGCGCATTGGAGTATTTTGGATTTCAGATTTGGGATGCTCAACTGGTAAGTGTATTGCAAATATTCCAAAATAAAAAAAAAAAAAATCTGGAATCTGAAACACTTCTGGTCCCAAGCATTTCAGATAAGGGATATTCAACCTGTAGCACTAAACTTCTTAAAATCAGGTAGCTTGCTAACTTCTCTATCCTTTACCAAAAGAAAAAGCAGATGAGGTATAACCTTATTAAGGACTCTGTATAACAGTTTAGAAATAAAACAAGAAAGCCCAAAAAAGAGTGTGAGTTCTGGAGTCAGGCTGTCTAGGTTTGAACCCAAACTCTGCCATTTACTGTGAGATGCTAGCAAGTCATTTAACTTCTCTGGTCTCCTCATGGGTAAAATGGAAATAGTAACAGTACCTGGTACACCTTAAAGAGTTGTTTTGAGGATTAAATGAGATTTTGTATGTATAATGCTTAAGACAGTACTTGGCATATGGTTAGCACTGAGATGTTAGCTATTATTATTACCGATGGGACAGGGATCTAATGGCTGGAGCAGGATAGTCTAATGCTAATGTATTAATGTGGAGGAAGTTTGGACTTCTTATAATATATAAAAGTTTTTAACTGTGTACAACAGACATTGCTGACTCATGCCTTTTCTAACCCTCATATATTACTGGGGAAGGTTGTTCATTTTCTTTTATTCAGTTCTGCTTGACATATTTATGAGAATTAATTCAGAAGTCACACAGATGTGGCCTCTAGGGGCTGGCAGTCCTGTTTGCCCCAAATATCACTATAAAGGAATTATATGACATTAAAAATAATGTATTCTTATTACTGAGATTACATAGGGAAAAGTTGGAAAGCTAATTACAGACTTCTTGTGGTGTCTGAACCTGAAACTAAGGGATTGTACTGTGGCCTTTTTGAGACAGAGCCTTGCTCTGTCACTCAGGCTGGAACGCAGTGGCACGATCTTGGCTCACTGCAGCCTCCACTTCCTGGGTTCGAGCGATTCTCGTGCCTCAGCCTCCCGAGTAGCTGGGACCACAGGCACCCACCATCATGCCCAGCTAATTTTTTTGTATTTTTAGTAGAGACAGGGTTTTGTCATGTTGGCCAGGCTGGTCTCAAACTTCTGACCTCAAGTGATCTGCTCACCTCAGCCTCCTGAAGTGCTGGGATTACAGGCGTGAGCCACACCAGCCTTCATGTGGCTCTTAAGAGCCTCTTTTTACCTCATTCTTCCTTTAAATACAGACTTAAAAAGCCTACAAAACTGCACAGGTGTCCATCTTTAACAACTTTAAATGTAAAGACATAATCCATTGTTAAGTAGCTAAATCTATTAAAAGTGTGATTTTTTTAACTACTAGGGAGCCATCAGAGAATACTCAGATTTTAATAAAAATCACAATATAATCAAATTTTCAGAATAAGAAGACTTTATTATTTTATTTTTTTCCCCCTCATCCTGCTAGCTGACTTGGTTTCATATGGCCCTTTCTGAAGTGATCAAGTATGCAGCTTAATGGCCTGATGACCCTGAGCCTTAGCTTCACCCTTCATGACATCTCTGTGCCTTATTCTATACTAGAGGTGGGGTCAGCAATTGAATTAGGTTCAAGAACAGAACAGGATTTTTAACTTCAGACACCGGTAATAAAAAAGCCAAAAGTTTAATAGTGATATTTCTATACTCAATCCTACCTCTTGTATATAGGATTAAATGGTCCTAGCAGCACAAAGGTTCCTCAAATCACGGCTTTATTTCACTCCTTATATTATAGGTAAACTTAAAAATTTAAGACAAAATCACTTTATTAAAAGTATCAGTAGCTCCATATAGCTCTTTCAGGACAGCTCGGAGCTTAGGAGTAACTAATTAGATGTTTGGCTTTTTCTTTAGTGGATTTAGTAGTCTGTTATGATCCTAAAAATGCATGTACAAACTTAAAGGTAAGTTAAATGTAGGGACTGAATGTTTCAATTTTAAATGTCTAATTAATTGGACATTTGTCTACTATAATTAGAGATTATAGTTTTTTTTTTTTTTTCTTTTTTTGAGATAGAGTCTCACTCCGTCACCCAGGCTGGAGTGCAGTGGTGCAATGTCGGCTCATTGCAACCTCCGCCTCCCCAGTTCGAGTGATTCTCCTGCCTTAGCCTCCCGAGTAGCTGGGATTACAGGTGCCCACCACCACACCCGGCTAATTTTTGGTATTTTTTTTTTTTTTTTTTAGTAGAGACAGTGTTTCACCTTGTTGGCCAGGCTAGTCTCGAACTCCTGACCTCAAGTGATCTGCCTACCTCGGCCTCCCAAAGTAATGGGATTACAGGTGTGAGCCACGGCACCTGGCCATAGTAGAAATCTTTAAAATCTTTTGATCTACCATGACCCTTTAATGAAATTTTATGCAAAATATTCTAATTTTATATAAGAAATCCTGATTTTTCTCTGTGCTGTAAAATACTTATCTGAGGAAGGAAGGCTAAATCTGAAAAATTAAAATTAAAAAAATATAACCATAGGAAGAAAACAGATTCCTAAACATAATACATTATTTCATGACTGACAGAAATGAATTATTATTCCAGTTAAATTCATTTATTCAGTCCTTTATATAAAATTATTGCTTTTTGTCCATACCACCACAGTGAAAACTCTTGCAAACTACTCAATCTCTCTGAGCCTGTCTTCAGTGGCCAAATAGAATTCTGCTTACTTTTCAAGGTTATTAGAGATTAAATAATATACGAAAAGTACACAGCATTGTGCCTCTTACATGTTAAATTCTTATATTTGACTTTAAGGTTTATATTCAGTCAAATTAAAGCATCTTAGCCAGGGAATTTATAAAGTCCTTTCCGGCCATGTAAGTCCTTTCCAGCTATGTCTGTGAAAATTAACCAATATGTATGTATAGCAGCAATAAAATATATTGAATATATAGAAAGATGAGCTCTTCTGTGGTGAGCTTTCTGGAGGGAAACAGTTGTTTCACTAACAATCTACCACCACTCATGAATAACACAATATAATGATCTCATCCCATCAAAGATTTGGCAAAATACCATTCTCTGTTACCACAATATTATTACAACTATTCTAACTATTCAGTCTCTCTAAATATTGACTTTATTCAGTGTTTTTTTTGTGGTCCCTTTAGAGAGAACAAGGAAGATATGAGCATGTTTGGAATGTCAGTAGGTAGACAGAGACGTAGTTATGAAATGATTGTCTAATGAAAGTATCAGAAGTGATAGTAATCAGTGTATTACCTGTTGAGCTTGAGTGACCATCTCTTTATAGATAGTATCCAGGCTGACATTTGATAAAGTAGTTAACGCTGACACAATTGTTTCTGCTTGTGATTTGTCAAATCCTGTAGGCAGCAAATAGGTATTTTATTTTTTTTTAAAGTGTATATCCTTATCAAAAGAGACAGCAAGAGTAACTCCTCAACATTTAAATTGTTATACTCTTTTAAATAATGGTTACAATTTACAAATTGACAGATAATGCTAAATTACTCTCTAAAAGAACTCTACAATTTTAGGCCAGGCGCAGTGGCTCATGCCTGTAATCCCAGCACTTTGGGAGGCCGAGGTGGGCAGATCACAAGGTCAGGAGATCGAGACCATCCTGGCTAACATGGTGAAACTCCATCTCTACTAAATATACAAAAATAGCCAGGCGTGGTGGCGGGCGCCCGTAGTCCCAGCTACTCGGGAGGCTGAGGCAGGAGAATGGCGTGAACCCGGGAGGCGGAGCTTGCAGTGAGCAGAGATCGGGAGATCGCGCCACTGCACTCCAGCCTGGGCAACAGAGCAAGACTCTGTCTCAGGAAAAAAAAAAAAAAAAGAACTCTACAATTTTAATTCTCATTCTGTATCTCCCCACATCTACATTAACACTGGATATGACTTTTTTTTTGAGTGTATAATTGGCATAAAAAATTGTATTGCATTGTTATTTTAATGTTACTTAAATTTGCATTTCCTTGGTTTGTAGAGAGGTTAAGCATTACATATACCTTTTTTGTTATTTATATTTATTTTTCTGTGTTCTGCTTGTTTATAGCATTTGCCCACTTTTTTCTGTAAAACTGCTTGTTCTTTTACATTTAGCTTTTCGTCTATCTGAAATTCAGTTTTCAATAAGGGGATCTAATATATTTTTTCCCAGTGGCTAGTCATTTATTATGTCTCATTTATTAAATAGTCCTTCCTTTCCCTAATTTGTAATGCCTTCATCACATATTAAATTCATGTCTGTGTCTCTCAATACCATTTTGTTCTATTAGTCTATTCCTTTAATATCACATAATTTAAATTACTGTTTTGATATCAGGTAATTTTTTGTGCTTATTTTCTTATTTTTTAATCTCAAACATTTGTACTTCCACATGGACTTTAGTACCAACCTAGAAACTCTAGTTTCTTTTCACTTAATTGGAATAATTCTGCACATATTATTTCATATGCTTTTTTCAATTAACATATCTTGAACATTCCCCATATCAGTAAATATTTCTCAAACAGTATCATTTTTAGTGACTATAAAATATTTCATTGTATGGATGGTACGTCTATTTAAATAGTTACTTTTAATTGTTCATAATAGTGATATTGTGTTAACTAGGCATTATGAGTGCTATTAATTTTCTTCCTTCAAGAGGTATCCATGTTTCTCACCGTGAGTTTCCAAGTCCTGAACCAATGCATGGGTATCAAAAGTTAATTTCCTTTGTTCTAGAGGAGTTATATCCACTGGCCGCCTATCATATCCCTCCTTGGTTGTGGTAGTGAAGAACTCTGAAAGAGAAGACATTTTTTTTCTTTTGTAGTAACTGATAGCTTACAAAGCTACTTTAGCTTACAAAGCATTTTCCCCACCCATTTATAATATAGTTCCAGCTCTTCTAGTTTTGTCATCTCACCCAAGTTAATTGACTCCTCTGAGCCTCTCTTATCTGAAAAGTCTCTGACATTCTTCTGTACATACCAAACATTCAATAAATGTTTCTTTTCCCTCCTTTGGTATTCAGAAATGTTAAGAGTCAGTATAAACTTGTGATAAAACACACATCAAATGCTTTGGATATCACCACCTCAGCTCTAATTACTGAAAAGCAGAAACTGCACAATTCAATTCTTCTCTGTGCTCAGTAATAGTCTTTCAAAGAGCTATGAAAATTTTTTACACTTAATCCCTGTTTAAAGTAGCTTTCCATACTCCCACTCACTTATATATCCACAGTTTATTTTCTACATAGTTCTCAGCTCCAACATGAAATTATCTTGTTTGCTGTTTGTATCTCTGGATCAGAATGGAAGTTCCATGATGCTTTGACTGTGGTTTTCACTACTGTATCTTTAGCACCTAGAACAGTGCTTTGGCACATAGTTGGGCCACCAAGTTTTACTGTTGATTCAATCAATGAATTTGATTTGAAATCATGGACGTATTTACTGGTATCAACATAAGAACCCTAAGAAAAATTTCTCATTTCTGAAATAACCCTTCTTGTCCTATTTCAATAAATTCCCCAAGTTTTAACCTAGACACAGTAAAGACCTTTTCTATATATTGCTGATGAATTTATTACAAGGTGCTCTGCCCATAAACAACTTCTAGGAAAGGTAAAGGAATTACCTTTACAGAGCCAATGGCAGAATTAGGATTCATACTCAGGTTCTTCTGACTCCAAATCTTACACTCCATGCTGTCTCTCTTATTTATCCTAAGCCACTTAAAATAGCTAGATATTTAAAAGGCTGCAACTTCAGGCATTATTTTTCCACTAGTACTGTGTAGGACAAATGTGATTCCTTCTTTATATCCTTCTAGCCCTAATGAATATTGATTGAGTGCTAGAACTTGTGCCAGGCACAGGGGATAAAATCATAAGCAAAACCAGACATGAATGATATTCTCACTGATTTTATAGACTAGAAGGCAGGAAACAGATATTGTTTTTTTAAAAAATCTAACAATAAACTCTAAATTCAAATGATAAAAGATTCATTAAAATACTCCAAAAAATTCCATTTAACTGAAGAGATAAAAGCAAGTAGCTGTAAATAAAGGTGGAGCAATTTTTTAAAACACACATATTAGTACACTGGTCAGTAATCTTTTTCACTTGAATGTCATCTAGAAGGGTAAAGAAACATGCCTTTGTGTGTAAATATCAGACCTAAGGTAGGAGAGAAAAAGAAAAATTAGAGGAAAAAGGGGCAGATTTCAGTAGTTTCAATAACAACTGCATTAAGAATGATGATGGTACTCTTAGTTACATATCCCTGATTAGAAGTTTATTTGGATTTAGAAAAAAAAAATCAGTAATAATATTTAAATAATATTTTACTGTTTTCACATCTATTACCCCTTCCTTAAAATTCTCATTTTATGGATGAGGTAAATTGAGGCTCAGGGCTAAGTAAGGATGCTCTTCAGCTTATAAAAGGGTTATGTCCCAATAAATCCATCATAAATTGAAAATATCCTAAGCTGAAAATGCATTTAATATACCTAACCAGCTGAACATCACAGCTTAGCCTGGCTTACCTCGAGCTCGTCGAGAACACTTACATTAGCCTATAGTTGTCCAAAATCATCTAACACAAAGCCTACTTTATAATAAAGTGTTGAATATTTCATGTAGACACCCAGATGGGCATTTTGTAAACATGATGGGATGCAAAAACAAAACCCAAAAAACCTTGGCAATACTAAGTATTGGTTGTTTGCCCTTGTGATCAATGGCTAACTGGGAGCTGCGGCTTGCTGCCCCTGCACAGTATTGCAAGAATACTGCATTATCGTTAGCTTAGGAAAGGATCAAAGTTCAAAGTAGAGTTTCTACTGAATGCATACTGTTTTTGCACCACGGTAAAGTCAAAAATTTTTAAGTTAAACTATCTTAAGTTGAGGACTGTGTAATTAGTCTGAGATCTTATGGTCTCATAGCTAGGAAGATTAGTACAGTTCCTCTTAGTCAACAAACACTCTGAATACCTTACACAAAGAGCAGCTTCCTACTAAATTTGGGATAGAGACCAAATACCTTAACAAGCCAATAAATCTTTGTAGGGTGCAGCTCATCTCATGTCCTACTATGCTCTCTCTGGTCCTCTGCTTTCAAGGGCTCTTTGATTTTAATTCCACAAACATGCCATGTGCTTTCCCTTCTCAGGGCTTTTGCCCAGCCCCTGCCCTGTTCAGAAAGCTCTCCTTTTCTTTGCCTGCTCATGTTTATTCTTCAGAGCTCAGTCTGCATGTTTCTTCCTCTGGAAAGCCTGACGACTCCTTTAGGTTATGTCTCTCATGATGGTTTTTCATAGTACTGCATAGGATTCTTTTGCAAACCCTCTCACAATTTACACATTTATGTGACTCTCAGTTGTCTCCCCAAGAGACCAGCAGTCAGCCAGCTATATCCCATAGACTACCACCGCCTGTTTTTCTAGTTTTATTCATTAGAACTAGATAGTTTTATTAGAACACAGCTCATTCATTTATGGATTAATCTATGGCACTTTCATGCTACAGTGACAAAGCAAATAGTTGTGACTGACCTTACAGCCTACAAAGCCTGAAATATTTATTAGGCTCTTTACAGAAAAAGTTTGTCAACCCCTGCACTAAACTACACAGTCCTTGAGAGCAGGGACCACATCTGTTCCTGCTCACTACTGAATCCCCAATGCCTACACAATTCTGGATGCTCCATAGATACTTGCTGAATGAAAGGCACTGTGCTTGGCATTATGTATACACAATGATGAATAATACAAGGGAGAGGCATTTGGCCCTCCTTGAGAATAAAGGATCAAGAATGGCTATTTGGATGATGGTAGAGCTACATTAAATCTTAGAGAAGTTATCCAGACAGGATGAATGAAATCAGCAAAATCTAGGCATGGGCTGCCTTTGCTATTCTCTTGGCTTCTATTTATTATGGGGTTAAGGAGAGCTGAGAATACAGAAGGATATGTAAAACATTATTCCTTATATGTGCTCAAATATTCACATAATATTTTGCTTAGTCCTCCCAATCCTATGAGGTAGGTATTGACACCCACTGGCAGTAGAACTTTGGGTTTCACTCCACTTTGGAAGCCATAAGGAACGGGAAAAACCATTGGATATTCGTAATAGGGTGTCATAATCACGCTTCCAACTGTGTCATGGGCAGTTCAGTGCATAAGCACTCATTAAGAATGTCTTTACAGGCCGGGCGCAGTGGCTTATGCCTGTAATCCTAGCACTTTGGGAAGCCAAGGCAGGCGGATCGCTTGAGCCCAGGAGTTTGAGATCAGCCTGGGCAACATGGCAAGATTCTGTCCCTACAAAAATTACAAAAACTAGCTGGGCATAGTGGTGTGTGTCTGTAGTCTCGGCTACTTGGGAGGCTCAAGTGGGAGGATCACCTGAGCCTGGGAGGCAGAGGCTGCAGGGAGCCAAGATGGCACCAAGGCACACGAGCCTGAGTGACAGAGACCCTGTCTCAAAAAAACAAAAAATAAAAATAATTAAGTCTTTGCAGTCATATTAACAGGTAGGGGAGATGAAGTGCCCAGAATCAGTGTTTCCAGCTCAAAGTAGAATAAAAGATCCTTAATAGCTTGAAAAGTTTTGTACAGACTTAAACATCTATACAAAACCCCAAACCTTTCCTTTCATTGTTACTACTTTTGATTCTTTGATACCTATCTTGTGGATTTGTTTGTCCATAATAGCGAGATACAAACTCAAGAGTTTAAAGGTTTAACCAGTTTCACAAAACTACTAAGTCATAGATTGCGGATTGGAACGCTGGCCTATCTTGCACCAAGCTCCTCTTTGCTGGAAAAGGTCAAATTTTACTTTTGAAAAAACAAACAAACATGTAAAATGTTGTCCCATTAAATTTAAGCTGCAAGTTTTATATTAATTTACTGCTAATTTTACAGCTGAAACACTTCAGTGTATAGCCAGTTACTTTTCTGTCAGGAACTCAAAAGAACAGGCATTAACAGCATGTATTCTTACATGCTGGTCTACTAATGTGCTACACTAGTTGCATTAGAATAACTAAGGTCCTTCCATTGGTCAGAGGTCAAGGTTTTCAAATCCCTTGATTATTGACATTATTAGGCAAGTTTAAACTACTTGTATACAATAAACATTCAATATTTGTTTGGTGAGGAAGGACACAAATCCTACTAGTTGTAAGAAGAGATTTAAGGTTTCTCCAAGAACACTCAGATTCAAGTGGGATAACTTTTATGTTAAAACATTAACATTTACTTATGGTCATGTATTTCCCAGTATGATATGCACTTCAAAGTTCATTCTCTAAGAACATTTAATTTTGTTTTCATTTGGATATGTAAAGTACACCTGTAAAAGTCAACAAAGATGGCAGCTGGATGATTTCCTGGAGTTCAAAAGTGCTACCTCCTTTGTAAAATCCATCAAATGTGTATGTATGCTAAACACTCAAATACCTAACAAAAGAGACCTTGTGAATGACCCTGGCAGCTAAACAGCAATCTTAAAAGATGGAGGATCAACAACTGCAGTTTTGACTGCAGCTGTTACTGGTGTGGATTAAAATGAAACAATGAGCAAAATAGCACAAGTAACAATATGGAGCATAAATAACAGCGTAGAAGTGTTTGGGTACCGAATGGCTCAGTGTACCTGGCACTGAAGATTCAAGAAGGTGAACAGAGAATGCTAAGGCTAAGAGGTGTCTATTCGCCTATTTTGTGGACAACCTTAAAACGGTTTAAAAACTGGGAGGGAAGTTTAAAAACTGGGGGTAAAAAACGACGACAACAACAAAAACCTAGCCCTAGAAACATTTCTCGGAATAAAGTTAGATGTCTTCAGGACACCCTGTTAACAGGAGTGCCAACTGGTTGTAAACTTGTGGGTTCCAGTATTCACTTTTTTCCCCAAAGTCTACAATGTGACTGAAAAGTACTGAGAATTCCAGCGAGAATAAGGCAGACGTGGCCTGAAATTTATGATGCTGTCTACCAAAAACCTGGGCTCGAGGCCAGCACCTAAAAAAACAAAATCTAAATTTGATCAGGCCACAAAAGAAATCAGGACACCCTCAAACACAGATTACCTTACGTTGGCTCCTGACAAACCTACGAGATTACTAGCCTCTTGTCACCAAAAAAGGGAAACAAGGGCTGAGAAAGAAGCCGGGCGCGAAGCCCAGGCCTTCAAAGGTTCGCTTTAAGAACAGAAAGGCAGTGCTTTCCTCAGTCCTCGCCCCTTGGGGCGAGCTGGGCAAGTCGTGGCAGCAGGCAGCGGCGTCGCCAGCACAAGGCGTGAATCCGGGAGGAGGGCGTGGCACCTTCTCTTCCCGTTCGCTCGGGCAGGCGCGACCCACGGGCATCGTCTCCCTAGAGAGCACTCAGGCATCTATGACACGACGCCTTGCCTCACCTCTCCGCAGGGCCGGCGAGAAATGCCCGCGGGGCCTTGAAACCCAACGATCCCCTCTGCCTTGGGAGAGCAAGAGCAGCCAAGCCTGGCGACTATTCATGTCCTCAGAGTTTTCCGGTGGGAGGGAGGCGGAAGACGGGGTAAATCTCGCAGAGGCTTTCGGGCAAGGTAGTTCTGGCACCGCAGGAATGCTGGGAATTGTAGTTTTCGCTCTGTCACAAGACCACCTTCCAGCGCGGGCTCCACAGTAGTGCCACGAAACTGGTCCCTTTCACAGACAGACCCACAGTTCACGAGCATGGCTCAGCGCTGCCCCGCTTCTCCCACCGCCCCTTCCCGACCTGTGAACGCCTTTACCGCCCTAGAAAAGCGGGATCTTGTCAGAGAGTCTTCCGGCGCCTGTTTCCTGGCAGTGGGTCATAGTCCAACAGCGGGCTCCCCCAAGATAGCCAACGGCCATTGCGCGGTTGGGTCAGGGGCGATGGAATCGCATTTAGCCGCACAGCAGCATGGGATCTCAGGTTTTCGGCCGCTGAGCATTCTGGGTGATTGCGTAGTGCGGGGGCCAACGAAACCTTCTGGGAAGTGTAGTCCAGCAAGCCGCTCACGTATCGCCCGGCGTCAGATCCTGCTGCTTCGCCCTCTGGTGCACGGGAGGACCAACTATTTTAGTCGGTATGTCCTTTCTTTAGGGAAGATGATTTCGTCCGTTTCTAGGAGAAATCCCTTGAATTTTCACCATTTATCCTTCTCAAACCTCAGTTACTCAAGACTGCTCCGCCTAGTAAAATGCTGAAAGCAACAATGCACAGTAGTTGTATTAAAATGCACTAATACTCATGAATATTCTCTGTAAGTTCTAAAATGGCACACAGTTTTGCGGTGTTAGTGGCTTACTCTCGCAAGATTCTAAACAATCACGGCTAGGTTTCTATCTATATGTATTCAAAACTTTGTGAGAGTCAACTAAGTAACAAACACCATTTCTAAGGCCGGAAGCACACTGAAAGAACAAAACTTGATTCCCGCCAACAACTGCTTTAACAGACAATTCATGAAGAGGAAATATAAATTGCTATTTAAAACATTGGGATGGCTGGGCGTGGTGGCTCATGCCTGTAATTCGAGCACTTTTGGAGGCCGAGGCGGGCAGATCACCTGAGGGAGGGAGTTCGAGACCAGCCTGACCAACATGGAGAAACCCTGTCTATATTAAAAATACAAAATTAGCCAGGCGTGGTGGCACATGCCTGTAATCCCAGCTACTCAGGAGGCTGACGCAGGAGAATCGCTTGAACCCTGGAGGCGGAGGTTGCAGTGAGTCAAGATCACACCATTGCACTCCAGCCTAGGCGACAGAGTGAGACTCCATCTAAAAAAAAAAAAAAAAATTGGGAAAAAAGTTTGATCTCACCAGTTTCAAAAAACAAAAAGCAAAACCTTAGGGTATATCGAGGTTAGGGGTCCCAGTGATCCCAACAGGATGTAAGCAAGTACTCAACAGGTGCTTTTTCAACCCATGCCCCTCTGTCCCTCTCCCCCTTTCCTCGTCTAATGATCCTCAATGCCTATTGTTTCCATGTTTACCATCGTATATTCAATGTTTAGCTCCTACTTATAAGTGAGAACATGTGTATTTGGTTTTCTGTTCTTGGCATTAGGTTGCATAGGATAATGGCTCCAGTTCCATCCATGTTGCTACAAAGAGTATAATTTACTTATTTTTATGGCTGCATTATATTCCATGCTGTATATGTACCACATTTTCTTCATCCAGTCCACTGTTGATGGGCACTTAGGTTGATTTCATGTCCTTGCTATCGTGAATGGCACTATAATGAACATGTGGTTGCATGTGTCTTTTTTTTTTTTTTGGGCTTGAGACAAGGTTTCGCTGTGTCACCCAGGCTGGAGTGTAGTCGTGCATGGCTCACTGCAGCCTCAACTTCCTGGGCTTAACTGATTCTCCTGCCTCAGTGTTCCAAGTAGCTGTGACTACAGGTGTGCACTACCACAACTGGCTAATTTTTGCATGTTTTGTAGAGATGGGGTCTTGCCATGTTGCCCAGGCTGGTCCAGAACTCCTGGGCTCAAACTATCCACCCACCTAGGCCTCCCAAGCGCTGGGATTACAGGCATGAGCTGCGGTGCCCAGCTCTGTGTCTTATTGATGGAATGAATTATTTTCCTTTGGGTATATACCCAGTAGTGGGATTGCTGGGTTGAATGGTAGTTGTATTTTAAGTTCTTTGAGAAATCTCCAAACTGCTTTCCACAGTGGCTGAACTAGTTTGCATTCCCATCAACAGAGTATACGTGTTCCCTTTTCTTCATAGTCTAACCAATATGTGGATTTTTTTCTTAATAATTGCCATTCTGATGGGTATGAGATGGCATCTCATTGTAGTTTTGATTTGCATTTCTCTGATGATTAGTAGTGTTGAGGATTTTTTCACGTTTGTTGGCTATTTGTATGTCTTCTTTTGAGAAGTGTGTTGCTCATTTTTTAATTGGATTGTTTTATACTTCTTGGTTTGTTTAAATTCCTTGTAGATTCTGGATGTTAGACCTTTGTCATATGCATAGTTTGCAAATATTTTCTCCCTCCCATTCTTAGCCTATCTGTTTACTCTGTTGGTAATTTCTTTTGCTGTGCAGAAGCTCTTTAATTAGGTCCCACTTGTCAGTTTTTTTTTGTTGTTGTAATTGCTGTTGGGGACTTAGCTATAAATTCTTTTCCAAAGCCTGTGTCAAGAAGGGTATTTCCTAGTTTTTTTTCTAGGATTTTTATAGTTTCAGGTCTTAGTTTTAAATCTTTAATCCAGCTTGAGTTAATTTTTGTATATGGTGAGAGGTGGGGGGGTCCAGTTTCATTCTTCTGCGTATGGCTAGCCAGTTATCCCACCACCATTTATTGAATAGGGAATGCTATCCGTGTTGCTTATTTTTGTTGATTTTGTCGAAGACCAGATGGTTTTAGGTGTGTGGCTTTATTTCTGGGTTCTCTATTCTGTTCTACTGGTCTATGTGTCTGTTTTTGTAACACTACCATGCTGTTTTGATTACTTTAGCCTTATAGTTTTGTTTGAAGTCTTGCTTTGTTCTTTTTGCTTAAGATTGCTTTGACTATTCAGGCTCTTTTTTGGTTTCAAATTAATTTTAGAAGAGGTTTTTCTAGTTCTGGGAAAAATGATGTTGGTATTTTGATAAGGATAGCATTAAATCTGTAATTTGCTTTGGATAGTATCGCCATTTTAACTGTATTGATTCTTCCAACCCATGAGCATGGAATATTTCTCCATTTATTTGTGTTGTCTCTACTTTCTTTCAGTAGTGTTTTGTAGTTCTCCTTGCAGAGATCTTTCACCTCCCTGGTGAGATGATCCTGAGTATTCCATTTTCTTTGTGCCTATTGTAAATGGGATTGTGTTCTTGATTTGATTCTCAGCTAGAACATTATTTGTGTATAAAAATGCTACTGATTTTTTGTACATTGATTGTGTATCCTGAAACTTTACTGAATTTGTTTATCAGTTCCAGGGGTCTTTGGGAGAGTCTTTAGGGTTTTCTAGGTATAGAATCATATCGTTGGCAAAGAGAGGTAGTTTACCTTCCTCTCTTCCTATTTGAATATCTTTATTTATTTCTCTTGCCTGATTGCCCTGGCTGGGACTTCCAATACTATGTTGAATAAGGGTGGTGAGAATGGGCATCCTTTTCTTGTTCCAGTTCTCAAGGGGAATGTGTTTCCAGTTTTGGCTTGTAGCAATTTAGTAATATATTTATGAAACTCCAAAAAGCGAATAGCCAGAGTTTCACTTCTTTTTTTTTTTTTTTTTTTTTTGAGACAGAGTCTTGCTCTATCACCCAGGCTGGAGTGCAACGGTGTGGTCTTGGCTCACTGCAACCTCAGCCTCCCGGGTTCAAGCAATTCTCCTGCCTCAGCCTCCCAAGTAGCTGGGATTACAGGCATGTGCTGCCACACCCGGCTAATTTTTGTATTTTTAGTAGAGGTGGGGTTTCGCCATGTTGGCCAGGCTGGTCTTGAACTCCTGACCTCAGGTGATGCACCCTTCTTGGTCTCTCAGAGTGCTGGGATTACAGGCAACTGTGAGCCACCACACCTGGCCTAGAGTTTCACTTCTAAGAAGCTATCCAAAGTAAATAATCACATCTGTAGCTAAGATTTTTGAAAAGGATGACTATTGCAATGTTATTTATAGCAGTGAAAAATTGAAAATAGTGTAAATATTCAAAAGTGATTAAATAACTTGCAGAAATGTCCCAATTTGGAATATTATGCAAGAATTTAGTATTTTAAAAAATAATCTTAGAGACAGGAAAGTCCTTATACATGTATATACATAATTATAATCCTGTATAATTCTTATATACAGGATTATAATTATAATTATTATATACATGATTATAATTCTGTTAAATGATAGGATCCCTGCTCGGGAGGAGATCACAGGCTAGTGGAAGATACAGACCAGTAAGTGTTATCACAATATTTTACTTACCTTAACTTAAGGAATTATTATGAAAAAAGTGGATCTCTTTATATATTAATTCATGTTACTATTATTTATATTACCATAAAGCTCTCTCTGTAACACACATATACAGTGTTGATTATCAAAGTTGGGCCAATCATGTTCTCTTTGATGGAACTGGCAATTAGATCCAGGAATTCTTAATTATTCTCTGAGGCTGGCTGGAACTATATCAAGTGAGTGCAGGAGCTTGGGGCATCCATAATCTACCATGCAGGCTAGAGAAGCATAGGAAGGAAAAGCAGGAATAGCAGATGAAGTGAGTCCAGATAGTATTCAGCTAATAGATGCAGCTCCTCTCTGAGACCTCCTAATGCTCCTGTGTATTTTCAGATTCTCCTTGGTTGCCATTGTTTGTTTGCTAAACATCTTAATTTATAAAAATATTTTTCCATAAATTTGTTAATGTTTTCTCATATGTTTGTTGAGAGGAATAGAGAAGATGATGCATCTAAAATACTTAGCACTGGACCTGGCACATACAAGCACCCAATAAACCATAATAATACCTGCTTACTCAATGTTAGGAAATAATTTCCATGGGTCTCTCATGTTTCCGTATGTTTTGCAAATGGAGGTATTCTCTGCCTTTTGTTGTGGCAGTTTTGTATAATGAACAACCTTAGGAAATATAGCATCTCTCTCTGGAGCAAAAGGCCTCATGTTTACTGCCTATTATAAAAGATTTGTGTTCTCATAGGTCAGGGTTCCTCTCTGTAATGCAATGTACTGTACATGCTCAGGCGTCTACGTAGCCCCAGCTGCATTATCCCCATGGAACTTGGGGCCAAGGGGAGCTGACACAAATATGCTGATACTTGTGCTGCTCGCTGCACCATCAGTAATTGGGTTCTTTGTTTCTAGCAAGGAGTCTATGTCTTCTACCAGCATCCATGCAACCATGACAGGATAACTTGATAGCCTGCCAATAGGGTAAGATCTCGGACCCTTCATAATATTATTCTTCTCTGGACTTTTAAACATTTTTCATTTTTCCAATTTTACTTACAGAAATATCTGAGTGCCAGCGAGGTTTAAGGTTAGATGTGAGGAATGTAAAGAAAACCAGTTCAATCCATAAACTATTCAAGTTCTTACTACATGCAAGGATTTCTGCTAGGATATGCAAGGATTGCAAAGATTTCTGCTCTCCAGTAATTTGTAACATATTAATAACTGAGAGAATAGAACAAGCATTTTAATAGCCTTCAGCACAGAGCTTTAATAGGTTAGTGTCACGTAAATGTTAAGAAAATAATAAATCCTATAATTCAGTTGAAGGTTAAATGCTTTTTGGTAATGGTTATCAAGAAGAGATAGGATTTGAACCTTAGGGGTTTTAGTTAGTAGAGGTTGTAAGGCAAGAGGTCCAGGAGAGAGGATTGGAGCGAGCAAGTACAATTTACTCATCTCTTTGCTCCTTCCTACTCAGGGACTTTGCATATGGTAAGGCATCACTACTCAACTTGGAGCTCTTTCTCCTCTTTATCTGGCCAATTCCTTTATATCTTTCAGATCCCAGTTTAAATGGTAACTCTTTAGAGTAACTCTTTAAGAAGTCATTCCCACTCAAACAACATGCAGATTTGTTGTGGACTCGTACAGCAACCCAGCCTTCCCATGTCTCTGCACTTAATATTTGTTTTCTCCATTATGGTAGAGACCATATCTGTAATGGTGTCTCCAGTGCGCTTATCATGCCTGGGCCATAACAAGCTTTTGGTAAGTGTGTGTTGAATGAATGAGTGAATGTTCAAAATATGGTCATAGTTTGGTGAGGAAACTTGTAGACTGGGGCATAGGAATTATATGAAGATTGGGTGGAATTGGGGTGAATAAAATGAAAAAGGTAGAATAAAAAAGACTAAGGAAACTGAATTTCATACAGTGGACTTGCAGGAGATTTTGAAATTTTTTGAGCTAAAATAGAAAAAAATCAGTTTGAGTTTCTTTCTAGAAAATAACTATTTGCCATTCGCTAGTGTAGGCAAATGAATCTTTTCCTTTTCCAAAGTCTGATGAGATGGCCTGGACATGAGAAATGCTCCCCTCCTGAAAGCAGCCTAGTTTATCTAAATCTCAAAGGCCAACAGGGTAGCAGGGAAGTGGGTCCTGTTTTTTTAATTGCAAATAACCACTTTTATTTTTTTTTTTACCTTTATAAGCTCCCATTTAAACACAGCTTACACTCTTTACCAACAACATGTATGAAGCCACTACTTATTTTCCTATTTTCCATTAATTCAAGATAAGCTACTGTTGGTGAATGGGAGATAAGCAGTGCTGATTTAACAGTAAGCTGATAAATTTACAGGGGAAGGCGAAGATACTTGCCAATTTCTTCGGTGGTTTCCAATTTCATCTCCAGCGATGATACAATTTTTTGAGGCATTTTAATATGTCCAAATCCTCCTGAGGACCCCATTGCTCCAGTACTCTTTCCTCTGATGTTTAGAGGTCTGGGGTCCCAGCTTGGACACAATTGTATCAGATGACCAGAGATCACCCAGGACTACGACTATAGCTCTGGTGACTTCACGGAGAGAGAATGCAGCCTGGACCACTCACGTCTGTCAGTCATTTTCTCTTGGAATAGGTGATGTGAAGGAATCTCTATGTGTTTTAAAGCCTGTGAATGAGGCATTGAGAAAGAGAGAGCTCTGGACCAAATGGGTTTCATTTTCTTCCTTAGCTTACTTGGAGCTCTTGCCACTAGGGGGAGTATGTGAAAAGAACAAAGGACAATTCTTTGCTTGTTTGCTCTCATCTCTGAGCTGAGTCAGAGGGCCCATTGTCACAAAAGCTTTGTGTAGCTTTATGTTAATTTCACATTTTGCATGGCTTGAAAGTGACTATCAGCCCCTATTCCCTGAAAATCTAGGGACATTTTTTTTTCCTAATTATACAGGGAGGCTGGCAATGACACCCGATTCCGAGTTTGCCCATTAAAATAAATCAAAGAAAAGAATGATTAAAAGAATGGTAGAAAAGAAGAAGAAAGAGCTGTCAAAACTTTATATACTTTGCAATGTTACATCATAACCTGGTGTCTCTCATTGATTACTCATTTTTTCTTTGAATGACTATTGAACACTATTTATGGTGCCAGGCACTGTGCTAAGCCGTGAAGATATAAACATAAAACACAGTCCTGCTCTCAGATTGTCAACAGTCTATTGTAATAAATATTATGATGAAGGGTAGTATAGGCTGCCAAGGGAATGCATAAGAGAGGCTTATATTACCCTAAGCAGGGATCCGTCAGAAGGCATTAGTTTGAAAGGATGTGTGAAAGATAGTTTGGTTAAATGGATTTGGTGAATGGTGGTGTGGAGTATGTTGTGTGGAAAAGGCAACAGCACTTGCAAAAGCCGGGAAGTGTGTGTGAGAGAGCCTGGTTCATTTGGGAATGGAGAGAATGGCTGGGGCAATGGGTTAAGGGTAGAGAAATTCAGAAGGTGAGGTTGGAAAAGGTGAGGCTGGCCTTCAAGGTCTTTTTTACTTTGTCCATGAGTAAGAGGAATCACTGAAGTGCATTAGGCTAGGGAGTAGCTTTGAAAAGAAAGGTGGCCAGGCATGGTGGTTCACCCTGTAATCCCAGCAGTTTGGGAGGCCGAGGTGAGAGGATCAGTGGAGGCCAGGAATTTGAGACCAGCCTGGGCAACATAGTGAGCTCCTGTCTCTATAAAAATTAAAAAAAATTAGCTGGGCAATGGGACACATGCCTGTAGTCCCAGTTACACAGGGGGCTGAGGTGGGAAGATCTCTTGAGCTCAGGAGGTCAAGGCTACAGTGAGCCCTGATTGCACCACTGCACTCCAGCCTGGGCAACAGAGACCCTGTCTCAAAAATGAAAACAAAAAAATAAAAAGAAAAGGAAAAAAAACAAAAGGGTGTTTGCCTGCCCTTTGCTGAGTCCTTTAGCCATCAAGGCTGTGTATTTCACCTAGGTTCCCTGTCCTAGGTACTGATCTGGAAAACCCTAGACTTCTGCCCCTTTCCTGGTCAGAGAAGACCCCTGGCCTGGCAGAGCCTACAGCTCCAGCCTCAAGGTACCTGATTGGAGAAGTCCTCCTCATTGTATGACTTGGCTGCCTTGGACCTCACTGGGAAAGACCAGAGAAATAGGATTTTGGGGTCTTTGGAGTTCATTTTCTGCACTGGGGTATAGCAGAGCTGAAAAATCTCACCAAACTCTCAGCATGGTCTGTATCCTTCCTGTCTCCAACAACAAGGTGGGGCATTCTTCCTCAAAAATTTTTCATGTGTAGGTGTTGCCTTATCTCTTGTCTCACACACATGAGCTCATTTGAGCTCCTTGGCAACTCCATGAGCTGGGTACTATTGCTCCTGTTTCATAGATGGGAAAACTGAGGTTCAGAAGGCTGAAGTGACTTGTCCCAGGTCACAGAGCAAGTACGTGGTAGAACTCATAATCGATTGTGCTGCACACTGCACAGGTAAGTCACCCCTGTTCCTTCCACCAATTTATTTTAACTGGGTACATGGCACAAATTGTGAAATTATGTGTACTCTTAGGGACACATCATCCCTCATCCTCCAAGAAACTGTTAGTACAAGAGTGACAAAGGGGTTTCATCTTCATGTCAACACCCTTCAATTGACCGTGGCTGCTTAGAACAAAGTGATGAGTGTTGTGAGGCCACATCTTGGTGCAGCAGTAAAGAATACATGATTGGTAATATCTGCTATGAATGCAGGAGAGAAAGGGGGCAGCACATATGCCATTTCTAGATTATATATTCCCCTTAGGCTGCCATAATCCTGCACTGGCCATGACGTTTCCACTGACTCCCACCTTCATCCCAACACTCATTTTGCTAATTTTCTCTTATTCCTTCCCTTCCTTGCTGAAATTGTTCTCACCCATTTAACAATAGCTTCAACTTACTGAGGGTGTACTGGATGCCAGGCACTTTGCGTGTATTATTTCTCATTCTCCAACAATCATGTAAGGTAGGTAGAGACAAAAACAAGACTTAGAGGGGTTAAGTAGCTTGTCCAGGGACATACAACAAGCTGGAATTTCAACCCTGAACCACATGGAAAACTGCATTTTTATAATGGGTAATGAAAACCTTCATATTCACTGTTTGCTTTGAGCCTCACAGCAGCCATGGGAGGTAGTTTTCTGGGTTTGCAACTGAGGGAGCTTGAGGCTCAGGGGAGAGGCGCTGATTATTTAGTGATACAGTCACAGCTCCTGACTCCTACCTCAGGCCTTTTCCTGCTACTACCTTAGGCTCTGGGGAAGAGCCCTTGACTCCACAAAGCTATCTCTTAAGAACTGATTTATACTACTATGGGGAGAATTTGGGGGCCCTTCATTGATTTTTCTCCTGCCAGCCTTGCCCTGTTTTCAGCTCTTATCATCAAGAAGGTCTTTCTTTTATTGTTAGCTCTTTGTGTAATTTAGGTCATTTCTTTAAAAAAATTTGTTGAGGAGAAATTCACATAACATAAAATTAACCATTTAAATGTGAACAACTCAGTAGCATTTACTACACTTGCAATGTTGTGCAACTACCACCTCTATCTAGTTCCAAAATATTTCCATCACTCCAAAGTAAAATTCCTGACGTATTTAGCAGGTTTTTCCCCTTCCCCACTCCTCTCAGCCGCTGACTAACACCGATCTGCGTTATGTCTCTATGGATTCATCTATTCTGGATATATCATGTAAATTGAATCATACATGTGACCTTTTGTGTATGGCTTTTTTCATTTAGCAAAATATCTTGGAAGTTCATTGTGTTGCAGCATGCATCGGTACTTCAGTCCTTTTCATGGCCAGTATTCTATTGCACACAATCAGTACCATGATTTGTTTATCCATCCATTTACTGATAGACATTTGGGGTCTTTTTACTTTATGGCTATTATGAATAATGCTGCTATGAGCATGTGCATACATATACTTGTCTGAATATCTTTTTTCAGTTCTTTGAGTATCTATGTAGGAGTGAAATTGCAGGGTCATGTGGTAATTCTACATTTAAAAGGCCCACTTCTGTTTGTTTGATCTTACTGGATGTAGATGTACATGTTGATCATGAAGAAAGCCAGCCTTTTCTGAGCTATATAATTTTGACATCTGGCTTTATTTGGGAAACTGTTAAACCAGGGTTACCCGTTACAGTTACAGTTTCCCTGAGGCAAAACCTAAAATAGGCATTTAAAGAAATAGTAGTTCTTTCTTATCACATCCATCCTATGTGCCAAGGAGAGTGTTAAGCGCTATTTGGACATGAGCTTTAGTCCCCAGAACAACACTACCTAATGGTAATTATTATACCCCTTTTACAGATAAAGAAGCTGAAGTCTAAAATGGTTAGAGAGCTTGTTCAGTGCCATGTAGCTTCTAGTGGTGGGATTTGAAGCTTTGGATGTCTGACCCTAAAGAACATCTTTCTGCTACACCAAGCAGTCTTCCTCAAGAACTTTCTAGGCTGCTGCTGTCAGCTATGTTGTTAACCTTTTATGAGAAATGAGTAGCCAGCTTTTGCTGTGGGATTTTTCACAATAAAAGGTTAGCATTTATCAGGATCACTTTGATTGGTAAATGCAGAAATCATAAAAGGGGAATATAAAATAATGACTGTATAGGGATAGTTAAGGAAATCCAAAGGCAGCAATGCATGAAGGTCTCAGAAAGGATTGGAAGTGGAGCTTGGAAAGTTTCTAAGAACCAGGGAATTTTCTATCTCCATCTCTTACCCATGCTTCTTTCCGTGTCTGCTGCCTTATTTCTCTACATTGATTGGTTTTCTCTGATATCTAGTGCATGGGATAGAAAATGGTATGCCACAGTGTCTGCATTTATATCTCCCCTGTTCAAGAGAGTAGCCAGCTGAGTCTGGCATCACTTAGTTCCAATTTCAAGTTGCCAGGGAAGGGACTTCGATTGGCTCCACTTAGATTGGTCACCGAACCTTTGACTGAAAACCGTGGCTACATAGCAGAGCCACATTATACATTCCTGCTAAGACCATTTGGAGGGAAGTGGATTGATAATCCTTTGCGAAATAGGTGAACATTCATTGGTGGAAGACCCAGAGATGACAAAGTGTATCCTCTCCAGCTTTCACGAGAACATCTGTGAACCAGACACGAAAGAATTTGAAATGGAGAAACTGCAGTACTCTAAGCTGTTATAGGCAGAGAGGGGTGTCTGTGAAACACTGGAAGTAGCCTCTATAGTAGAGGACCTCTGGATAGTGTAGGAAACTTCTAAAGGTGGTACTTGCATCTGGAAGTGGTGTTATTCTCTCTAGAAGGAGACACATGCAACACTGTTCAGCTCCAGAGCAGCTGCAGAGATGCCAGCAGGACTGTGGACCTCTTTTAACATTTTATGATCATTTGCACTGGTATATTAGGAATAACAGCCACTAGACCCATTAGAATATTGAGGTAGTGACCCAATTCACACTTAAGGTACGAACTTGGAACTGCTACAAATAGACAGACTAAAAATTCTCAAACTCTCAAAACTGGGAGGTGGCCATTAAAGGCAGATGTGTAGAACGTGGGCCCTCTGAGGCCTAGAGAAGGATTGTAATGCACAATCAGGATGACAAATGGAGACCTTCTGGACAAGAATGGGGCAGAAATGTGTCTTTAGACATACCTGAAGGTATAGCTAAGGATCAAGGGTTTCACCATTCCTGAGGATCCCCTCCTACTCCACTGTGGTGGTTATAATTGGTTTTATTAGTATGTATACTTAAGGTTAAATAATTTGCATGGTAGTATGTATGGAGGTTATTCCATAGCATGGGCTTGTTGATTCTCAACTTTTTTGCAGGCATTATAAGGTTCCAAACTTTGAATTTTACAGATAAGATTCTGTTGTCCAGCATGGGTAGAGTGGATACACAGCTTGCCGTAAAAAATGCAATCTGAATATAGCTTTTTTCTGTATTTAGGGCCTTGAGAGAGACACCACTTATGTTGCCACCTTGGTCAAATCGATGCCAAGATGACAGCATGGTTTTTGACAAGACAGCCGGCTCTTGAGTTGATAGGCATATGCAAAGAGCCTAATCCTCCTGGCTTAAATTATTGAGACAATTGCCTTAAACAATACCCTTAAACTTAGCAACCCAGCCAGCACAAAAGAGAAATGTCCAAATCTTTATCCTTTTGGAAAGCAAGGAACTAGAAGACATTCTCATCTGATTCTGAAATATGAAGTCTGTGGCCCTGGAACATAAGCAGATTCTTCACAGAAATTTACAACAAGGAGGAGCAAATCTTGGAACCAGTCTTCCCTTTGCCTACAAAATGATCAAACTGTAATGATCACATTTATGGGGTAATTGTTCCAATTGTAGCAGAATGAGGTGCTCCAGCCCTCTTCTGCAGACACAAATAGAATTGCTATGAAGATGGAAAGATGCTTCAAGAACAGCTTGCTTTGAGCTAGTTCTTTTTATAGTGAATCTAGGGTCAGGGAAAGGTGCTGTGTGGGCACCCCTGAAACTCTTCCCTCTTCTCTCTGCATGGCCAGACCCTTTGAACACCCACCTGCAGACACAGACCCAGACCCCAAAGTAGCACCAATCGTGACCCAAGACCTTAGGGCTTAAAGTTGTTCTCATTAGATCCCTGAACTTGGACAGGAGTTGGTATTTCTCAGATATGCCACAGGGCAGATGATGCAGGGAGTTTGGCTTGAGATGCTTTTACAGGGCAGGATGAGGACAATAATCCTTCGATAATAGGGTTACCAGGAGAGGAGGAGAGGAAGGAAGGAAGCGAAATATCACATGGTGAGCAACTACTATGTTCTAGGCACTGTGCAGCGCATTTCCTCATATGTCATTTAATTAGGCATCAGAGTCCCAGGGAATTAAAGCACAGTGGACAGAAATGACAGGGTACAATGTTTGGGAGTCAGCCAGGTAAGCAGTCTTTTTTTGTTTGTTTGTTTGTTTTTCAATATGTTTTCTTTTTATTATTATTATTATTATTATACTCTAGGCTCTATGGTACATGTGCGCAATGTGCAGGTAAGTTACATATGTATACATGTGCCATGCTGGTGTGCTGCACCCACCAACTCGTCATCTAGCATTAGGTATATCTCCCAGTGCTATCCCTCCCCCCTCCCCCCACCCCACAGCAGTCCCCGAAGTGTGATGTTCCCCTTCTTGTGTCCATGTGTTCTCATTGTTCAATTCCCACCTATGAGTGAGAATATGGGGTGTTTGGTTTTTTGTTCTTGCGATAGTTTACTGAGAATGATGATTTCCAATTTCATCCATGTCCCTACAAAGGACATGAACTCATCCTTTTTTATGGCTGCATAGTATTCCATGGTGTATATGTGCCACATTTTCTTAATCCAGTCTATCATTGTTGGACATTTGGGTTGGTTCCAAGTCTTTGCTATTGTGAATAATGCTGCAATAAACATACGTGTGCATGTGTCTTTATAGCAGCATGATTTATAGTCCTTTGGGTATATACCCAGTAATGGGAAGGCTGGGTCGAATGGAATTTCTAGTTCTAGATCCCTGAGGAATTGCCACACTGACTTCCACAAGGGTTGAACTAGTTTACAGTCCCACCAACAGTGTAAAAGTGTTCCTATTTCTCCACATCCTCTCCAGCACCTGTTGTTTCCTGACTTTTTAATGATCGCCATTCTAACTGGTGTGAGATGGTATCTCATTGTGGTTTTGATTTGCATTTCTCTGATGGCCAGTGATGGTGAGCATTTTTTCATGTGTTTTTTGGCTGCATAAATGTCTTCTTTTGAGAAGCATCTGTTCATGTCCTTCGCCCACTTTTTGATGGGGTTATTTGTTTTTTTCTTGTAAATTTGTTGGAGTTCATTGTAGATTCTGGATATTAGCCCTTTGTCAGATGAGTAGGTTGCGAAAATTTTCTCCCATTTTGTAGGTTGCCTGTTCACTCTGATGGTAGTTTCCTTTGCTGTGCAGAAGCTCTTTAGTTTAATTAGATCCCATTTGTCAATTTTGGCTTTTGTTGCCATTGCTTTTGGTGTTTTAGACATGAAGTCCTTGCCCATGCCTATGTCCTGAATGGTAATGCCTAGGTTTTCTTCTAGGGTTTTTATGGTTTTAGGTCTAACATTTAAGTCTTTAATCCATCTTGAATTGATTTTTGTATAAGGTGTAAGGAAGGGATCCAGTTTCAGCTTTCTACATATGGCTAGCCAGTTTTCCCAGCACCATTTATTAAATAGGGAATCCTTTCCCCATTGCTTGTTTTTCTCAGGTTTGTCAAAGATCAGATAGTTGTAGATATGTGGCATTATTTCTGACGGCTCTGTTCTGTTCCATTGATCTATATCTCTGTTTTGGTACCAGTACCATGCTGTTTTGGTTACTGTAGCCTTGTAGTATAGTTTGAAGTCAGGTAGTGTGATGCCTCCAGCTTTGTTCTTTTGGCTTAGGATTGACTTGGCGATGCGGGCTCTTTTTTGGTTCCATATGAACTTTAAAGTAGTTTTTTCCAATTCTGTGAAGAAAGTCATTGGTAACTTGATGGGGATGGCATTGAATCTGTAAATTACCTTGGGAAGGATGGCCATTTTCATGATATTGATTCTTCCTACCCATGAGCATGGAATGTTCTTCCATTTGTTTGTATCCTCTTTTATTTCCTTGAGCAGTGGTTTGTAGTTCTCCTTGAAGAGGTCCTTCACATCCCTTGTAAGTTGGATTTCTAGGTATTTTATTCTCTTTGAAGCAATTGTGAATGGGAGTTCACTCATGATTTGGCTCTCTGTTTGTCTGTTATTGATGTATAAGAATGCTTGTGATTTTTGTACATTGACTTTGTATCCTGAGACTTTGCTGAAGTTGCTTATCAGCTGAAGGAGATTTTGGGCTGAGACAATGGGGTTTTCTAGATATACTATCATGTCATCTGCAAACAGGGACAGTTTGATTTCCTCTTTTCCTAATTGAATACCCTTGATTTCCTTCTCTTGCCTAATTGCCCTGGCCAGAACTTCCAACACTATGTTGAATAGAAGTGGTGAGAGAGGGCATCCCTGTCTTGTGCCAGTTTTCAAAGGGAATGCTTCCAGTTTTTGCCCATTCAGTATGATATTGGCTGTGGGTTTGTCATAAATAGCTCTTATTATTTTGAGATACATCCCATCAATACCTAATTTATTGAGAGTTTTTAGCATGAAGGGTTGTTGAATTTTGTCAAAGGCCTTTTCTGCATCTATTGAGATAATCAGGTGGTTTTTGTCTTTGGTTCTGTTTATATGTTGGATTACATTTATTGATTTGCGTATATTGAACCAGCCTTGCATCCCAGGGATGAAGCCCACTTGATCATGGTGGATAAGCTTTTTGATGTGCTGCTGGATTCTGTTTGCCAGTATTTTATTGAGGATTTTTGCATCAATGTTCATCAAGGATATTGGTCTAAAATTGTCTTTTTTTGTGGTGTCTCTGCCAGGCTTTGGTATCAGGATGATGCTGGCCTCATAAAATGAGTTAGGGAGGATTCCCTCTTTTTCTATTGATTGGAATAGTTTCAGAAGGAATGGTACCAGCTCCTCCTTGTACCTCTGGTAGAATTCGGCTGTGAACCCATCTGGTCCTGGACTTTTTTTGGTTGGTAAGCTATTGATTATTGCCACAATTTCGGCTCCTAATGTTATTGGTCTATTCAGAGATTCAACTTCTTCCTGGTTTAGTCTTGGGAGGGTGTATGTGTTGAGGAATTTATCCATTTCTTCTAGATTTTCTAGTTTATTTGCGTAGAGGTGTTTGTAATATTCTCTGATGGTAGTTTGTATTTCTGTGGGATCAGTGGTGATATCCCCTTTATCATTTTTTATTGCATCTATTTGATTCTTCTCTCTTTTTTTCTTTATTAATCTTGCTAGCGGTCTATCAATTTTGTTGATCCTTTCAAAAAACCAGCTCCTGGATTCATTTATTTTTTGAAGGGTTTTTTGTGTCTCTATTTCCTTCAGTTCTGCTCTGATTTTAGTTATTTCTTGCCTTCTGCTAGCTTTTGAATGTGTTTGCTCTTGCTTTTCTAGTTCTTTTAATTGTGATGTTAGGGTGTCAATTTTGGATCTTTCCTGCTTTCTCTTGTGGGCATTTAGTGCTATAAATTTCCCTCTACACACGGTAAGCAATCTTTATGCGGGTGTGCTGAGGTCCTGACCTTATAGTCTTTGGCTTCTGCCTCTGGAGTAGGAAATAGCAAGGCAGATGCTAATCAGGAGAGCCACTTGTGAGCCATTGGAGAGAACTTAGACAAAATAGTGGCAGGGAGATGAGCCCAGGGGAGTTCAGAAATTATTTTTTTCTCCCTCTAGGTGTAGAGTGTCATGGAAAGGAGGCGAGGGCAGGGGAATGGTGAGAAATGAAGCAGGAGCAAAATCCTGAAAGGCCTTGTATGTTACAAAGAAAAGGTTGGACTTTCTCCTGGGATTTTAGAAAGATATAGAAGGGTTTTAAGGATACAATTTCATTTGGAATTGGAATCTCATTTTGGCTGCCCAGTGGAGATGGGAGGAATAAGATGCAGGGTGAGAAGGTTGTTGGTGGAGAACATGCTACATGCTAGAGAGATAGTATCTTGTCAGGAATTTTTTAGTTGCTAGTGACAGAAACTTACGTTGTGAACCAACCCCATTTTGGTTGTACAAACTTCCTCCTCTATAGGTACATGGCAGCATGGTTGCAGATGCAGTCTGGCTTCAGGAACTACTGGAACAGGGGCTTGAACATGACCACGCCTCTTGCCATCTCTCAGGTGTACTCCCTTCTCCCTGCCAGCTCTGCCAGGTATAGAGTAGTGGTTGAGACGATGGGCTCTGGAGCCAGAGGGTTGTTGTTACTTACTAGCTGTGTGACACTGAGCAAGTCACTTAACCTTGCTGCACCCCAGTTTTCTCATCTGTAAACAAGAATGATCATATCGTTTACCTCCTGCAGTTGTTGCGAGGACTAAATGAGTTAATGCACTTAAAGGGCTTGGCACAGTCCCTGGTACATAGAAGGTACTTAATAAGTGTTAGCTGTTATTGGTGTTATTTATATTATTTGAATGCAGACTGTCTTTTTCCAGATGGTAGGAAAATAGGCTCTGACAGCTCTTACATGTTACGTCTGACTTCAGGTACCAGAGAGATACTGATTAAATGTTTCCTAGTTCCAAGTCCAAATATCTGAAGGGAAAAGACTTGGAGGCCAAGTTGAGTTTGATTCCACTCTTGGCCCAATCAACCTGGCCAAGTGAATAAGTGCCGTGATTATTCCACTTTGATCTGTGATCTTATATATATATACAGGGATCACCAAGACGAGGCCCTGGCCAGTCTAGAGAGTGAAGAGGCAGGATCCCCCCCTTCCCCAGATGATGGGTGTTGCGAGGGAGGCACTCACCAAATCCAGTAGACATTCACATTTAGAGGGCACCTGCCAAGGCCTTTGAGAGCTGTTCACTTGGGGCATCCTCTATAGGACAGGTTTGATCAGTAGATGTAACAAAGGAGTGTGGAAATAGGGATGCATGGCTGCTGGGTACCTGGTCAGCTCTCTGGCCCTACAGCCCTGAGCTCCTACTTGACAATTGGTGCCTGAGCCCTGGTCCCTAACCAGCAGTACTTCAGTCCTGCTCCCTCAGTGCTTGACCATTTCTCCTAGGCAGCCTTCCTTTTTACCTTTATTAGAGGGCCTGGTCTGTACCTTCTGATACCCCCAGACCATTTTGCTGTGGTTTAAAAACCAGATCCCACTCTCTTACCAATCCCATCTTCTCTTTCTGGGTGGGTTAAAGGTGGAAGTAGAAATAGGATGCTCTGTCATTCTCTGTCCTTTTTATCCTCCAGGGCCTCATTTCTACCAAACCTTCTCACTACCCTCCTGGCTCAGTGACATTTTCCTGTACACCAACCTCTCAATAGCTGCAATTCAAATTCTGTGCTCAACAAAATTCCAAATCAGTCCAGGTCTTGGACTTTTAGGATCACTTGAAAATAGTCAAAATAGAGCATGTTAAAATTTGTAAATGTCAAGAGTCTATAATACAGATGTAGAAGAAATTAACCCTGTCTCTAGTAATTTGTTGAAGGCTTTTGGTGCAGGTGACATTTATCGGAGCCGTGGAGGGTGGGTAGGCTTTTGACAAAGCAGGAGAGTGGTATGGAAGATTAGAGTGAGGCATGGGGATGGGGACAGGGCAGTTTGTATTTTCAGGGTGGGGAAGGTTAGATGTGCCTGAAACTCAGGATGAATGGAGCAATTAATGGGAGATAAAGCTAGAATGCTACAAAATTCTCAGAACCCCAAGGCAGACAGCATTTTCCTTCCAAAGAAAATGTGGGTAACACTTTTGAGGGTCCCATGCACTGTTGTAAGCAATGAGCGAGAAAGCCTTTATTATGAAGGAACAGGCTAGAGTCAGTGGAGCATGTGTGTATTTTGTTGTGCTCGTGGAAGTCAGCCTGACTGTGGTTAGCCTGATTTTTTTTGTTTGTGGTAGATTTCAAAATCCATCACCTCATAATACGTTTACTGGTCCCTGGTTTACTTTCCAGAAGATGCTCAGAGTAGTGCTCATTAACACTTGTGGACCAGAACTGAGCTGCCTTCCCAAAACGTAAGCATCTCCCATTTAAAACATGCAGAAATATAAGTGTCTTCCATTTAAACCATCTTGGATTCCCTGTCTCTGATTGATAAATTATTTGATTACATGGTTAGTTGCTTCATTAGACTGTAAACTCTGGGAGGGCAGGGACCCATTCACATCAAGAATGTCATGTATTACAGCATCTAGCCCAGGGCCTGGAGCAGAATGAGTTCTTCATATAGCTTAGGTAAGCTAAGCTGCACTGGACTTTGAGAGTTTGAGTGTGGGAAAGAACTTTGAAAGGTAGAAGGCCAGGAACAGTTTGAGAGGGTGTGAAGGGGTCAGTCAGGGCAGTGCGATTAGAAATAACAGAATCTGTTCTACCTGGCTAAGCAGAAAGAGGTTTATGAAAAAGTATTTGTAGCTCACAGAATTGCTGGGAGAAACAATCTAAATTGACCTTCTAGAAATGGCTCCCCAAAATCACACTGCAGAGTTGCTGCCTCTGCCAAAATCAGGAAGCTGCACTATTAGGAAGCTGCTGCCCCAGTTCTCGGCTCCACAGCCAAGTCAGTTTAGCTCTGATCTGTACAAGATAATTCTTGCCTCCTGCTATGGCTCTTTCCCCATGCAACTCGGTTCTAGCACTAGACTAGTGCTTCTGATTAGAGAAACTGAATCACAGTTTCTCTAATCGAGGTGACATAATCTAGGTGACAAAAAGTTTGGAAAATAGTGTATTTAGTATTGTAGTCTTCGTGTGGAACACCAAAGAGGGTCTCGAATAAATTAACTCATGGTTTCTGGGGCTGCTAGGAAGCCTACAAGGATATGGATTTAGGCATAGGGAGTGTCACTCATCCATTCAGTGCACATTCTCTGAGAGCCTACTGTGTCCAGGGCCTGAGCAAGGAGAGGTGCAGAGACACAGTCCCCACCCTTGGGACACTGACAGTCCAAGGGAACAATGCAGAGATGGTCAGGAAGAAACTATCATGCCTGTCTCAGAGGCTGGTTGAGGATGTTGCTTCAGATAGGAGCTAAGGAACGCTCTCCAACTCATCACTGGAGTACGAGGGGTGCAGATCTTGGCAATGGATGTGGCTGGGCCTGCCAGCATGATACTGAATCTTTTAGGCAAAAGCCACTCTCTCAAAGATTCTCAGAGCTGGAGAGGGACTTAGAAGTTAGTTAATCCAACTGTGATGGCTGCACAAACTTTCTTCTCTCCAGCATCTCTGAAGAGTGATTGAAGTTATTTTTAGCTTTTATCTAGATTCTTGGTTTATTTTTTAGTCTTTAGGTTCTCATTTTACAGGTCAATACTCTGTGGCAGGTTGTCTCCCAGATAAAATATGCAAACAGGTGTAAGAAAATTTAGTAACAGTGAGTTTAAAAATGTTAATGAAATCAGGACACGAAGGAATTGCAAGGGTTTAGTTCCCACAGCAGCTTAGTTAATATGCTAGGTTTTTGAAGCTGTGAACAAATCTGTGAGGTTGAGCTGTGAGTCTCCTCTGAAGGACATGAGATGGGAAGATAATCATCACAGGAAAAACGGCCAAGGGGATACCACCTTAATCACTAGGAAATGCGTGTAGATGAGCCTCCCTTTTAACAGGGCACTAATTCCTCCTGCTTTGTTTATTTTTGTCTCCTTGATAACTGTGTAGAGTCTCTGGGCCCAATTCCAAGTCCATATCCAGGCTCCGAGTGGTCCTTTCCTCCTTCTTATGAGCCCAGAGCTAAGCTAAAGGTGGCTGCCATAAAGCAGGCTTTCCCAAATGCTGTGCCAGCTCTCCTAGCCACCAGCAGCTGTGAGAGAACTGCCTGTCAGCTGCCTGGTCATTGAAGGTGGTGTGCAAACAAGAGAATGGAACATTTATTAAAAAGACAGGTAGTAATATGCAAAACAGATGTGTAAGCCCAGCCCTCGGGATCAGGGAAAGTCAAGGCCTCTGCTCAGGGGAAGGAAGGGGTCCTCAGCACAGCTGGGCAGAATGAGCCCTGGGGCAGGAGGGACGTTCAGGATCCAGGGCTGCAGGAGTAGGACCTTGTAGCTCCTCACTGTGTTGCTGCACCACTAAGTTTCTCTTGGAAGTCTTTGGATCATTCTAGGCACCTGCAGGACACAGATGGCATTCCTTGAATTTTTGAAGCAACTTATTAATGCAGGGACTATTTGCAAAGGTGTTGGCAGAGACACTCACAACACGAGGAGCCATTATCACTCTGAGGCCTGGGGAGATGGTGGTCTTGGAGGCTGGTTAGAAGTTGGAGCTGTTTAAAGGCTGCCTGACAGGAACTGTGGCCACAGAGGAAGGCAGACATGGTGGGATGGAGTGGGTGGGGGAATAAATACCATGGCCTTTCCCTCCTCCAGTCTTCAGCCTTCTGCTAGTTGCCCCATTGGCTGGAAGCTAGAGGGTAAGGGACCCTGGGAATGCACTCATAGAGGTCAGACCCGCAGGAGAGGAGAGGAGAATGGAGAATGGATCAGGGGTGCTGGGGCCAAGGGCAAGCAGAGAATAACCGGTAAGGTATTCTTGAGTCCTCTCTCTCCCAGATGTCTGACTTTCCTTCCTCTCCAGCCAAGCTCCTGAGGGAATCAGATGGACTCAGTTAACTACCATTGTCCCTGGGGAGAGGCAGCAGGTGCTGCTTATAGGCTTGTGCTGGTAGCTTGTCTGCTGTGTGTGGGGCTCCGCATCTGTCTAGACCATCATGCCACACAACTGACCCTCACCGGGAAAACTCTGCTGTCTGCCTCTTAGAAGAAGCAGGGGGTGCAGTAGGACCCACAGACTCAAATACTGCTATTGAAGTGCTTTAATTGAGCAGGGTCCTTTCTATCCCTTATATATTTTGACTCCAAGCTTGGTGCGTCTCTGGAACTATCCCCAATAATCTTCTCATCATATTTTGGGCTATGATTATATCATCAATATGATCTCACTTGTTTTTTTTTTTTTAATCTTTCAGGAATTCCCTAAAAGTTCTGATTTGGTTATGGGTAATTTTTTTATTTTTAGTGTTGCTACTAGTATGTATATATCTATATATATATCTATCTCTATATATATCTAACTGTGACAGGTAGAATAATGAGTCCAAAGATATCCACATCCTAATCCCTGGGACCTGTGAATATGTTACCTTACATGGTAAAAGGGATTTTGCAGATGTGAGTAAATGAAGACTCTTGAGATGAGGAGATTACCTTGAATTATCCATGTGGACCCGAGGATATCTGTGAGGGAAAGAGGGATGCAGGAGAGTCAGAGTTGGAAAAAGGAATGTTCAAGGAAAGCCGAGTTCAGAGTGATGTGAAGATCCTGGCTTTGAAGATGGACTGCAAGTGGTTTGTAAAAACTGGAAAGGGCAAAGAAATCAATTCTCCCCTAGAACCTGCAGAAGAAACACAGACCTTGACTTTAGCCCAGTAAGACCCATTTGGGACCTCTGACCTCCAGAACTGTAAGATAATAAATTAGTGTTATTTTAAGCCAATAAGTTTGTGGTAATTTGTTATAGAAGCAATAGGAAATAAATACACTTACTATATTAACTCTTCTAACCCTCAAAACAATCCTTATCTTTTTTGAGACTGAGTCTTGCTCTGTCACCCAGGATGGAGTGCAGTGTTGCAATCTCAGCTCACTGCAATCTCCGCCTCAGCCTCCGAGTAGCTGGGATTATACAGGTGTGTGCCACCACGCCCAGCTAATTTTTGTATTTTTAGTACAGATGGGGTTTCACCATATTGGCCAGGCTGGTCACAATCTCCTGACCTCAAGTGATCTGCCTGCCTCAGCCTCCCAAAGTGCTGGGATTACAGGTGTGAGCCACCACGCCTGGCCAAAACACCCATTTTAAAAATGAAGAAACTGAGGCTCAGAGGTTTAAACAGTTTGCTAAGGTCACATAGCTGGTAGAGGGTAGAGAGCTGAGATTTGAACCTAGGTAGTCTGACTCTGTTGTCTGGGTATTTACCCAATGTACCCAATGCCTCTCATGTTAATTGGTTTATTATGTTTTTCAAAATATCCTTTCCTGCAGTTTTGCAAAATTTTAAGAGGGAGGTAAGTTTGTTTTCTTAGTGGGTATTTTGGTTTCATTTTGGTGTATTCCTCATGAATGCTAAGATACTACTCTACAAACCACCACAGTTTCATGGTTAAGAATGGAACTAAACCAGTCTTAGTGTTGCTTCTTACTAGTTGAGTGATGTTGTGAAAGTTATTTAATAGAGCATTAGTGTTCTCATTTTTAAAAGTGGGATAATAATCATACTTACCACAGGATTGTTTTAAAGTGAGATAATGCATACAAAGCACTTGGCACAGCATTTGACACAGAGTAAGAAGGTGGTATTTATTGAGCTATTACCTAACTAATAATAATAGCATTACTAGAGCTAATAATATAATATTAGAATTATTTTTATTTACCAAAAGTGTATACTTCAGGCCCGCTCAGTCCAGTTCAGATTCTAAAGCTTACACAGTGGGAGGGAGGGAGCGGCTCATCTGGCATAACGCCCTTTCCTCAGATTCTAGAATGTTGGTAATAACAGGCCTGGGTCCCGGCATGTCATTAGAAGAAAGCTGGCAGCAGCCTCACTCTGGTGTACCTTTCCACCATCTGAAGCAGAGACAAAGGACACTTATCCAAAGAGAAAAATTAGATTAGGCAATTTACCAATTCATGGAATTCATTCAGTTGTTTCTGTCCTTTCCTTTTCAAGTAGCTGTGCCCCTATCTGCCTCCTACAGGCAGTACCTGGACAGGTCAGCCTGTGTGTCTGTAGAACTCTCTACTGCTGAGGGACCCTGTCTAGGATCACTGGATCGATGTCACTGGAAGTGAAGGTGGAGGGCTATTTCTTGGTTCAGTTAGCTGATTTAGCTACAGTTCATTTCCTTTCTAATTTTGGGCTTGACAAGGCAGACTTGAGGGGAAAGACAGGCAGAGGCAGCTTTTGATGTCAGAGCTCTCCCACCTACCTGCCCCTCTCCTGCCTATCCTGTTCTATGCTCTCCCCCCATCCTACAGTAGAATCATCAGAGGAAGAGAGGGCGTGATTGGCAGCTGGGAGGGAGCGGCCATCAGAGCTATGCCTCTCTCATGGAGCACCTGGAGAAAAGCAGATTCTAGCTTTTCCGGCCCATGAACAGCCCAGTGCTTATCTTCCACTGCATCCAAAAGGGAAGCTGGGAGTGTAGTGGAGGGTGGGCTTCTACTTTTTAAGAAAATGCATTTTTTATTATAAATGTATTGCTTCCTTAGGAATAAAAAGGTATGAAAATGTATAGAGTTCAGAATAAAATTATTCTGTAATTCCTTACCCTGAAGATAATATTGTTAATGGCTTGGTGCACTTTCTTTCCATTGTGTTGCAGCTTAATTTTCTCACTTATCATTATATCTTGGACATTGTCCCAAGTTTGTACATCGAATTCTATTTCATTCTTAATAACTCAATAGTATTACAGAGTATAGGCATGACATTATTCATTTAACTGGTGCTCCTATTAATGGATACTTTGCTTTTTTTGTTATTATAAACAAAACAAAGCTGTACTGCACATCCTTGTAGATATTTCTTAGTGCATGTACATAAGAATGTGTATAGGAAGAATCCCTAGAAATGGAATGGCTGAGTCGAAGAGTTTGCATATTTAAAATGTTGGAAGGTATTGCTATATTGCCCTCTAAAATGTTTTAATAATTTACATACTCTTAGGTAGGTGTTCTTTAACTTTCAAGAGCTCTTACCAGTATGCAACATGTGAATTGCCTGACATTTTGACAACCTTCAATAACCTCTTTCAGTGCAGCTCAACATACTTTGTGTGCTTGGTACAGATACTATGGTAGGCATGGGGTGTTCAAGAATGTCTGAAGGTTGAATAATACTCCAAACCTAGCCTACAGTGTCTGTCCTATGAAGCTTTGAAGTTAGGCATTGTACTCTCTTCTCGAGCTATGAAAGTCCTGGATGGCATCTTCTTCCAATAGAAGGCTATTTAATCTCCATGGAAAATTTGTTGTTTTGTGTGGCTACCATTATCAGTAATCGCAGATCATCTGGATAAATTGCTGCAGCTTCTACACCAGAACTTGCTCCTTCATCTTATACTTTTATGTTCTGGAGACAGCTTCTTTCCTTAGAGGAGTTTACGAGTAGGGGAAGAGACAAGTATAGGCATAGCTCAGAAATAATGTGGTTTAGTTCCAGACTAACACAATAAAGTGAGTAAAAAGAATGTTTTGGTTTCCCAGTTCATATAGAAGTTATGTTTACCTTATAAACTCTATTAAGTGTGCAAAGCATTATATCTACAAAAGTACATACCTTAAAAGTATTTTATTTGCTAAAAAAATGCTAATGATATCCGAACCGTCAGCTACTTGTAATCTTTTTGCTGGTGGAGGGTCTTGTCTCAATTTTGGTGGCTGCTGACTGATCAGGGTGGTGGTTGCTGAAGGTTGGAATGGTTGTGGCAATTTCTTAAAATAAGACAACAGGCTGGATATATTGCTTCATACCTGTAAATCCCAGCACTTTGGGAGGCTGAGGTGGGAGAATCTTTTGAGGCCAGGAGTTTAAGACCAGCCTGGGCAACATAGTGAGACCATGTATCTACAGAAAATAAAAAAAAATTAGCTGAGTGTGCTGGTGCATGCCTATACTACCATCTACTAAGGAGGGTAGGGTGGAAGGGTTGCTTGAGCCCAGGAATTCAAGGTTGTGCCACTGCACTCCAGCAGTGTGAGATGGCAGAGTGAGATCCTGCCTCAATAAAATAAAATAAAATAAAATAAAATAAAATAAAATAAAATAAAATAAAATAAATAAAATAAAATAAAATAAAATAAAATAAAATAAAAATGAAATGAAGTTTGCCACATCAGTTGAGCCTTCCTTTCACCAAAAGATTTCTTTGTAGCACATGATGCTGTCTGGTACCATTTTAACCACAGCAGAACTTTTTTCAAAACTGGAGTCAATTCTCTCAAAGCTTTCTATTGCTTTATTAATATTGTTGTTTCAACAATATTCACAGCATCTTCACCAGAAGTAGATTCCATCTCAAGAAACCACTTTCTTTGTTCATCCTTGAGAAGCAACTCCAACTCCTCATCCATTCAAGTTTTATCATGAGATTGCTGCAATTTAGTCACAGCTCTCCAGTTCTTTTTGAGACAGTCTTACTGTCACGCAGGCTGGAGTGCAGTGGCACGATCATGGCTCACTGCAGCTTTTGCCTCCTGAGCTCAAGCAATCCTCCCACCTTAGCCTCTTGAGTAGCTGGGACTACAGGCACATGCCACCATGTCCAGCTAATTTTTGTATTTTTTTATAGAGATGGAGTTTTGCCATGTTGCCCAGGCTGACCTTGAGCTCCTGGGCTCAAGTGATCCACCCCACAAAGTACTGGGATTACAGGCATGAGCCACTGTGTCCAACCTGGGCTCCGCTTAACCCTTCAAAGTCATCCATGAGGACTGGAACCAACTTCTTCCAAACTCCAGTTAATGTTGATATTTTTACTTCCTGCCGTGAATCACAAATGTTCTTAATGGCATCTAGAGTGGTGAAAACTTTCTACAAGGTTTTCAATTTACTTTGCTCCAGTCCATCAGAGGAATCACTGTCTATGGCAGCTTTGGCATTAGGAGATATATTTCTGAAATAATAAGACTTGAAAATGGAAATGGCTCCTTGATTCATGGGTTGCAGAATGAGTGTTATGTTAGCAGGCATGAAGGCAGCATTAATCTCCTTGTATATCTCCATCAGAGCTCTTGAGTGACCAGGTGCATTGTCAGTGAGAAGTAATACATATATATTTTTGAGATGGAGTCTTGCTCTGTCACCCAGGCTAGCATGCAGTGATGCGATCTCAGCTCACTGCAACCTCCATCTCCCAGGTTCAAGTGATTCTCCTGCCTCAGCCTCCCTAGTAGCTGGGATTACAGGCATGCACCATCACATCTGGCTAATTTTTTTTGTATTTTCAGTAGAGATGGGATTCCATCATGTTGGCCAGGCTGGTCTTGAACTCCTTACCTCAAGTGATCCACCTGCCTTGGCCTCCCAAAGTGCTGGAATTATATGTGTGAGCCACCATGCTTGGCCTGCAGTAATATTTTGAAAGAAATCTTTTTTTTCTGAGCAGTAGGTCTCAAAGTGGGCTTAAAATATTCACTAAACCATGCTGTAAACAGATGTGCTGCCATCCAGTCTTTGTTTTTTCATTTCTAGAGCACAGGCAGTATAGATTTTACATAATTCTTAAGGGTCCTAGGATTTTCAGAATGGTAAATGAGCACTGGCTTCAACTTAAAATCACCAGCTGCATTAGCCCCTGAGAGTCAGTCTGTCCTTTGAAGTTTGAAGCCAGGCAATGACTTCTCTAGCTATGAAAGTCCCAAATGGCATCTTCTTCCAATGGAAGGCTATTTTATCTATATTGAAAATCTGTTGTTTAGTGTGGCCACTGTCATTAATGATCTTAGCTAGAGCTTCTGGATAAATTTTCATAGCTTCTACATCAGAACTTTCTACTTCACCTTGCACTTTTATGTTCTGGAGACAACTTCTTTCCTTTAACCTCATGAGCCAACCTCTGCTAGCTTTATACTTTTGCAGTTTCCTCATCTTTCTCAGCCTTCATAGAACTGAAGAGAGTTAGGGCCTTGTACTGGATGCGGCTTTGGCTTAAGGGAATGTTGCGGCTGGTTTGATTTCTATCCAGATCACTAAAATTTTCTTCATATCAGAGATAAGGTTGTTTTGCTTTCTCATCATTTGTGTATTCACTGGAGCAGCACTTTTAATTTCCTTCAAGAACTTTTCCTTTGCCTTCACAACTTGGCTAACTGGTGTAAGAGGCTTGGCTTTCCACTTATCTTGGCTTCCAACATGCCTTCCTCACTAAGCTTAATCATTCCTAGCTTTTGATTTAAAGTGAGAGACATGCTACTTTTCCTTTCACTTGAACACTAGAGGTCATTGTGGGGATATTAATTAGCCTAATTTTAATATTGTTATTTCTCAGGGAATAGGGAGGCCCAAGGAGAGGGAAAGAGCTGGAGTAACGGCTGGTCAGTGGAGCAGTTAGAACACACACAACATTTATCAACTAAGTTTGCTGTCTTATATTGGTGCAATTCATAGCACCCCAAAACAATTACAATAGTAGCATCAAAGATCACTTATCACAGATCATCATGACAGACATAATAATAATGACAAAGTTTGAAATATTGTGAGAATTACCAAAATATGACACAGACACATAGTGAACATATGCTGTCAGAAAAAATGGCACTGATAGACTTGCTCAACATGGGGCTGCCATAAACCTTCAATTTGTAAAAAAACACAGTATCTGTGAAGTTCAGTAAAGCAAAGTGCAATTAAATGAAGTATGCCTGTAAACCAAAATTATGATAATGTGCCAGGTATTAGGATACGAATAAAATACTAAGAGATCATGGAAAAGAGAGTAACTTCCTTTTTGGGGGCCTTTGAAGGAGGCTTCCCAGAGTAAGTGGGCCTTGAAAAATGAGGAGTTCTCACGCTGAGAACTCCTAATAGGGAATTCATGTGCTCTCTGGGGAGTGCTTCTGTTGATCTGTAGCTTGATTGGGAGGAGTGGAGAGAAATCAGTCACGAGGGGTGGGTCACATTAGGAAGGACCTCAAATGCCATAGAGAGGAGGAAAAATTTCAGATGAGATGGAGGAAAGGCTGGAGAGCAGAGAGCCTGGAGCCCAGGAGAGTGATTAAGAGACTGTGCAGAAGGTCAGGCAGATGCGATAAAGAACAAGATCAGGCTGATGGTGCTCAGGAGAGAGAGGGGAGGGCGGGGGAATTGGAGACTGTTTGGATACATTCCTTTGGTATCATCTTGGATTGGTCATCTTGGATTGGTCAGATTTGGACCTAGAGGCTGTCATCTGGGGCAAGTTTATTACATTGGGTGGCTAATAAAACTGTATTGATTTTGTTCTCTTTTGAAACAAGAAATCCCCCTGCTGGGAGAAATGTCAATCTGATGTGCCAGAAGGGAATGAGCAATAGAACTGCTTGGATTGTCTTAACTGAAAACTGCTGTCTCAATATGACAGGGGCTTGTGCTCTGTGCTGGGCCAGGCTCAGACCTTTATTAGACTATAATTCTCTTCTTGATTTGGAGCCCTGACACTGACCTGGGTCAAACATTGGAAAGGATGCAGGGTTGGGGAGGGGTGGAACCAAGATGCGTTCAAGAAGCCTTATGAAAGACAAAACCTGGAGTTAGTGTGGACACATAGTGATTCATTCGTTTATCCATTCATTCATCAAATCTATATGAGACTTTACCCTGTGCCCAGCAAGGCACGGACCACTGGGATGCAAAGCTCTTGTTCCCCAGGAGCACCTAGTCTAGGAACTGAAGGAGAAAAAACTTGCAAATGGGTTGGTTTGGCACCGTCACATCTAGTCTTTGATAAAAAGGTGGATTGGAGTTTAAGGTGTTTGTCCTTGGAACCCTCCTCTTCTCCCCTTTTCTCTATCCTACCCCTCCCCAGGCTTCCTCATGGTGGTGGATTTGTGTACCATTCTTATTCAGAGCTGACCACTAGCTCAGCCCCATTAAAGCATCAGCTGATGATCAGAGAATTTCTAATAATAGCTTAAGGGATGATCCATCCTGAGCTTTCTTTTCCAATGTGTGTGAGAGAAAGCCCTGGCTTAGGCTCTGGTCCCAGCCTGACTTCTCACTAGCTTTGTGACTTTGGAAAAATCATTTAGCCTTTTTTGAGCCTCATTAATCATAATTCCCGCTCTGCCCCCCTCATGGGATGGTTGGAAGGCTCAACAAGATGTGGATATGCTTTGAAAATTGTTGCGCTCAGTACAAAAGCAAGAGCCTATAATTACTCCCTGTGCTCTCTGTTGCTCAGAGACAGATATCTAGATTATCATGTCAGGATCCTCACAATTCACAGGATGCCCCTTTCTTTACCCCAACTCTTAAGGGAATGAACATACCACACCTTGGTTCGCCTCCTCCCAGTCAAAGGTAGTGAACTCTGGGACCAGTGGGGTTGGACTTATTTTCCTCTAGGTGATATCTATATGAAGGGCAAGGTGAGTGAGATTTAAAAAGGAATCACTAAAAATTTCTACGTCAGTGGCAAAAAAAGAGTGGATAGATAGGCTGAGACCAAAGCAGGAGAGGTTAGGTTAAACACTGGGAAGAACAAACATGGTGTTTGGAATTGGGAGACACTGGACTCTGCAACTTTACTACTTTTTAAGACCTAGGTGTCATCTTTTCTGACCAATTGTGTGACTTTGGGCAAGTTACCAAGGTCACTCAGATATCATTTACTAGTTATCAAAGGTCTCTAGGCTTTATTCCTAAGGATTGCACTGAGCTAATATAGTGCTTACACTAAAATGTGAGCTGAATTGAATCTCCTTTTCTGGAACTTCTTCTGATATGAAAGATGGAGGCAGCTTAATTAGTATAATTTTGGGGGCAGGGGGATAAGTTAGGGAGTTAGAATCCTAGTATTCTGCAAAGCCCTCATGGAGAATTCACATTTCAGATCGCATGAAAACTTGGTCAAAGTCTAGTTAGTAATTGTGAGCTGAACATAGCTGTTCAGTTGCTGAAATACCATTATTTGTGTGCAGTTGGAGGAGGAGAAAGGGACATTTGTCAGGCTATGTGTGAGTATCTTGAGCTCTTCCCTACAAAAACCTATGACAAATATAAAATTTTACTTAATAGGCTAAAGGGAACTAGTAAGGAGTTAAAGAAGTCTGGCTTAAATAGGAGAAAGCTGAATTTACTTGCCACTCATAAACATGTCTTCACACGAAGGAAATGAAGGCTGCAGTTGATTATTCACATTAGAAGAAGTTCCTGTCCTGTCTGTCATCAAGAAGATGTCCCAAGTGGAATGGTTTCTTGATGAGGAAGCCTTCCCAAAATTCCCTATGTGGAAACCTTCCCAATTTGCAGTTGTTGAGTGACATCGACATGATTGTCAATGATGATGATGAAGATTATAATGATGGTGGGAATATATACTATGTGCCAGGCCCTGTGCTAAGTACTTTACTGATTATCTCCCTGAGATGATGCATTACTACCACATGATGCATTATTAGCTTCAATTTACAGGTGTAGAAACAGAGGTTGGTAAAGGTAAAAGCTTGTTCAAGCTTACCTTTCTAGTAAATGAACAGGCTGGACAAAGTGCTCCCAGCACTTTGGGAGGCTGAGGCGGGAGGATCACGAGGTCAGAGGTTCAAGACCAGCCTGGCCAATGTGGTGAAACCTCGTCTCTACTAAAAATACAAAAATTAGCCTGGTGTGGTGACACACGCCTGTAATCCCAGCTACTTGGGAGGCTGAAGCAGGAGAATTGCTTGAACCCAGGAGGCGGAGGTTGCAGTGAGCCGAGACCATGCCACTGTACTCCAGCCTGGGTGACAGAGCAAGACTCTGTCAAAAAAAAAAAAAAAAAGCACAAACCCAGGCAGTCTCATCCAAGAGCCAACAACTATATATTGCCTCGTAATTTGAATTAGTTTCTAGCTCCTGCTTTAATCATTATCCTAAGTCATAAGATATTTGAATTAAATTGAAGAAGTATACAGAGATTTTCTTTACTATTGCTATGTGTCTGAGTTTTAAACTTCCTTGAAAAAATTCTCTGAGCTTTCAAATAAAGGCATCTTACTGCTTGCAAGTTTACCTTATTGTCAATTTTTTGGGAACAAACTCGTAAGGCAGACGCTATTATCCCCTTTAACAGATGAAGAAATAGAAGCTCAGATAATTTAAATCAGCGCTCCTCAAACTTATACAATCTGAGGGTCTTGTTAAAAGCAGGTCTGGGGTAGGGCTTGAGATTCTGCAGTTCCAGCAAGCTCCTAGGTGCTGTCAAGGCTGCCGGTCTGGGGACCATCCTTTGAGGAGCGAGGAGAAGTAACCTGCTCAGGATGACATAGCATACAAGAAAGAGATCCTTGGCCGGGCGCGGTGGCTCACGCCTGTAATTCCAGCACTTTGGGAGGCTGAGGCGGGTGGATCACGAGGTCAGGAGATTGAGACCATCCTGGCTAAGATGGTGAAACCCCGTCTCTATTAAAAATACAAAAAATTAGCTGGGCATGGTGGCGGGCGCATGTAGTCCCAGCCACTCAGGAGGCTGAGGCAGGAGAATGGTGTAAGCCCGAGAGGCGGAGCTTGCAGTGAGGCAAGATTGCACCACTGCACTCCAGCTTGGGTGACAGAGCGAGACCCCGTCTCAAAAAAAAAAAAAAGAGATCCTTGAAACCTAGTTTCTGAACAGCAGCTTGTTTCTAAGGTGTCGTATTGGCGGTACTGGCAATGCATGATTGCCCTTTGTCTAGTGGGACAGGTAGCTGGACAAGTAGCTGGACTTGAGTCTGGCTCTGACTGCTCTGCCTCTTGGCCATGCCTTATCCCCTCTCTGAGCCTCAGTTTCTTTCTATGTACAAATTTGGGGTTAAATTACATAACTTCTGAGATCTCTGAATACCATAGTAACATGGTAAATTATGAGAAGTGCCAGGATGCATGCAGAACCCTGGATGGAAAGACATTTCCATGAGACAAGAAGATTAAAAGGAGTCACCTTAGAATGCAGATCATTTCTAGGCAAGCTCCCTGTCCAGGATCAGTAGAGAAAATATTTTATCTCTGTGAAAGAGAATGATTAATGTGCCCGAGGGTGCTGATTTTCTCAGGGACTGTGAGTTAGCACCAGAAACCTGGGTAACTGCGTCAGACTCTCCAGGCTGTGCTTTAAACAGGAGGGAGACAGCAGCTATTGGATTTCTGTCAATCCGTGTGACTTTCCTAAGCTTTCAGCCTTGTCTGGAAAGGTGGGGACTTCCTTCTCATCCACCATTCTAGGGCAGAGCACCTTATCTTACGTTCAAGAACCTTAACAGCAGATGGGCATGTTCACTGAGGTGTGTGTATATAGTAAGTGCTCAAGTTTTAAAAGCTGTCTTGTGAACAGCAAGGTGGTTTTTAAGGAACCAACAATAACCCAAACAAAGAACTTTTCTGTCGAACTTATTCCTCACCAGGGGTACCTGGAAAAGTAGGGTTGACTCTCCAGGACTGAAGCCAGATGGGAAAGGTGTTTACCTCAGGACAGATGCCAATAAAGAAAGAGGGTTAATGATGCTGATTATAGCAACTACTCTTTTTTTAATCTCATTTGATACACAAAACTACCCTATGGGGTAGATATTATTAAGCTCATTAAGAAACAGAGGCTTTGGAGGTTAAGATGCTTATACAAGGTGACAGCTCGTGAGTGGAATTTAAGTGCTCGTCTGATTACCCCAAAGCTCCTACTCTTTCCATTCTGCTACACTGCTTATCCTATAAAACCATTTCCAAGAGAGGGGCTGAGGATCACATTGGAGAAGTCATATTTGTCTGGAGAGTTGACCTTGGACCTCAAAAGAGAAGATACAATCAGAAGGAATAGAGAAGTAAGGAGCAAAGGTGGGAATAAGCTGAGGGAGTCCAGGACTTTAGCTGTAAATAGGGCCAGGAAACCCAGAACTCTGATAAAAGACCATGTAAAGGGCTTATCACCTTCTTGGTGCTGTTTGCTCAAGATGTAATAGTGTTTCTGGGTTCAAGGTGAGCTATTGCTTTTTGGCTCTAGATGAAGCTGCAACTTCCTTTGCGTTAATTCACCCTGGTTAGCTATGGCTTCATTTTAGCCCCAAGGTACATGTATCTCTTCTTTAGCAGTGGCTTTCCTCCCTCTGACTCTTCCTGTCCTCATCCTTCATCTGATCATCAAGATGAAATATAATCCTCCTGGAGAGTACGAGTGCATGCCTTCTTGAGATGTGTATAGGTTAATCACAAGAGACAGTCATTTCATCTCTCCTGGGCAGAGTTGACCTAGTTGGATAGACTCTCTCAGCCTGGTTTTCCACAGTTCATGATGCAAGGGTCAGGGATAAGTTTTGACATGAGAAAGCCCTGATTCAGAGAAAAGAATGCACAAGTGTATAACCTGTTCATCATTTCATCCACAATAATAATTGTATTCCTAGCATGTACCTGATACCGTGCTACTCCCTAAGATGGGTGGGGGTAGGTAGAAAAAAGAACACAAAAAAGTAGAAGACTAGTCCATGCCAAGGAGAACCATTCTACCTAGTTGAATATTTCAGTATAAGAAAAATGGGGAGCATATGTGAGGTTGAGATGATCAAATTTAATGGCTGAAGTGCTCGTTCATTTGAAATATCTTTATTAGATGTCTCTTATATGCCAAGTACTTTGCAAGGCACAAGGTAAACCAAACAGATATTCCCCAAAAGAAGCTTAGTTCTAGAAGGAGATGTTTACAAACAAGTGAAAAGGTCATTGCAAACCTTTATTGGGTGTTTGCTAAGTGATGAGCACTATACTGGACTTTGTCTTATAAGTTTTCCCTTTGATGTGTTTATTGATATATAATATTATACACATTTATGGTGTACATGTGAGTATTTGTTACAAAATGTGTAATCAACTCAGGGTATTGGGGTTATTCATCACTCTAAGCATTTATTATTTCTATTTGTTGAGAATATTTCAAGTCCTCTCATCAAGCTACTTTGAAACATGCAATACATTGTTGCTGATAACAGTCACCCTAATCTGCTATTGAACATTAGAACTTATATCTTAAAATTCTTTAATTTTTAATTTTTGTGGATACATAAGAGACGTGTATATTTATGGGGTACATGAGATATTTTGATAGAGGCATACCATGCATAGTAATCACATCAGGGTAAATGGGGTATCCATCCCCTCAAACATTTATCCTTTGTGTTACAAACAATCCAATTGTACTCTTTAGGTATTTAAAAATATATAACAAATTATTTTACACTGCAGTTACCCTGTTGTGCTATCAAATACTACATCTTATTCATTATATGTAACTATATATTTGTATCCATTTACCATCCCCACTTCTCCCATCCACCACTACCCTTCCCAGCCTCTAATAACCATCATTCTACTCTCTATTGCCATGAATTAAATTGTTTTAATTTTTTTTAGCTCCCACAAATAAGTGAGAACTTGCAAAGTTTCTGTGCCTGGCTTATTTCACTTAATGTAATGATCTCCAGTTCTATCTGTGTTGTTCCCAGTGACAGGATCTCATTCTTTTTATGGCTGAATACACTCCATTGTGTAGATTATCACATTTTCTTTATATATTTGTCTATTGATGGACACTTAGGTTGCTTCCAAATCTTGGCCATTGTGAATAGTGCTGGAGCAAACATGGGTGTGCAGATCTCTCTTTGATACACTGATTTCCTTTCTTTGGGATGTATACCTAGCAGTGGGATTGTGGATCATTTGTAGTTCTATTTTTAGTGTTTTGAGGAACCTCTAAACTGCTCTCTATGGTAGTTGTAATAATTCACAGCCCCACTGGCTGTGTACAAGTGTTCCCTTTCCTCTGCATCTTCACCAGCATTTGTTATTGCCTGTCTTTTGGGTATAAGTCATTTTAACTGGGGTGAAACAGTATCTTATTATAGTTATTGCATTTATCTGATGATCAGTGATGTTGAACACCTCTTCATATACCTGTTTGCCATTTGCATGTCTTTTGAGAAATGTCTATTCACATCTTTTGCCCATTTTTAATCAGATTAGATTTTTCCCCATGAATGTATATCTTCTATCTCTATCTAACCGTATGTTTGTACCCATTAACTAACCTCTCTTCATCTCTCACTCCCACCCACATGTCCTTTCCAGCCTCTGCTATCATTTTACTCTGTACCTCCATGAGATCAACTTTTTAGCTCCCACATATGAGTGAGACTATATCATGTTTGTGTTTCTGCGCCTGACTCATTTCATTTGACATAATGACTTCTAGTTTCATCCATGTTACACAACTAACAGGATTTCATCCTTTTCTGTGGCTTAATAGTATTCCATTGTGTATGAATGCCACATTTTCTTTATCCATTCATCTGTAGATGGACTCCATATCTTTCCTATTGTGAATAGTGCTGCAATAAACATGTAAGTACAGGTATCCCTTTGATGTACTGATTTATCTTCCTTTGGGTAAATACCTAGTAGTGGGATTACTGGATCATATGGTAGCTCCATTTTTAGTGTTTGAGAAATCTCCATACTGTTTTTCATAGTGGCTATACCAATTTGCATTCTCAACAATAGTGTATAAGTTCCCTTTTATCTGCATCCTTTCCAGTGTCTGTTGTTTCTCGTTTTTTTTTAATAATAACCACTTTAACTGGGGTAAGATGGTATCTCACTGTGGTTTTGATTTGCATTTACCTGATGATTAGTAATGGTAATCATTTTTTAATATACCTCTTGGCCATTTGTATGTCTACTTTTGAGAAATGTCTATTCATGTCCTTTGCTCATGTCTAAATGGGATTATTTCATTTTTTAATTGAGTTTTTTGTATGTTTTGGATATTAATTCCTTGATGAATGAATAGTTTGCAAATATTTTCTCCCATTCAACAGATTGTCCCTTCACTGTGCTGTTACCTTTGCTGTGCAGAAGCTTTGTAGTTTAATGTTGTCCCATTTGTCTATTTTTGTTTTTGTCTGTGCTTTTGAGGTCTTAGCCATAAATCTTTACCTAGACCAATGTCCTGAAGTGTTTTCCCTATGTTTTCTTCTAGTGGTTTTATGATTTGGGGACTTACATTTAAGTCTTTAATTCCTCTTGTGTTGATTTTTGTATATGGTAAGAGATAGGGATCTAGTTTCATTCTTTTGCATACGGATATTTATTTTTCCCAGCACCATTTATTGAAGAGGGTATTCTTTCCCCAATGTGTGTTCTTGGTGCCTTTGCTGAAAATCAAAGTAAACATGTAAATATGTAGACATGTAGATTTATTTCAAGAATCTCTATTCTGCTCTATGTTTCTGTTTTATACCAATATCACACTGTTTTGGTTACTATAGCCTTGTAATATATTTTGAAGTCAGGCAGTTTGATACCTCCAGCTTTGTTCTTCCTCCTCGATCGAGATTGCTTTGGCCATTTGGACTCTTTTTTGGTTCCACATGAATTTGGGATTTTTAAAAATAAGTCTCTGAAAAATGATGTTGGTATTCTGATAGGGATGGCATTGAATCTGTAGTTTGCTTTGGGCAGAATGGTCATCACTTTAACTATATTAATTCTGATCATTGAGCATGAGATTTCTTTCCATTTGTTTGTGTCCTCTTCAATTTCTCTTATCAGCAATTTGTAGTTTGTCTTGTAGAGATCTTTCACCTCCTTGGTTAACTTTATTCTTAGGTATTTTAATTGTTTTGTAGCTATTGTAAGTGGGGTTGCCTTCTTGATTTCTTTCTCAGCTAGTTCATTATTGGTGTATAGAAATGTCGATTTTTCTATGTTGATTTCATATCCTGCAACTTTACTGAATTTATCAGATTTTAAAAAGCTTTTTTTTGGTGAAGTCTTTAGGTTCTTCTAAATGTAAGATCATATTACCAGCAAAGAGGGACAATTTGACCTCCTCTTTTCCAATTTGGATACATTTTAGTTCTTTCTCTTGCTTGATTGCTCCGGCTAGGACTTCAGTACTAACTTGAATAGGAATGGTGAAAGTGGGCATTTTTATCTTTTTCCAGTTCTTAGAGGCTTTTAGCTTTTCCCCATTCAATATGATGTTAGCTGCGATTTTGTTGTGTGTGGCCTTTATTATGTTGAGGTACATTCCTTCTATGCCTAGTTTGTTAAGAGTTGTTTTTTTTTTTTTAAGAATGAAGGAATTTTGAATTTTATCGAATGCTTTTTCTGCATCTGTTGAGATGATCATATGGTTTTTGTTCTTCACTCTGTCCATGTGATATATGATGTTTATTGATTTGCATATTTTAAATCATCCCTGCAGCCTTGGGATAAATCCCTCTTGATTGCTTTATATTATTTTTTGATGTGCTGTTGAATTCAGTTTACTAGTATTTTGTTGAGATATTTACATCTATATTCATCGGGAAGATTGGCCTGCAGTTTTTTCTTTCTTTCTTGTGTCTTTGTCTGGTTTTGGTATCAGGGTAATGCTGGTAGAATGAGTTAGAATTCCCTCCTTTTAGACTTTTTGGAATAGTTTGAGGGGAACTGGTGTTAGTTCTTCCTTGAAAGTGTGGTAGAATTTGGTAGTGAAGCCATCTGGTCCTGGACTTTTCTTTGTTGGAGACTTTTTATTACTGCTTTAATCTCATTACTTGTTATTGGTCTGTTCAGGTTTTCTGTTTCTTCCTCATTCAATATTGGTAGGTTGTGTATGCACGGAATTTTTTCCATTTATTCTTGGTTTTCCTGTTTGTTAATGTATAGTTATTCAAAATAGTTTCTGATGAACTATCGTATTTCTATGATATCAGTTGTAATGTCTCCTTTTTCATTTCGGATTTTGTTTATGTAGTTATTCTGTTTTTCTTGATTAGTCTAGCAAGTGGTTTATCAATTTTGTTCATCTTTTCAATTTTTCATCTCATCGATCCTTTGTAGTTTTTTTAATTGATCATTTGTAATTTTTTAAAAGTCTCTGTTTTGTTTAGTTCTACTCTGATCTTCACTATTTATTTTGTTTTGCTAATTTTCGGCTTAGTTTGTTCTTACTTTTCTAGTTCCTTGAGGTGCACCAGATTGTTTACTTGAAATCTTTCTCCTTTTTTGATGTAAGCCCTTATTGCTATAATATTTCCCTTAGCACTGTTTTTGCTATATCTTACAGGTTCTGGTATGTTATGTTTTGATATTCATTTCTTTCAAACATTTTTTGATTTACTCTTTAATTTCTTCCTTGGTCTAATGGTCATTCAGTAGCATGTTGTTCAATTTCCATGTATGTGTACAGTTTCCAAAGTTTCTCTTGTTAATGATTTCTAGTTTTATCTATTATGGTCTGAGGAGGTATTTGATACGATTTTGATATTAAAAATATGTTGAGACTTATTTTGTGTCCTATCGTATGGAGAATGTTTCATGTGCTGTTGAGAAGAATGTATTCTGTAGCTGTTAGATGAAATATTCTGTATATGTTTGTTAGGTCCATTTGTTCTAAAGTGCAGTTTAAATCCAATGTTTCCTTCTTATTTTTATTTTTTACTTGTGCTTAATATAACGTAACCAATATTTCTTTGTTAAATTTCTATCTACATGATCTGTTTAATGCTGAGAATGAAGTGTTAAGTCTTGAAATGTTACTGTATTAGAGTCTATTTCTCCCTTTAAATCTAATAATATTTGCTTTATACATATGGGTGCTCCCATGCTGGGTCTATAAATAAGTCTATGTTTAAAGTTATTATATCATCTTCCTTAATTGATCCCTTTATTATTATATAATCACCTTCTGTGTCTCTTTGTCATGTTTTTATCTTAAAGTCTGTTTTATCTGATATAAGTATAGCTACTCCCTCTTGCTTTTGATCCGTTTGCATGGAATGTCTTTTTCCATCTCTTCACTTTGTCTATATGTGTCTTTACAAGTGAGATGAGTTTCTTGTAGCCAGTAAATCATTGGGCCATTTTTTTAAACAAAATTCATTCACCCAGTCTGTCTTTTAAGTGAAAAGTTTAATCCATTTGCATTTAAGGTTATTATTGATAGGTGCCTTCTGGGACTCCAGAAATTCGAATATTTGGTCACGTTATGGTGTCCCATATGTTATTTAGGCTTTGATCATTTTTTTTCTTTATTTTTATCTGACCGTGTTACTGCAAAAGACCTGTTTTCAAGTTCTGAGATCTTTTCTTCTTCTTGTTCTAGTCTATTGTTGAAGTTTCCAAATGTTGAAATTTAAAAAAAACAATGTTTTGAATTATTTTTCTAGGATTTTGTAAATTTCTTTTTCATTGGTATCTGTTGCTGGAGAATTATTGTGTTCCCTTGGAGGGGTCATATTTTCTTATTTTTTTTATATTTCCTGTGTTTTTACATTGATGTCTGCACATCTGGTGTAACAGTTGCTTCTTCCAATTTTTTGAATTTACTTTTGTAGGGGAAGACTTTTTCCTGAAGATGTTTCTATGGTATTGTTTAGATAGGGCGCTTTGGCTTTGATACTGAATGCACATAGTAGTCTAGTCTTTGTATGATTTCTTTAGCTGTAAATAGTGTCAGTGGTATCTGTGATTTCCTTGGTAACTTAGGGTGTGATTATTAGTGGAGGCTGTGATGAAGTTTTGCTGAGGACTGGAACAATGGGAAGGCCAGTCTTTGGGCCCCAGTGGTGGCAGTAGTAGGCTGAGCATTCTCGTCCTTGGGCTCCTGAGCGGCATATGCTGGCACTGGTGTTAGCAGGTCTAAGTGGGCTGATTCTTGGGCATCCAAGTGGCTTGCTCAGATGCTGATAGTGTCAGCAGTGAGTTGGGTGAGTGGATGGGTTCCTGGGCTCCTGGGCAACAGGTGTGGTGTGAGTGTTGGCACTAGCAGTGGCAAGATAACCCTCTGTGTCTCGAGTGATGTGTGCTGGTGATAGCAGTGGCTGTGATGGGCTGGACAGGCCACTCTGAAGGCCTGCAAGTGGTGTATGCAAGTAGGTGCCAGCTGTGGTGGTAGCAGCAGGGTGGGTGGACCCAACTTCAGGCCCCCAGCAGGAGTGCTCAGGTGCCATTGGTGATGGGCTGGGTGATCCCCAGTTCCCTAGACTACATGCTCTGGCATGAGTGGATGGATGTGGGCAAAGCCAGGCTGGGCAGGTGGGGGACTCTCTCTGGGTACACTAAAATGTATGATGGCTCCACTATTGGAGGCCGTAGAGTGACTGCCTGTGGCCTGCACCTTGGCCCAGGTGGCAGCAGCCAGCCATGGCAGTGATGCAGGTGGAGAATGTCGGTGGAGCTCCAGGAATGTGGTGATGCAGGTGCTGTTGAGCCTCAGGGCAGTGTGTGGTCTGTTGGTGGTTGGGCTCTCAAAATGGCACCATGTTATAGCTGTTTATGACTCAGGGTATGTGGGGGGCCAAGCATGAGCTCCCACTCTGGAGCAGTGCCTTTGTGTGCTCCCCAGGCGGCTCTCTATGTCAGTTTCAGGCCCACAAAGGTTAAGGGGTTCTCCTGTGGCTAGGATTGCAGTAGTCCACAGTGGAAATGTGGACCACTGCGGGGGTCTGTCAGTTACCCTTTCCCCATACTGGGGAGTCTCTCCAGGCTTCCAGCAAGTCTCGCCTGAGCAGGCCACCTCACTTCCCTTTCTGCCTTACTTTAGGTATTTCCTGTCACGTCTTGATTGAATTCCAGCTTTCTCTCTTGGACAATCTATTTGAAGTGTGATTGTCTACTCACTATTTTGGTTTTTTTGAGCAGGCTGAGTACAATATGCCTCAATTCAGCTGTCTTGAAGCCCCTCTTGGGCTTTGTCTTTTGAACTGAGGGTAAAAAGATGAATAAAGACAAAAACATAATCCTTTAACAAGATCATATACTAATAGTGATGACAACCATGTAAATATATTTTAATGTCCATATGAAATGTGATCAATAGAAGTGTAAGCCAAATACTAAAGAAACTCAGAAAAAAGAGAATGTAAGTCTGTATTGTAGGAAGTGTGGGTGGAAGGTGGGCAAGGCCAGGGAAGAAGGAAAATTTGGAATGTGATGATGGAAGAGTGAACATTTTCCTTATGAGCAAGACATTACTAGTAGAGGGAGCAGCATTTGAATTGTCACAGGGCGTTTGGAGCCTGCAAGTAGCTGTCTAGGTTTGGGGTAAATAAGATGCAGTGGTGAAAGATGAAGCTGGATAAGTGATCAGGGGCAAGATCATGAAAAGCCTTGTGGGCCATACCTTATGGAAGTTAAATTTTATTTAGTAAACAATGGAGGATAACTGAAGCATTTTCAGAGAGAAATGAATTTAGTGGTTTTGAAATTTAACAGGAGGGTGAGACTTGAGGCAGGAAGAACTGTTAGGGGGCTATTTTAACAATTCAGGTAAGAGACAATGGTTTGTCAGTAGGCATGGGGAAGAAAAGGAAGGAATGAAGTCTAGAAATATTTGGGAATTCATATTTTCAGTACTTGGGTATGCAGGATGAGGGAGGAGAAAGGATCTAGAAGATTCTATGTTTTTTACTTGGGCATTTGGGTACATGGTACTGCCATTTACTGAGATTTGGAAAATGGAAAATGTGATGGTTAATTTCATGTATCAACTTGGCTAGGCTATCATATCCAGTTGTTTGGTCAAACACCTATCTGGATGTTGCTGTGAAGGTATTTTTTAGATGTGATTAATATTTAAATCAGTAGACTGTGAGTATAACAGATTACCCTCCATAATGGGAGTGGGCCTCATCTAATCAGTTGCAGGCCTTAAGAGAAGACAGAGGTCCCACAAGGCAGAAGAAATTCTGCCCCCACATTGCCTTCAGATTCAAGATTATGACATCAACTCTTCCCTCAGTCTCCAGCCTGCTGGCCTGTCTTGGAGATATCAGACCTGCCAGTTCCCACAATTATGTGAGCCAATTCCTTAAAATGAATCTCTCTATGTACACATCCTATTGGTTCTGTTTCTCTGGAGAATCTTGACTAATGCAGAGGACTTCTTTTTGTTCAGGTTTGTAGCTGATAATTGCTTTGCTAAACACAAATGTGCTGGAAGGACATTATGTTAAGTGAAGTAAATCAGGTGCGGAAAGATAAATGCCGCATCTTCTCCTTCATATGTGGGTGATAGAGTTTGGCTGTGTCCCCACTCAAATCTCATCTTGAAGTATAATCCCCACGATCCCCATGTGCCAAGGAAGGGACCCAGTGTGAGGTGACTGGATCATGGGGGCAGTTTCCCTCCTGCTGTTCTCATGATAGTGAGTGAGTTCTTATGAGATCTGATGGTTTTATAAGTGGTTGACAGTTCTTCCTTCACACGCCCTCTCTCTCTCTCCTGCTGCCTTGTGAAGAAGGTTCCTCCTTCCCCTTCCGCCATGATTGTAAGTTTCCTGAGGCTTCCCCAGCCATGTGGACATGTGAGTCAATTAAACCTCTTTCCTTTATAAATTACCCAGTTTCAGGAAGTTCTTTATAGCAGTGTGAAAATGGACTAATACAGTGGGAGCAAAAAAAAAAAAAAAAAAAAAAAAAAAAAAAAGAGGGAGAGACACCCTGTAGAAGTAAAGAGTAGAATTGTGGTTGTGAGAGCATAAGAAGTGTTGGGGGAAGAGGGATAAGTAAAGGTAGGTTAATTGATACAAAAAGTAGAGCTAGAGAGAGTGGGATGTCCAGCTTCCAAATGGGAACCTTTGTAGCACCAGTGACAAAAAAGAGAATTAAATATAGGTGATATTGAGAAAGGCAAGAAGACTTTTGTTGAGAAGTGTGTCCAGTGCCACACCATGGAAAAGGGAGGCTAGCACAAGACTGGGTCAAATCTTCGTGGTATCTTTGGGCAGAAGACAGGTCAGGATGCTGGATTCTCTTACACAGATGCCAATAAGAATAAAGGCACCACCTAGGGAGAGGATGTACTCACTGATGGAGTATTTGGAGAATCCCAAGAAGTATATCCCTGGAACAAAAATGAGCTTCACCAGCATTAAGAAGAAAGGCAGAAAGGGAAGGTTTGATAGCTTATCTCAAAAAAGCTACTAAGGAGTAAGAATTGGCCACTGCCTTATTTATTACAAAACAGAAATGTCTCATAACTTTTTTATGTATATTATAAGTTAATAGATTTCATAAACTAGAATTCAGATCATAAATGACAGAATATTTTTTGATGAGCAGTCCTGGTTTAACTAAAACTGACTTATGGTTAAATGAATGTTTGCCTTTTTAAATTGTAAAAGTAGTTCTGATTCAGTAAATGCTATCATGGTTTTCCACTTCTAAAGAGAGGATTGAACTTCACTGGTAATGTTCAAATGTTCACAAAGATGGTGAATGCCATCTTAAAAATCTATTGGAAATTGGTTTTATATTTGGATTTATGTAACTGGTTATATGAATATATTTAAATACTGGGGAAATTCCTTCACTATCTCAAAACCAAGCAAGATTCATCTGTGCTTTGTGTTTGTTTGCCTCTTAAAGGCAAGGGCTAAAGATGAGGTAGCAATGTCTGCTTTACATTTTTGGTCTTAACTATGCCAGTCTAATTAGAATTCCCTGTATCTAAAATGGTTTCTTTTACTCATTGAAAGGCATTTTGTGTGGTTTACCTGTAATATCAAATAAAGAATATTTAACACTTAAACAATTACACCTAGATAGGAGAAATAAGTTCTAGTGTTTTGCAGCACAGTACAGGGTGACTATGGTTAACAATTTAGGGCATACTTTCAAAAAGCTGGAAGAGAGGATTTTGAATGTTCACAACACAAAGACATGATAAATGTTTGATGTGATAAATATGCTATTTACCCTGATTTCGTCATTACACATTTATTGAAATATCACTCTGTATCCCATAAATATGTGTAATTATCCTGTGCCAATTAAAAATAAAAGAAAAAAAAAGAAATGGTTTGCTGAAGCAAAGGCTGAGGATTTTTAAAAGAGAAAATAAGTGTTTATTTTTCTTGTTTATGCCAGGGCGTGTTGTGGTTCAATCAATGTTGTTTATTTATTCCTTTGAATTGTTGGACAATGTCATTTCTAGGCTTCTGTTGTTGTGTATTAGAGAATGTGGGCTATCCAAATGTATAATTCTCACTAGTAATGAAATCCACCATACACTGGAACTTACTATTATTTTATTGAAGCTAGAGTTGTTGGCTGGTTTCTTTGGAATTTATGCAGATGATTTGTACTTGTAAGGAAGTACTAGAAATGCTTCTCAGAAATATGCAGCACTTGAGTTCAATACTAGCACTTCAATTTCATCTATGGAAAGAGAAGTGTGTACTTCACTGAGTCATGGGAGGTAGTAGGATGGATGAGATTCTCCTACAAAACTACAATTGGAGAGGTCTGGAACAAGGAGAACTTTGCATTATTTCTTGAAGCTTTGCTATTTCTTTATTCACTTGATTTCCTGAAGAGCAAAGCTTTGGAATCAAACAAATATTGGTCCTCCACCAACTATGTTTGTACCTTTGGGCAGGTAAATTCATTTCTCTGGGCCTCAGTTAGGGTTTTTCAAAGATTCATTAAGATGTTATTTATAAAGTGCCCTGTCCAGGGCCTGGTGCAGAGTTGGCTCTCAAGTAATGGAAGCTATTTTTATTATTCTTTAAATTTATTTGTTTCCTTATAGGCTTTCAAATTCCGGATCTCCTAGGATAGTTACATATGCGCTATCTGTTGGAACTTGCAGAATTTTCTCCTGTCCGAAGTGGAGTTGCAGATTCTCAACCCCTGAATTTTCTCAAGAATGAAGGGAACTGACAGGAAGTAGATATGATATCTTCATGAATAAATGATTCTAGGTGAGGAATAAACCTTATTTTATGAGGAACAAAACTATACCAGCAAGCATATCTCCCCCATTTCTCCTTTACCCAGTCAGATCTATTCATTCTCCAAACCCAGGTCACTATCATCTTCTAAAGGTCTTTATTGTCCTCACCAGCCCTTCCCTGAATTTCAGTGCCATCCTCAGTACTCCTAAGAGACATCTCCAGGGATCAGCATCATGTTGTGTTTTATGACTGGTGGCCCTGGAGTTATTCTATAGGTGATCCTACTTGACAATGGAAGCTGGCTTTACATGACTTAAAACCATCTGTTCTCATCTTTGTATTCCTGTCTAATGGGGAGCTCTTTAAACGGAAAGGAATACATTCAATTTTTTAGCCCCTAGTGCTTAACACAGTGCCTGGAACATTGTCTATGGAAAACATGAGTGATGGATGAATGAATGAAAATCTGCAGTAAGATACATTCAGGACTATGCAATAAATATTCTTTTTCATCATTCACTGTTCTCTATCATGTCTGCATCTCCTCCAAGTACTGCTGATGGAATTGCAATCTAAATATAAATTTATCTCAGAGTTCTGCAAGTCCATCCCCAGGCTCTGCCCATCACAGTCAGATTCAATAAAGCAACTTTCTGTGTGCATAAGTACGATGAGGTAGGGGGGGCAGTGAGTAGAAATGTGATTTGTTTTTAGTGAGGCTAATCGTTCTGAATATCAAGTTGGTTTTCATTCTCATTAGCAATTTTCATAAATTGTTTGAAATGCTTGCTCATAAAGTCAGGACTGCAAACTTGGAGATGAATCACTTCTACCTCGGCTTCCTGTTGAGTGGAGATTATTAATTGCATCCTTTCTCATCAGAGCTCCCCACACAACTGCAGCCTTTATTTTTAGAACACTATCTCTTGCCAGCTCCTATCTGAACCAATTCTGCTTCAGTCTAATCAGGGAATATGAAGTTAAATCTAGGGCAAAGAGAAGGGAAAACCTAGAAAACTGAGTCAGGAGTCCTGTTGGATACAGTTTCAAAATTCCAACTTTGGAAAGAAGTCATTGTAGGAGATCTACAGCAGCCTTCTGGTTATAGAACCCATAACTCCTTCTCATACCCCACTGGCTCTTCCTGGCCACAAGTAGGAACCCTACCTGCAGAAGCTTTAGCAAGCATTTGTGCCAGTGTACTGCCAAAGTGCCACCCACTCTATCACCTTTAAACCTTGGGCCCCTACCCACCCAAAGAGGAGCCACCATTCAGAATCTGTCTTTATGATTCCTTTACTTTTAGTTACTGATAAAACATATGCATTCCTAAGCAGTATCATGCTAAGTTTGGTAGAATCTAAACTTAATGTAACATGTATCATGCTGAATGTTTTTTCCTGTGACTTGCTTTCTTTCATTCAGCCTGCTTTTGAGATTCATTCACATTGATATATGTAATTGTAAATCATTCATTTTCTTGGCTAGTGGAATCCCACCATTTGGTTATACAGGCCCTCAAGTCTTTTTTTTTTTTTTTTTTTTTTTGAGATGGAGTCTTGCCCTGTTGCCAGGCTGGAGTGCAGTGGCATGATCTCGGCTTACTGCAACCTCTGCCTCCCGGGTTCAAGTGATGTTCCTGCCTCAGCCTCCCGAGTAGCTGGGACTACAGGTACATGCCACCATGCCCAGCCAATTTTTGCATTGTTAGTAGAGAAGAGGTTTCACCAAGTTGGCCAGGATGGTCTCAATCTCCTGACCTCGTGATCTGTCCACCTCGGCCTCCCAAAGTGCTGGGACTATAGGCGTGAGCCACTGTACCTGTCCATAGCCCTCAAGTCTTTAGTCCAAATTCCTGGGGCCAGATGTGTTTACAGATACAGACTTTTTTGCTTGTTTCCATAAAGGTAATAGGATATTTATTCCATCAATAACATGGCACTCCCAGTAGGGTCTGGAGAAGCATTTTCTGATTAAACACATGAATATTTCTCCTTAAAATATAGAAAATATTCACACTAAATGGAATAATAAAGACACTAAATAACCTTATGTTAGTTCATGTTGGGCTTTGCTGCCAAAGGAGTTATAAAATCACTTTTGGCTTTCAGAGTTTAGGAACTGTGGGCCTATTTAATGATTATTTTTTCTATTCTGTCTTTGATGGAGGTATTTGGTAGACTTCCAGTTTTTCATTATTACAAGTAATGTTACTAAAACCATCCATATATGGCTGCCTCCCTGTAGGAGACTCTTTGAAGACAGGGACTGGGTCTTATTCATCTTGGTATCTTCATGGCCTAGCACCCAGCCTCAGTAAATATGTTTTGAATGAGTTAATAATAGACACTTTTACCTTCTTGAAAATTATGGGGCTCTATTTCAACCACAAAAATTAGTCTGAAGATAGAAGCTCAATTCACCAATACCTTTAAAAAACTACCACAATAAATCACATAAACAAAATCCCCAGGCAACTCTAGTGGAAATTACCTCTACTGTTCATTAGATAGATTACCCTCAAGTGTCTCTCTGTTAAAACAGTGAGGCCTTTCAAAGGGCATTCTATTACTTTTTAAGTATAATATTAGTATAAATTAGGTACTACCAACTCCCCTCCATACTCACCTTGGCTTCAGGGGCTATTTGAAGAGTCAAATACAAGACCAAGAGATGGGGAATTGGGCAAGTAGCCTCTGAATTTATTGGACAAAATCCTACACTCCATCAATCACAGTCTCTACCTGTGATTCAGATGGCTCAAGAGCCCTTGCTGGATGCAGTTCCATTCCCACTCAGAGACTCAGTGAAGGAGACCAGCTACAAAAGCAAATGTCACATGGTCTTAGCTTTAGGGACAGGCATGGCATACCCTTTCTCATCCCTGGACACAGGTTTATTTTTCTCTTTGCAGGATTTGTTCTTAACATTTTTGCCTAAAGATTAAGAATATCTATCAATCTCTGAATAGAACATTGCCACCACTTTAAGGGTTTTTTTAAAAAAATAATTATACTAAGTCAAAAGAAAATGATAATGTCTGGGGCTGTAGTGAACTGGATGTTTCAAGTCGCTGAGAAGGTTGCATCACTATTCATTCACTGGACATCATTTCATTCAACAAACACCCTGTATATTAAGGCTTTGCTAGGTGCTGAGGATGTTAAAGACAATTGAGACAAAGTCCCTGTTACAGTTAATTTTATGCATCAATTTGTCTGGACCACAGTGCCCAGATGTTTGGTCAAACATTATTCTGGTTCTCTGAGAGTGTTTTTTGATGAGACTTACATTTAAATCAGTGGACTTTGAGTAAAGTAGATTGTCCTCCATGATGTGGGTGAACACTATCCAATCAATTGAAAGCCTGACTAGAACAAAAGGCTGACCTCTCTAGTGAGAGGGTGTTCTGCCAGCAGACGGCCTTTGGATTTGAGCTGCAACTCTTTCTGAATCTCCAGCTTTCCAGCCTCCCCCATCAGATACTGGACTCACTAAGCCTCTACAATTGTGTGAGCCAGTTCCTAAAACGAATCACTATACACACATATATATATGTGTGTATAATATTTATATATTATATATATACACACACACACACATTTTGTTGGTTCTGTTTCTCTGGAGACTCTAATACAGTTCCTGTTCTCAAGTACCTCAGTGTCTCTTAAAACAGACATGCAAACAAGCCATTTTAATCCAGTGTGAAGACTGCTCTAAGGGTCATCTGTACAGGAGGAAGTGGCACAAAATAGAAATTCAGAGTGTGGCAACGGAAGAACATGCTCAGAAGTTAAGAAAGAGCAACAATATACCTGTATGCACCAGTGGACAGGCTCTCCTTAGGGACAAGGACTGGAATGGGCCTCATTCTGCACTAGAATCCAATGCAGAAAACAAGGAAAACAAACACTGAGGCAACACTCTTATCAAACCCAGATGAAACTGGCCTGCTTTAGAGAATTTGAGAGCTGGAGGGAGCTTCAAGTACAGGAGTAGGCTTCCCATACTACTCCATGACTAGGATAGCCTTCTTTAGGTGGCACTCCAGGGCTGAATCTCATTTTGAATATTTGTTAAAAAGCACCGACATTTAGTACACTTTCTTATTGTCTCGAATCCACTGGTGCTTGGAAGCAAGGGTTTATTCTTATAGCTATGATTATATAATATAAATAAATGGGCTTAAAAAAGCAAGAACCAGTAGTCCATTAAGATACAGAGTCAGTAGAGAATTCTGCCCCATTTTCTGCAAGAAGTGTTGGATAAAAAGCTAAAAATAGACACTGAGAATGAAATGATAGAAATGTGAATCAAAGAGTCCACACCTCTAGGCTAGAGACTGATTCGGATTGAAAGAAGATACCCTTAACCAAATTGTGATGCAGTAACTGTAATTAGGTTAAGGGAAATGTAGAGTGTTAACATTTCAACCACACCTAGATCTATATCAGTTTACCAAATGGAGATGTTGGGTAGAGAGTGGGCATTGCTTTGAGAGTCTTATCCATCTTAAGGATAGGTGACAGCATGGTGTGGAGGCTGGAAGGAGTATTTGTGTTAGTTTGGACCCTTTTGAGCTCCTTTCCCACCACTCGGGTGCCTGTTAGCTCCCCCAAATTCTCATATTTACCTCCTGTCCAAAGGCTCTCCCTGTGCTGAGCTCTTTGTCTTGCTTGGCTTTCATCCATGGCCTATGGCAACAATTGCCCATCAACTCCAGCAACACCCCTAGAAACCTGTCTCAGATCCATTGCCTACACTCTGACAGAAGCAATTTTTAATGACATTTCAAAGTAAATTGAATGGAGCTTGTAACAGCAACATTACATTATTATACCTTGTGTAGTCATGTTTTCAGAGCCTGTGGCATATGGAAAGGCCTTTTCTTGGTAAACTACATCCAATCAAAAATGTCAAGATGTCAAAAAGGAAATTCAATTTGCCTTCAACATTCAGTGAAAATGGCATCTATCATGCCTACAACACATGTATGGAAGTTCAAACTGCACAGAGTTTATGCTGATCTCAGAGTAACTCTGTGTGTGTCCACATATGTGTGTATGTGTGCATGTGTGTGTTGGTGAGGTTGAAAATAACTCTGGTACGTCACCACCAGCCTCTTCTCATCAAGGCATCATAGGTTAGGATAAAGTATTGGCAATACAGTACGAGTTTATTTTATCTATGTGACAATTAAGACTTGATGACAGAGAGTTTTGCAACTAACTGGCTGTTTGCTCTTAAGTCACTTAATCTCTTGGAGCTTCCAGGTCCTCATCTTTAAAGTGGGATACAGGAATTGCCTACCTCACATGGTTTTTGCGAGGATGAAAAAGATAAAGCTTGTGACAGTGCCTAGTCTAGCATTCAAAGATCATCATAACTGGGTCATTGATGCCCTCATCTTGTCTTGTGCTCTTCCCCTAAGCAACCCCTTTGCTCCATCCAAGCTGGTGGGCTATGACACCTCCCACCTGCCATGCTGTTGCTCACTTTGTTTTCTCTTCCTAGAATGCTCTTGTTTTTTCTGAATGTACGAGGAATATGAACATTTGCAAACCCAGCTTGAATCTATTGTCTTCATGAAGCCTTCTTGAACTATGTTAACTTTGATGATTGCTCTTCTTCTGAACTCATATGAACTTCTGTAAAACCTTAAGTACTTAAGTATTTAACACAAGCCTCTTGGACTGCTTCACATTTTATGTGTGTGACAAAGATGATAATATTTTCAAAATAACTCCTGTTGCATTTTTACCTCTTATGAATTCTGTTTCTTTTCCCCTAGTGTTTTCTCTAACAGGACTAGACTAAGAGGTTGAAATGAGGGGAGAAGACTATAACATAACATGAGGAATGTCCCTTTTGGGAGGTAAGAGGAAATTTGGAAGACCTTCTTGTACTGGGTGGAAGAGGTGAGAGAGAAGAAGGGAGGCAAAGTTCAGATGCAAGTCACCTTCTATGTAGTGTCCTCCAGTTTCTCTATAAGATAAACTTGTATGAGTGTGGCCAGCATCCATGAAGAGATGCTGAGGCAGAGGGCAGAGCAGGCCATCCACACTGGCAACCTCAACACAGCTGCAGAGGCCTCAGAGGTCCAGTAGTTCCAATGAGAGCCAGGGTGGGGCTAACCCAGTGAGCAAGACATCAGTCTTCAATGTCAGTGGGAGAAAGGCCCATATGGAGCTTAGAGGAAGAATAGGGCTCACAAACATGCTAAGGAAAGGGCTGGATATCTCAGAGTAAATATTTGCTGAGGGAGTTCTATTTGAATATCCTTTTCTAGAGCTTCAGGTGAAATAACAGTGATCAACATAAAATAATCTCTAATGGTTGAGTTTCAGCTCTCAAAAATCTTGGGCCTTGGGTGTGTGTGGTTTTACACAGTGCTCCTTAAATTATCTCCCTGCAGGCTCACCTGAATATGGAGTGTTGGATCATATTATAGAGACCTAGAAGTCTATGTTAAACCAGTGAATATTTCTGAACACTCATCCAGGAGATTTTCTGTTTGACAGGCTTCATTTATGTGAATAGCTGTGCCGTACTAAAGAATTGAAGGATGATAAAGAATACTGTTGGGAAAAATATTCACAAACTATGCATCTGACAAAGGTCTAATGTCCAGAATCTAATAGGAACTTAAACAAATCAAGCAAAAACCAAACAACCCCATTAAAAAAAGACATTAACAGACATTTCTCAAAAGACATACAAGCAGCCAAATAAACATATGAAAAGATGGCAACATCACTAATCATCAGAGAAATGCAAATCAAAACCACAATGAGATATCATCTCACACCAGCCAGAATGACTATTACTAAGAAGTCAAAAAACAACAGATGCTGGTAAGGCTATGGAGAAAAGAGAATACGTATACACTGTTAGTGGGAATGCAAACTAGTTCAGCCACTGTGGAAAGCAGTTTGGAGATTTCTCAAAGAACTAAAACAGAACAACCATTCAACTACTGTGCACTAGTATGCAGCTCCAGGGCCACATGATAACTTCCGGATCCCCTTGGGAACAGATCACAGGGAACTAAGGCTCATCTATTAGGTACCTCCATCAGCCATTCTATCCTACTACCTGTGCAGTCTCACTATTGAGTATCTGCCCAAAGGAAAATAATTCATTCTATCGAAAAGACACATGCACTTATATGTTCGTTGCAGCACTATTCACGATAGCAAAGATGTGGAATCAATCTACGTGCTCATCAACAATGAATTAGATAAGGAAATATTGTACATATACACCATGGAATACTATGCAGCCACAGAAGAGAACAGAATCATTTCTTTTGCAGCAACATGGATGGAGCTGGAGGATGTTATCCTAAGTGAATTAATGCAAGAGCACATGTTCTCACTTACAAATGGGAGCTAAACATTGAATACACATAGACATAAAGATGGGAACAATAGACACTGGGGACTTCTAGATTGGGGAGGGAGGGAGGAAGGAGTGGGCTGAAAAACCACCTATTGGGTGCTATGGTCACTACCTGGGTGACAGAATCATTTTTACCCGAAACCTCAGCATCATGCAATATATCCATGTAACAAACCTGCATGTGTACACTTTATAATAAAAGTTTAAATTATTTAGCAAAAACAAGTTAAAAAAAGAATACTGTTGAGGCTCAGACTGTGATATCCCAAAGTATGGCATGTCAGCTTACTGAATATTTTAAACTGAAGGGAATTGAGAAAACTGCAGAAACACAAAAGTCACTCTATGACCTTCTCCTACCTTTCTCCCCTGAAAACCGTCATGTAACAGGTGTCTCTCCTATACCCAGAGGAAAGCAATGTCACACAGAGACTCCAAGAAGAATCTGAACAAACTGGCCTTGCTAAGTTCCCCATAGTTTATTACTATTAGATTCTCTTTAAGTTTACTTTTATTCTCCAATTGTACTTTTGCACAACTGTCCATAAAAATAGTTTTCCCTGGGTCGTTGGTTCCTTGTCACTTAAAACTTTCACTAAACAATTTTGTTATCCTTTTCTCTTGTTAATCTGTCTTTGTTATAGGGGTGTCAGCAATGAATCTTGTGATGGGTGAGGAAGAGATACTACTTTTTCTCCCCTGTGATGTCAACCTTTGAAAATCCTGGTTGGTGGAAGGGGTGGGGGAGAATGTGGAAGAAATGAAACTGACATTCTTTGGATGAGTTTTTCTAAGCATAAGAATACTATAAAATTATGTTCTGAGTAGCTCATTTATTTTGTAGGTGCTCCACTCTGATGATAAGGAAGCTCTAGTGCTGAGGACACTTAGCGATTTCATGAAATGGCTGTAACATTAGTAAAGTGATATGGGACTTACTTTTCATAAACACAGAGGGCAGAGAAGGAAGGATATGGAAACTTAGGGGAAGGGGGTAAAAATGAAAAGAATGGAGACCATAGAGAGGCTCCTCTAATATTTATGGTTGGGAGCAGATTCTGATACTATTTTTTTTGTGATATAATTTGATCTTTTTCTTCTACTTGCATTCTTAATCAACTCTCATATCATTCCCCCCATACCTCTATTTTTAGGTTTGTATTTACTCTTAATTTTTGTATTTCTGGATCAGGGTGTTTTCCATATCCCCAAATACTTGTTTGAGTATATTTAATACAGCTTAGAGTTTTGTGTTACGGGTTTCTTCAGTTTTATGGTTGGGTTTGGAGAAAGTTTTCAACACAGTAATTCTTTGACTTGCGTTTTGTGATTTTTTAAATAGTTTTGTGTGGTTGTGGTTTGCTTTCTATCTATGCCAATTCATTTCATGAACAGCGATCCTAGTTTGAGAGCATTCTCTTACGTTTTATTTCAATTATGCCTTCTTCTATGCAGTTTCTTTTGTGGAAAAGGGAAGGATTGGCATGTCTTATTTCTCTTTTGTTTCTGTAGTATCCTTAATTTTTTCCTCTCATTTCCTTACCTACTTCTTATTGCCTCGTATTCAACAAATAGTACCATTTTTCTTTCTACCTGCTACTCCCCACAAAGTAACCATCCTGGGGCTGCCTCATCTGGTTTCACACATTTTTTTAACTTTTATTTTAGGTGTGGGGGCACATGTGAAGGTTTTTTACATAGGCAAACATGTGTCCCTGTGGTTTATTGTACATATTATTTCATCACCCAGGTATTAAGCCCAGTACCCAATAGTTATCTTTTCTGCTTCTCTCCCTCCTCCCACTCTCCCCACTCCTCCTCAACTAGACCCCAGTGTCTATTGTTTCCTTCTTTGGGTTTTACACACTTTCAAGCCCCTTCCCTATAATTAGTGCCATAAGCTGTCAAGGCCCAGAGTATATTCAGTATTTTGCCATTTGTTGTTGGACTGGCACTCTCTGGAAGTGTTTCTGTCTATGTGTTATCCAAGTTCTTTGCTCCTCTCTATTCTTTTTCATGAAATCTCTTAAACCTCTCCCTCTTCACTCCTTGCCCTCACAGGTTTTCAATGGCAGAAGAACCATGGTAGTCCATTATAATTTTATTCCCCTTTACTTACAGATAACTTGAAAGTCATGATGTTCTGTTTTCTAGTTATGCTGACGACTGAAATCAGGTACGATTTTATTCATTCTCATTGTCAATTTTGTTTTTTTGGGGGGTGGAGTGGGGTTGGGAAGAGTGTAGGGGAGATTCAAATCAGGCAGCTCCCATTGTTCTCCAAACCCAGAATATCCTGGGCAGAAGACTGCTCTGATTGAAAGCTAATTCAAAGAGAGTTATATATAAATATGTTCCCCAAGATCTGAGCTCTGAGTGTATGCCGGATTGGCCCTCAGTTCATTCCAGTGGTGAATGAGTTCTGCTGTTTCAAGATGAAATGTTAGGTTTTTGTTTTCAAATGCTATACATTTCCCCTGTTCCACTTCTACCAAGCAAATAGTTTCCCACTTGGCATTTATTTTCCTTTATCTTCTTTTAGGTATGCCCTTGTTGAGCTCTCTTCAGATCCTTTCTGACTTCCTTCCTGAAACAATACAGTTGTCAAAAGCAGGTCATGATCTTTGTTCCTTCAGTGATCTGATGCCAACCTTGAGGCTCACGGACCCTATATCCTCACTGAAGACTGTTTGATGGCTGAGGTTTCTTTCTTTCTTTTTTATTTTTTGAGACGGAGTCTCACTCTGTCACCCAGGCTGGAGTGCAGTGGCACCATCTCGGCTTACTGCAAGCTCCACCTCCCAGGTTCATACCATTCTCCTGCCTCAGCCTCCCAAGTAGCTGGGACTACAGGCACCCGCCACCATGACTGGCTAATTTTTTGTATTTAGTAGAGATGGGGTTTCACCGTGTTAGCCGGGGCGGTCTCGATCTCCTGACCTCGTGATCTGCCTGCTTCGGCCTCCCAAAGTGCTGGGATTACAGGTGTGAGCCACCGCACCTGGCCAATGGCTGGGGTTTCTTAATTAATGAATTATCACACTGATATAAAACTTAAACTTACAGACTTGATTTGTGTTGAATTAATATAGATTTGTTTGTCTGACCTGGAAATGCATTTTGGACATTTTTGACATATTCCCAAGGCCAAAGACAAGAGAAATATAAAAATAATAATTTAGAATGAACAGCTTCCAATCACTGCAAACACAAATAATGGCTCTTGGCATTATTATTTACATTTCAATACAACCATTGCTCTAGGATACTCAGCACAATTAAGCCTCTAGGGACACATCCAACCAGCGCACACTTTTTGCATCAGAAAAATCAAATCAATATACAGTGAGGTTCTGTATTAACATGAAATTTAGGAGGCATTTATGCTAAGCTCAAAAATCTAATTAGTGGTTTCCTGTTTAGAGGATGGTGCCTGTTTATTACATTTTCAGTTCACCTTGATCTGTACTCAGTTCTCAGGCTTGATTTCCATTCAAATGGTAACACTTTACCTTTCATCCCCAAGTCTCCACATAAGGACTCAGGAACCAAATGTACCAGAAACAAATGGCACTGAGGATTCAAAATGAGGACTTTAATAAAAATGCTTAGGTCCCTACTTTCACGTGCGTCTGCGTGAAGAGACCACCAAACAGGCTTTGTGTGAGCAACAAGGCTGTTTATTTCACCTGGGCGCAGGTGGGCTGAGTCCGAAAAGAGTCAGCGAAGGGAGATAGGGGTGGGGCCATTTTATAAGATTTGGGTAGGTAAAGGAAAATTACAGTCAAAGGGGGGTTGTTCTCTGGCGAGCAGGAGTGGGGGTCACAAGGTGCTCAGTAGGGGAGCTTTTGAGCCAGGATGAGCTAGGAGAAGGAATTTCACAAGATAATGTCATCAGTTAAGGCAGGAACAGGCCATTTTCACTTCTATTGTGGTAGAATGTCATCAGTTAAAGCAGGAACCGGCCATCTGGATGTGTACGTGCAGATCACAGGGGATATGATGGCTTAACTTGGGCTCAGAGGCCTGACATTCCTGTCTTCTTATATTAAGAAAAATAAAATGAAATAATGGTAAAATGTTGGGACGGTGAAAATTTTGGGGGGTGGTATGGAGAGATAATGGCGATGTTTCTCAGGGCTGCTTTGAGCGGGATTAGGGGCAGCATGGGAACCTAGAGTGGGAGAGATTAAGCTGAAGGAAGATTTTGTGGTAAGGGGTGATATTGTGGGGTTGTTAGAAGAAACATTTGTCATTTAGAATTATTGGTGATGGCCTGGATACGGTTTTGCATGAATTGAAAAACTAAACGGAATAAGACAAGGAGAAAAACAGGTATTAAAGGTCTAAGAATTGGGAGGACCTGGTTCTCTAATTAGAGAGTGCCTAAGGAGATTCAGCATAGTCCTGCCAGCAAAGATTATTTATTTACTTCAAGAGTTAAGAGTGGCAGTTTGGGGATAGCACTAGGAGATATCAGCTGTGATGGCTTGGAGAAACAGTGTAAACCGGCAGCATAAACAAGAGCAGGGCGTGTATGAGTAGTTGAAAACAGCAAATAAGAGTATGACTCGACAGAAGATAGTAGGGATGACAAGTTTTTTGGGGCACAGTCTAAGTTGGTCTGGTGTCTGGAATGAGACTGGGGCTTAATAAAAAGGAGCATCCATACAGGAGCTCAAATGGGCTGTACCCTGTAACATTCCAAGGACAGGCCTGAATTCTGAGAAGGGAAAGTGGTAAAAGTATTGTCTAGTCCTTTTGAAGTTGGTGGCTGAGCTTGGTGAGGTGTGTTTTTAAAAGACCATTAGTCTGTTCTACCTTTCCTGAAGACTGAGGACTGTAAGGGAGATAAAGGTTTCACTGAATACCAAGAGCCTGAAAAAATGCTTGGCTGATTTGACTAATAAAGGCCGGTCTGCTATCAGACTGTATAGAGGTGGGAAGGCCAAACCAAGGAATTATGTCTGACAGAAGGGAAGAAATGACTGTGGTGGGCTTCTCAGACCCTGTAGGAAAGGCCTCTACCTATCCAGTGAAAGTGTCTACTAGCCTAAGAGGTATTTTTGTTTTCTGACTTGGGGCATGTGAGTAAAGTCAATTTGCCAGTCCCGGGCAGGGGCAAATCCTTGAGCTTGATGTGTAGGAAAGGTGGAACTGCCATCGATAAACTAAATGTGATCAGGGTGAGGAACAGGGAAGAAGCAAATATGGGGAAGTGGGGTGAATGTCTGGTGGATCAGAGAGATGCAGTCATGAGGGTCAGGTGTGGTATCCAGAATAATGTGGGAGGCCGGATTGAAGTCCGGGCCAGAAACAATAGTAATTGTGGGAGACTCAACAAAGAGTGAGTACAGCTGAAGGAGCCGGGAAGCAGAAAGTATATGCCTCAGGTGTGAGGAAGAAAATAGGTTTTGGAAGTTATGAGAGCTGTAGAGAGTGAGTTGAGCATAGTTTGTGATTTTGAGGGCCTTTAAAACTATTAGGGTGGTGGCAGCTGCTGCACAGAAACATGATGGCCAGCCTAAAACAGTAAGGTCAAGTTGTTTGGACAAAAAGGCTACAGGACGCGATCCTGGTCCTTGTGTAAGAATTCTGACTGCACAGCCCTGCACTTCAGCTGTGGGTAATGAAAAGGGTTGGGATGTGTCAGGGAGAGCTAGGGTGGGGGCAGTCTTTAAAGCTGTCTTCAAGGAAAGGAAAGAGGAGTGGGGAAAGGATTCAGGATCTATGGGGTCAGCTAGGTTTCTTTTTGTAAGTTTATATAATGGTTTTGTTAGGATGGCAAAACCAGGTATCTAAAGTCGAAAGTATCTAACCATGCCTAGGAAGGAAAGGAGTTGTTGTTTTGTAGAACATGCTGGGGTTTGAGAGATCAGTCAGACCCGATCACCAGGGAGAGCATGTGTGTTTTTATGAGAATTATGCCGAGATAGGTAACAGATGAGGAAGAAATTTGGGTTTGACTGAAGTAATGGGAGCTGTCTGTGAAGCTTTGCAGCAGTACAGCCCCGGTAATTTGCTGAGCCTGATGGGTGTCAGGGTCAGTCCAAGTGAAAGCAAAGAGAGGCTGGGATGAAGGGTGCAAAGGAATAGCAAAGAAAGCATGTTTGAGATCCAGAACAGAATAATGGATTGTGGAGGGAGGTTGAGGATGGGAGAATATATAGGTTTGGCACCATGGGATGGATAGGCAAAACAATTTGGTTGATAAGGTGCAGATCATGAACTAACCTGTAAGGCTTGTCTGGTTTTAGGACAGGTGAAATGGGGGAATTGTAAGGGGAGTTTATAGGTTTTAAAAGGCCATGCTGTAGCAGGTGAGTGATAACAGGCTTTAATCCTTTTAAAGCATGCTGTGGGATGGGATATTGGCATTGAGTGCGGTAAGGGTGATTAGGTTTTAATGAGATGGTAAGGGGTGCATCATCAGTCACCAAGGAGGGAGTAGAGGTGTCTTATACTTGTGGGCTAAGGTGGGGAGATACAAGGGGAGGATGTGAAGGAGGCTTTGAACTGGAGGGAAAGGTGGCATGTAGCCCAGGAATAGTCAGGGAAGCAGATAATTTAGTTAAAGTGTCTCGGCCTAATAAGGGAACTGGGCAGGTGGGGATAACTAAAAAGGAGTGCTTAAAAGAGTATTGTCTAAGTTGGCACCAGAGTTGGGGAGTTTTAAGAGGTTTAGAAGCCTGGGTGTCAGTACCTACAACAGTTATGGAGGCAAAGGAAACAGGCCTTTGTAAAGAAGGTAATGTGGAGTGGGTTGCCTCCATATTAAGAAGGGGACGGACTTACCTTCTACTGTGAGAGTTACCCAGAGTGTCTGTGATGGTCCTGTAGGCTTCTGAGGCAATCAGGCATTTGCAGTCTTCAGCTGCTAAGCCGAGAAGATCTGGGAAGGAGTCAGTCAGAGAGCCTTGGGCCAGAGTTTCAGGGGCTCTGGGAGTGGCTGCCAGGTGAGTTGAACAGTCCGATTTTCAGTGGGATCCCACACAGGTGGGACACAGCTTAGGAGGAATCTTGGGCTGTGGGCATTCCTTGGCCCAATGGCCAGATTTCCGGCACTTGTAGCAAACTCTTGGGGGAGGAGGTTCTGGAGGAACCCCTTGCAGCTGCGGTTCAGGAGTTTGGAAGTTCTTGTGTGCTGGAGATGTGGCTGGGGATTGTCTCACAGTGGAGGCAAGGAATTGCAACTCAGAAATATGTTGCTACTTGACTGCCTTTACTCTATTATTGTCCACCTTGAAGGTGAGGTTAATTAAGTCCTGTTGTGGGGTTTGAGGGCTGGAATTTAATTTTGGGAGATTTATTTAATGTCGGGAGCAGATTGGGTAATAAAGTAAAATGTGTATTGAGAATAAGATGGCCTTTTGACCTTTTAGGGTGTAGGGCTGTAAAGCGTCTCAGGGTTGCTGCTAGAGGGGTCATGAACTGGGTTGGGTTTTTTATATTTGATGAAAAAGAGTCTAAATGCTGATTTGGGAGAGGTTGGATATAGAAAAAGGAGCATTAACCTTGACTATGCCTTTAGCTCCAGCCACCTTTTTAAGAGGAAATTGCTGGGCAGGTCGGGGAGGGCTAGTCACGGAAGGAAACTGTAAGCTGGACCAGGTGTGAGGAGGGGAGATGATAAAAGGATTATAGGGTGGAGGAGCAGAGGCTGAGGAAGAATTGGGACCTAGCTCGGCCTGGCGAGGAGGGGAGAGGTCAGATGGGTCTGTAGAAGAGGAAGATTAGAAAGACTCAGTGACGCTTGGGGTTGGGACTGAGGGGACAGGTGGGAGGGAAAGAAGGAAGATTTGGGATTAGTTGCATTGGGAACAGAGACTAGGGAGGGACCGATATGTAAAAGTATGCCTGGATGTCAGGCACCTCAGACCATTTGCCCATTTTATGACAAGAATTATCTAGATCTTGTAGGATGGAAAAATCGAAAGTGCCATTTTCTGGCTGTTTAGAGCCATTGTCAAGTTTGTATTTGGGCTAAGCGGTGTTGCAGAAGAAAATAAGACGCTTAGATTTTAGGTCAGGTGAGAGTTGAAGAGGTTTTAAGTTCGTAAGAACACAAGCTAAGGGAGAAGAAGGAGGAATGGAGGGTGGAAGCTTGCCTATAGTGAAGGAGGCAAGTTTAAAGAAAAGGGTAGAGACACAGAGAAGGGGGTGGGGAGCAGCCCTGGGCTGCAACGTGGGTGAGCAGCCAAAGCAGGCATCCCCGCAACTGACTTGCCACCAAGGGAAGGTGAGTGAATGATCAAGGCAGGTGTCCCCACTGAGATCAGACACCAATGGAACGTGGATGAATAATCAGAGAGGCATCCCCGCAGTGATTAAACACCAAGGGAAGGCTGCCTTCCCTAGTCCTTGACTGATGCCGGAGTTTTGGGTCCATGGATAAAATGTGTCTCCTTTGTCTCTACCAGAAAATGAAATGAATTGAAATGAAAGAAGGGAGAGATTGAAGTGTGGTGCCAAGATTGAAAAGAGAAAGAGGTTGAGGGATAGTGAAAGAGGTTGGAGAAGAGAGTAAAAAGAGGCCGCTTACGGGATTTGAAAGTGGCGAGATGTTCCTTGGGCTGGTTCATCTGAGGACCTGAGGTTGTAGGTGGATCTTTCTCATGGAGCAAAGAGCAGGAGGACAGGGGATTGATCTCCCAAGGGAGGTTCCCCGATCTGAGTCATGGCACCAAATTTCACACGTGTTCGTGTGAAGAGACCACCAAACAGGCTTTGTGTGAGCAATCAAGCTTTTAATCACCTGGGTGCAGGCAGGCTGAGTCCGAAAAGAGTCAGCAAAGGGAGATGGGGTGGGCCCGTTTTATAGGATTTAGGTGGTAGTGGAAAATTACAGTCAAAGTGTTCTCTGACTGGCGGGGATGGGGGTCACAAGGTGCTCAGTGGGGGACCTTTTGAGCCAGGATGAGCCAGGAGAAAGAATTTCACAAGGTAATGTCATCATTTAAGGCAAGAACAGGCCATTTTCACTTCTTTTGTGATTCTTCAGTTACTTTGGGCCATCTGGATGTATACGTGCAGGTCACAGGGGATATGATGGCTTAGTTTGGGCTCAGAGGCCTGGCAATGATCATAGGTGTATTAGTCAGGGTCTCAACAGGAACTACACCACATATTCATATTATAATTTTGGGAGGGTTTGCAAAGATGAGGGCAGGAGGAGTGAGGGGTACATTGTAACAGCTGATGGTTAAATTTTCAGAAATTTTTGCAAACAAGTTGTTAAACATTGCTAAAATGTAAATTTTTAAAGCAGAATTAAATAAGTTATATTAAAAATAAAGGTAATAAATATTCAAATATCATTTCCTAATTATTATATTACCTTCTACTATTATATATGTTCTTGGGGGTACTTCTATTATATCGCTATGGTAGGAACATTATATAACAGTATGATACTGTGCATCTTTTCCCAACTTCATGCTCAATGACATGCCATTGGTACCTTGAAATCAGCCAAGGTAGGAGTATTTACACCACAGAAATTGGCAAACTCTACAACTCGGGGCTCCTTCTCCCAATCTTGCCCCCGGTCCCCAGGGAGACCCAGTTATTAGGTTGGTGCAAAAGTAATTGAGGTTTTTGCCATTGAAAGTAATGACAAAGTAATATTAGTAATATTAAAACACTTGCCAGCAGGAGCAAGTTTAGGAAATCCACAGGGATCTTGCAATACCCCATGGCTGTTAGCACCTCCAGGTCCAAAAAGGTAAGAGGGAGCAGTTATCAGACTCCGGAAGAAAAAAGGTTATGAAGAAAAATCACTTAGATGGGCACTATGACCTCTTGGGTGAAGAAACATCACTAACCAGAAATGACCCTGGAAAAACAACCAGGACAGTAAATCTGACCTCACTCTCCTCTCTGCTTCTAGGACTTCACTTTCCCACCTCCCCTTCCGAGGTCAAATGAAACAGATGTTAGAGGAAAGAGGAGCTCATACAGGTCAGTTCTTGGAGCAGAGAGAAGGGTGGAGAAGGGTTAGAGAGTAGGGCCTGAGGGACAAATGGAAGATATCTAGACTAACAAAATAGTGCTGTATCTGGCACATAGTAGGAGCTCAATTAATATTTTCTATTATTATGGTTCAATTCAATAAAAATTTATTAAATATTATCCTGAATATCTTTCTCTCAAGGAGTCCGCAGTCCAGTGCAGAGGTGTATAAATAAATAAATTCCATATCAGTGTACAAGGTACTATTATTGTGTAGGAGGATGAGCTGCAGACAAAACCCCTCAGACACCAAGTTAAAGAAGGAAGGGCTTTATTCAGCTGGGAGCTTTGGCAAGACTCATGTCTCCAACAACCAAGCTCCCTGAGTGAGCAATTCCTGTCCCTTTTAAGGACTCACAACTCTAAGGGGGTCGGCGTGAGAGGGTCGTGATTGGATTGAGCAAGCAGGGGGTATGTGACCGGGGGCTGCACGCACCGGTAATTAGAATGCAACAGAACAGGACAGGGATCTTCACCGTGCTTTTGTTGTGCAAATAACCAATTAGGTCAGGGGTCGATCTTTAACTACCAGGCCCAGGGTGTGGCGTTGGGCTGTCTGCTTGTGGATTTCATTTCTGCCTTTTAGTTTTTACTTCTTTCTTTGGAGGCAGAAATTGGGCATAAGACAATATGAGGGTTGGTCTCCTCCCTTAAACGAAGAAAGATATGTCTGTCTTTCCCATTAGATGACAAATACCTGTAAAGTAGAAACTATTAAAATGATCAATGAATATCTGCCTGTCAAATGGATGTATTTTTATTTCCCCTCAGTGCCCAACATTGTTTCTTATAGAACCTTTAAACACTTGCCTTTAAGCTTCAGTAAGCAGGACCAGAGCAGCCTTTAGCCCATGGTAATATTTCCCTACTACCAGGGCAAAAACCTTCACAGTACTTTGCTCAATGTCCCATGAATTACAGTATTTTTCGCTCAGACTCATGAGAACTGAAACTATTTCAAGCTCTGTGTGATCACCAAGGATTTTTCTCTCTATTCTTTGAGTAGTTCTTACCCTGACCTCACTTAGTTTTATTCGTTTTCTTATACACATGTGCTGATCAGTATTAAGCTACAGACCCAGGAGAGATCCTCTGTAGCTCTCTGGACAGGTCTCTCCTCTAGCTTTCTTGTGACCTTCAAACCTAACCACTTTGGCCTCCCTGGATTTCCCAACTCCATCTCCTCATGTCAGAAAATCTTCTGGTTCTGGCTTGGTTCTTCCTCCCTGCATTCTGCTTGGAAACACTCTCCAGTCTGGGGCAATCACAAGGCTCATGTTATTTGTGTCCTCTTTCTCAGAAGAATCACTGTTGTACGTTTTCTGAGAAAACCATGTTTCTTGTATTTTATTAAGTCCCTGCTACTTCTCTATTCCTGTAGAACAACCTGCACTGTTTATCTGCTTTCAGCCTTAACCAAATGCTGATTCTTCTTTTATCATATTTGACAATGTCTCTAATTTCACACATACCAAGGAGCCCTCATGAATTGGACTAGTGCCCTTAGAAGACGGGCCCCAGAGTGATCCCCTGACCCTTCTGCCATCTGACAACCATCCACAAGGAAACAGGTTCTCACCAGAAACCAAACCAGCCGACACCTTGATCTTGAGCTACCTACCTCTAGAATTTTGAGAAATAAGTTTCTGCTGTCTACAAGCTACCTAGTCTGTTCTATTCTGTTATAGCAGCCCCCAATAGACTGAGGTCTATTTGGTTCCTAGAGAGGGCTTGCTTTCTGGCTTGTAGACAACTATCCTCTTGTGCTCACAAGAACCAGCAACTGGGCATCCAACATAAAACGCCTCCAATACTAGGTTATGAGTGCCCTGGCCATGTAAAACTGATCTTTTCCTCTAGCCCTCCCTGTGTATTGAGCCTAACCGGAAACGTAGCTGCATTCATGAAAGGAGGAAATAAAGGAAGGAGAAGCTTCTTTTGTATAGCTTCTGAGCTGGAGTTAGGATATTAAAAAATGTTAAATTAGATGAGATTGTACAGTTTTGAAATAGAATGGGCAGGGCTTTTTAAAACCAGGGAGCAACAAGGAGAGCTTTGGGATATATTTAAACATGAGTTGTTGAAAAAATATTTTATTCTTTACGCATCAGGAGTCAGCTTATTTAACAACCTGGCTACATGTGTGCCCCTCCTTATGAAGCAGGAGTGCTGAGATCTGTGGCAGAGTATGGTAATGGGAGCAGAATGTTTAGGGTCAGACCAAACTGTGTATTCTGCCCAAGCCAGCACTTGATAGATGAGTGGCCTGAAAAAATACTGCATTGTTTTCTTATCTATACAATGGGAATAATAATCATCTCTACTCTACTTAATATGGATATTGTAAGAGTAAAATTTGATAAGATATGAAAGCCAGCATTTAAACTGTACTATCTAAAACTCATAATAAGATTTATACTGATATTCATGGTAATATTATTACACTACTGAAAATGGGAAACAACCAAAATTGTTTGAAAATAGAAGCATGATTAAATAAACTGTAGCCTATCTTACAACTGAATGTTCATTTCTGTACACACCACACACACACACACACACACACACACACACACACACACTCTTCCACCTTTTCTCTTCTGAATGCCCATCATGGTATGTATGCATTTGTCCCTTGACACCATTAATGAGTAGGATCCCCAGACAATAGAGAGTCATTCAGTTTCCTGAGAGAGGAGACTTGCTGAATAAAATCAAAATGTAGTTGCATTAGAGGCCTTTAAGATAGCTCAACTTACTACTGTTGTCTAAAAATGAAATATGTCATGAATCATGGAGACTTGCAACTGCCCCCAAATTCTAATTTTATACCAAGAATTTCTCTTCTAGAAATCATCAAACCGTACACTGTGCTGACACTGAAAACATCTGTCTTTGATGTTTCACTTGGCCCGTTTTTTGAGTGTTTCTAAGAAGCAATCTGTTGGGTCAGTTCAGAGGGGTATAAATTCATTTTCTCATGACATAACCAGAAATACTTTCTGCACCACCAGTCATCACATCCCATTTCCCTGTCACCATCTGTTGCATTGCCTAGCCCAGACTGCTTTCATACCACAACCCTGTCAGCATTGGGCATACTCATCAGAGCTATAAATACAGATTCTGATAGTTACTGTTTGGGGAAGAAGTCTACTCATGATAAGAAAGCCACGAAAGTGGGGTCATGGATCAAGACATTATGAAGTCAGGGGTCTTATCTCCTAGCACTTTAATAGCCAGCAAATGCATCTGTTTCTGTAATCCAGCTAGTGGAGGATTAAGCTGTAAGTGTTGGGGACCCTGACCCTAACAATGTTATCTTTCTCCCAGAGCCTCTGATACCTTTAAAGTAGCCAATCCCAAACCTTACCTGCTTTTGAACTCTACTCATTGTCTGACTGGTAATGGACTTCCCAGCCCCTCCTTATTTGCTAGTGTGACATTTGTAAAATGTGGTGGTTCACTTCTATGAAAATGTGAAGAAACACTCTCCATGCTACTCAAAGTAATGTCAAAAATAACTCAAGTCTCTTACTTGCATGTAATTTTTTAAAATCTCCCTTTATTCTCTCCTATCCACTGCCCTCCCCTCTTACACCTGGTCCCTTTTATTTCCTTTAACCCTTCCCCCCAGTTCTTCTGGGCCCCCTCAGCACACACCTTGTTGAATTCTGCTCCCTCTCCCCTCCCTTTCATATTCTTCATAAGAAAGGCCAGAAACTGGTGTGGCAAGTAGACCTCTGCTCCAGGGCAGGGAAGCTAAGTTGGGGGCTTTCCCACTTTAATGGATGCAGCTCATCCCACCAGCACCACAGAGTGATCAGAGCTCTGCTGCAGTGTAGTCAGTAGGTAACGACAGCAGCCATTTTGAACAGCTGTCCCTAGTTCAGGAGGAACTATCTAATGAGAATGTTAGCGTTCTCCTTGGAGTTGCTGGTTGAGATCTATGGTCTTAGGTTGCCCATAAAGAGAGACTCCATCTCCCCATCCTTCTCTGGCTGCGATCCAGGAGGGCAGACAAAGGGTTATAGGAGGAATGGGAGGCAGCAGAGGCTTCTGTCAGGCCAGGACTTTCCAGCAAAGCCTTGCAGGATGGTTCTTTCAGTGATAACTTACTTCTAGCAGATTGTGTCCATTGTGTTAAACCCAACAAGTCTCTTTTGTTTTTTGTATTTCCCATCTGAAGACAAGTTTTAATTTTATTTTTGAAAACCATGAAGTAGTAGGACGAACATAGCTAGTCAAAGATGAAACAGCATTTTTTTTTTTTGAAATGGAGTCTTGCTCTGTCGGTCAGGCTGGAGTGCAGTGGTGCGATCTCTTCTCACTGCAACCTCCGCCTCCCAGGTTCAAGTGGCCCTCCAAATGGCTGAGACAAAATTGCCTATGTGGCCATTTAAAATGGTGTCTTTGAAGAACATTGAATGACAAGAGGGAAATGCTCACAAAAAAATAAACAGGATACCAATTGCATAAAGTGTTACAGCATAATCCTGCTTCCTTAAAGAGAAAAGACATGCACCTGGAAAAAAAAAGTTAGCCATTGTTTATCTCTAGAGCCGTATGATTTTTTTACTTTTATTCCTTTATATATTTCCAAGGGTATTATTGTTTTAAGCAAAAGTTAAAAAAATAGGTAAAACATACCCCTGAGAATGAGCAGCTCTCCAGTGGCCCACAGGTGCTCAAAGAGATGGCCATTCAAGCTCCCCTGTGCCCTGCACTGCTTCCAGACTCCCCAGCTCACTATCATGCCCACCCTCATCTCTGACCAGCACCTATTCCCAAGGCCTTAACTTGGCCTACAGCCTGAACTTCCGGGGAGACATAGATAAGGAGGATGGTTGAGCAGCAGCTATGCAGAGAGCAAGGAAAGGGAAAGGAGAAAAGGGGGCAGCTGCACTCGTGTAGGTAGAAACTGACAGCAAGATGTTCTGGGTCACATCCGCTTCTGTAGGAGGTAGAATAAAGCATCTGGAGAAGCCTCTTTAGACATAAACTCAAGGGCATTGCTGCACAAAGCTAAATTTGGCTGCTGCATTTCCATGGGAACAAATCTAGTTCTAATCTTAATGCCTTGTTTTTTAATGAAGGGCAATTTGTGGGCAATATGATCATCTTCAATAAGCCTGTAAACGTTTGCAGAAATCAAGGCTGGTAGCCAAGAGACCTTGGTGAATGCACCCCAGTGTGGAGTCTGGGTCTTTAGTCTTGCAAGTTTAGAGCCCAGTTTTGTCAGCTCACCAAATAGCTTCATCTCTCAGGTATGCACTCATCCAAATAAGCTCATAAGAGACTGGTAACATAAATGCAAATTTATTCATTGAACAATCAAAATTATGTTAAATATAGAAGTACCATATAATCCAGCAATTCCACTCAGCCTGTCCTACTCAGTAGCCTATTGTCTGGATGTACCACATTTTTAGACAATAAAAAGAATGATACATTGTTCAACATAGATGAAACTTAAAACTTTTAGGCTAAGTGAAAGAAGCCAAACACAAAAGGCCATACGTTGTATGATTCCATTTATGTGAAGTGTCCAGAATAGGCAAATTCATAGGGACAGAAAGTAGACCAGTGCTTGTTAGAGGTTTTGGGGAAGAAGGAGTTGGGAGAAACTCTAACCATTACAGGGTTTCTTTTTGGCATGATGGAATGTTCTGGAATTAGATAATGGTGGTGGTTACATAAACTTGTCAATAAACTAATGAATTGTACACTTTAAAAAGGGAAATTTTATGGCCAGGCATGGTGGCTCACGCCTGTAATCCCAGCACTTTGGGAGGCTGAGGCGGGCAGATCATGAGGTCAGGAGATCGAGACCATCCTGGCTAACACGGTGAAACCCCGTCTCTACTAAAAATACAAAAAAATTAGCCAGGTGGCAGGTGCCTGTAGTCCCAACTGCTCGGGAGGCTGAGGCAGGAGAATGGTGTGAACCCAGGAGGTGGAGCTTGCAGTGAGCCGAGATTGCGCCACTGCACTGCAGCCTGGGTGACACAATGAGACTCTGTCTCAAAAAAAAAAAGGGAAATTTTATGTTATGTGAAATTTTATATACATTTTATCTCAATTTTTAAAAAAATTTAAAAGAATGGCTGCTTAGAGAGCAAACCCATCTGATCAGCTCACCCCCCAGGCCCTCATATGAGAAATAAATCATAACCAGAATATTTGAGAAGCATGGATTTTGAGCAAGGGGGGATTTGTATGATTTTAGTGCATTGTAGTAATGATCTGTCCCTTGGTGTGGTCCTGCCCACCACACAAACAGAACCACCTGGTGGGTACATAAGGTGCCCATCCATCTCTTGCTTCCTCTCTCGCTATGTGATGTGCTGGCTCCCTTTTGTCCTCCACCATGTTTGTAAGCTTCCTGAGGCCTCACCGGAAGCAGATGCTGGCACCATGCTTCTTGTATAGCCTGCAGAACCATGAGCCAAAATAAACCTTTTCTTTATAAATTACTCACACTCAGGTATTCTTTCATAGCAATGCAAACAGACTAACACAGATACAGAATGCCTTAGTGATGTGGCTACAAAGGCAGTTCTCTTTCCGTAGTAATGGATCTGTCTTTTCAATATAGTTGTGCTTTCAAACACAGGTCTCTGACCTAAGTAGAGGCATCAGCAGCCTCTAAGAGGCTAAGCCAAGGCCAGACAGGTGTGACATTCCCCATTAGATGTTATTTCCCGTTTTGTAAAACCCATCTTTTCTCATTTTTCTTTCCTTGTTTTAAAAACTTTAATACTTATAGAAATGATATCTGTCAATTTAGATGCCTCTCTTACAAAGAACTTTCATATGAATTTGGTTTGTATCATCTCTGCTTAATTCATTCTCACACTCTCTCTGCACTCCCACCTTGCCACATCTTTATCTTCTCGGATTCTTCTGTGCCGCTCTCACCAAAGGATGTTTGCAGAATTAACTGCAAACATTATATAGCATTTCAAGGCTCTGAATAGTTTCACTTTTTTTCTTACCAATTAAGGAAATAAATTTATTAAACTATAAGAAAATATAGTTTGAAAAAAATCCTTCCCTTTTAAATATTGATGAAAACGTCTCAAGAGTCTTACTTAACATTGCCACCACAGCCAATTGCAAGTAGAGCTGAAAAAAATGTTCAACTGTGTCATTTTTCCCTCACCCACTTCTATGCCTTCATTTCCATCTTTTTTAGTTGTTGGTAAGTTAGAAAATTTTATGTTACCCAAAAAATTCCCACAGCCATTTTGAAGTAGTCAGGGTGCCATTTTAGTCTAGTTGCAGAAAATTAAAACATCATATATGTCTTGTAGTTGAATCCTTGCCTGTGTTAAAGTATTTTCTACCATCTTTTCTCAGTTCAGAACCAACTTATATCACCATAACAACTTATATCCTATAATAAGCAGAATCATTAGAGGAATGACAGGAGAGGCTAGGTTGCTACTTGTCTTTGGGGGAGGAGAGAGATATCAGTAAAATATGTATCTCCTCATTTCATAATCTGTGTCCTACTAAGTTAGGCTCAGAAATTTTAGAACCATTTCCCTACTTCAACTCCCAGTTAGTACCACGACCCTTTATTATCAAATGTTCCTCTTTCAATCACCCAGCATCTCTGTGTCAAAGATCATAGAAGTGGTGAGGATTTCTTGTTTTAATCAACACAGCCTTCCCTGCTACTCTTTCCTCCACTCTGATGACAGCCTGAACATTTTCTATGTTCTACTTCATTGTATCCTAACATTCATTTGTTTTACTTAATTACCTCTCCTCCTAGACTGCAATATTCATGAGGGATGGAACCATGTCTTATTTATTGTTTTAGTTCTTACTACTAGAACAGAGGAGGAGTTCAGTAAATAACTATTACATGGAACAAAAGAATTACTGGATTTAGAAGGTGTAGATTCCAAGAACGTCAGAGGTAACTGAAGTTTAAAAATACTTGTGAACTGGCCACATCATTTGTAGAACATAGGCAAAGAGTAACTGTGCAGTAACTGTATAACTGGCCCAAGCAATTCAAGGCCATAATGCAGCAACTCCAGTCATTTTTTCCTAAACTTTCCTTATTAAAAAATTCATACCTAAAGAAAAGTTACCCAAAAAGTGTTATAATGAACATGGGTATACTCATCAGGTAAATAACAAAATGGTGACAGTTGTTAATATTTAGCCACATTTGCTTTATCTCTATAAAGGTGTGTAGGTGTTTTAAAATAACTGTCATGTTTAATTAAAAAGACAGTCTTCTTAGAAAGAACATCTATTAAAGTGTTGTTCCATTGCTCACGGAATGAAGATCCCCCATGGAGGCTTTCAAGGCCTTTGTGATCTGAATCGTATTAGCTTCTCGTGTATCTGTTGCTGCTCCTCCACTTCATACACTTCTCCAGTAAGGCTGGACTGCTTTAAATTCTAGGATCAGCAACCAGTTTTCTCTCTCCTCCCTTTGGGTCTTTGTGCATGCTATTCCATTTGCCTCATATACTCTAACTCCATCTCTCTTTATCTGGCTTGTTCCTTCTTTGGTTCTTAACTTAAATATCTTCTCCCTCCTCCAGGAAGTATTCCTGACACCCTCAGGCTGTTTAGGAGCACCCCACAAGCTGCTTCCACTGTATCCTTATCAGAGCTTTTAAAACGTGGCACAATCCCCTCTCCCCCTACCTAGTCCTGACCTAGATGATAAGGACCATATGCCTTTATCTCTGTGTCTTTCATACAATGCCAGGGCTTTCCACAAAGTAAGTGTTCAATGAATATTTGTTGAAATGATAAATTCACGAAGAGGTCCTAGACTAGGTTGGCATTACACGATCTGAGAAACTGGATGCCCTTGGCAAATTCCTTTTTTGGCCTTGGTTTTCCCATTTGTACTTGATGACCTTTAAGGTTCTTTCTATCCCTCAAACTGCATTATTCTATAGTGTAGAAGGAAAAGCTTCTAGAGCCACGAAATACCAAGCAGTTTCTATGGCAACTCCAAAGTTCTATTGGCTCAGACTTGCAGAATGTCAGCCTGAAGGCACCGTACTAGGAGATCCCAGAGGCCCTTCCTTCTCCCAGAGGCCACCCAGGGGCACATTATATGATTGGTCCTCTCCTCCTCTTAGCTGGCTCCTCCATCCCAGGCCTATTCCTGAGACTCTCAAAGATTTAACAAGTGGTTGCTATAGAAACAGCATTCCTCCTAGACATTTTTATCTCTGTGTGCCAACAACTCCTGAATATGCAGGTTAACACCTGGTGAATCCAGGACAGGGTTCTAATAAAAGCTGACTTAATGTGTGGGGAACCAGGAAATAACAGTAAGTATAACATATGGCTTTGTAGTGGGTTTCACTTAATACCTGCTCATCTGATTCTCATGTCAACGGAGGGAAGTGATTACTAGTATCCCTATTTCATAGATGAGAAACTGAAACTCAGCTCAGAGAATTTAAGAGGCTTTCCTGTAGTTACAAAGTTAGAGTGTGATTGTTACGGAGGCAGTGATTCAAAGCCAAGTCTGATTTTAAAAGCTGTGTTCTTAACCACTAGTAGTTACTGCCTCATAATTCAAGCAGATATCAGTAAGACCTTAGTGCTATAAGCTTGGAGAAAATGAGATTCCAGGAGCTAATCAGGTATCAGGGCCTCACCAGCATTCCAACCTCCCAAATCTGAAAGATAATTTATGACTGACTGGAGCTGGTGCTAATGCCCTATTGGATAGGTAAGGCAGAACTGCAGGGTGCACCAGGCACTAGCAGAATTCAAGGTCATAGGTTCTTTTGTGGACAGATGCACCCTCCTAAAGTCCTACCCTCTCACCTTTAGTTCATTTAATTGTCACAAAAGACCCATGAGAGGCAGGGCAAGGGTTATACCCATTTTTGTAGATGACATTGAGGCTCAAAAAGGTGACTTGCCTAAAGCTAAGTAGCAGTAAGTGGCTAAAGAGTTTGTTCTAGATATTGTGACTGTAATTCAATGCCCCAAGCACTAAAATTTTAACCATCTCTAGTCACAGAAGGCATGGCTAGCATAGATGTTACACGAATAAAGGTTACCCATTTATTGAGACCTGTGTGTCTAAGAGGCTGGAAAGTTAAGGGACTCTCCTAAGATTAAATATTCTCTCCCATCCTCACAACAACCTGTGGAGTAGATACTACTGTTCCCATTTTGCAACGGTGCCTCATGCCTGTAATCCCAGCACTTTGGGAGGCTGAGGCAGGTGGAGCACGAGGTCAGGAGTTCAAGAACAGCCTGGCCAACATGGTGAAACCCCATCTCTACTAAAAAATACAAAAATTAGCCGGGTATGGTGGCAGGCGCCTATAATCCCAGCTACTCGGGAGGCTCAGGCAAGAGAATCACTTGAACCCCAGAAGTGGAGGTTGCAGTGAGCTGAAATTGCACCATGGCACTCCAGCCTGGGTGACACAGCAGGACTCCATCTTGGGAAAAAAAAAAAAAAAAAGAAAATGAATTCAGACAAGTTAAGGGACTTACCAAAATGATATAGTAAGTAACTGAGAGAAGCTGAATTTCAACTCAGACATGTCTGATTCTAAAGCCCAAGTGTTATTTCAGTTAATGTTTATAATATCCTCTACAAGAAAAGTAGACCTGGAAAGAATAGCAACAATTTAGTTACTCTTTACCTTGCTCACACCCTGATAGATTCCTCAGCTTAGTATGCTCTCACTTACCAAATCCAAACCCTCCCATCTGCATCAGCCTGCTGGCTGCGTGTGATACAAAATAACAACAGTTTAAAGATTGGACATTGTTTTTCTTTGACCTAAGAAACTCCAAGTGGTAGGTAGCCCAGGGCTGGCATGGTAATTTCAGAATGATCAGAATCCCAGGCCCCAACTAGCTCTCTTCTCTGTCATCCTTATTGTGTGGACTTCATCAATTGAGATATCATCAATCCCATAGGATCATTGTAAGAAATGAAGGAGAAATAGAGTGACTAATATTTAATGAACACTTATTGTGCAACCCAGTCACACCTAGCTGCTTCACCTAGCTGCAGGAGGGGCTGGTAAACACATTCAACAGGACCTTTTCTTACTGAGGAGGAAGGGAAGAGTGGCTGACAGAGCAAGCAACTAACAGTGCTAATCACACCATTCTTCAAGGCCTAGGATTAGTTCCATCTCTCCCTTGAAGCCCTCCTGACCACCAAAGCTCAACGTGTGCTTGCTCTTCTCTGAACTCATATCACATTTATCAATATGGCTTTTAGCATGTACTGTATTAGCTTCTGAATTTTTTGTGCATCAGATATTACACCAGGCATGATAGATAATAGAGAGCCAGATAGATGTATCTGGATATGGATACAGACATAGATATGAACATAAATAGATCTAGATGTAGGGGCAAATAAAGATAAAAACAAGCTTTCAGATCAGTAGCACAGTGATTCTGAAAAAGTACAGACTCTGGAGTCAAACAGATCCAAGTTTAAGTCCTATCTTTACCCTTAATGTGTGTGCAAACTTGTGGATTAATTAACCTAAGCCTCCATTTCCTAATCTGTGAAATGAAAGATCACAACTGTACCTCCCTGATAAGGCTCTTGTGATGGCTAAATAAGATAATGCCTGTGAAGAACAGAACACTATTCCAGGAATATAGTAAGTGTTCATTAAATATTAGCCACTCTATTTCTCTTGCATTTCTTACAATAATCTTATGAGATAGATGATATTATCCCTACTTTAGAAACAAGAAACTGAGGCTCAGGAAAGTTAAAAAATCTGCTTAAGGTAACAATGCTAGTGGTGGTACTACTGAGACATGAACCCAAATCGAACCTCAAATCCTCAGCTCTTAATTCAAGACCCTGTCTTCTGTCTCTTCTTACCCTTGCCATATCTAATACTTAGTATGCTTTCTGTAATTGTCTGCTGTAACAGATTCAAATGAATCAGCTGTCATTCTGTCTTTTGCTTTAAGGCCTTCTAAGCTGTTATCTCTACTGCACATTGAAATACAGGAGAGAAAATATTTTTAATTTTCAGGATAAGGATCAATTTCATATTAAATCCATATAGGGTGGAAAATATGATTGGATTTTATATAGAAAGAAACTAGCTCAGGGTAGCCTTTTTGATTAGCAGAAAAAAATACAGAAAATTAGATGCATCTAAGTCAAACATTGAGCTGTTCGCTCTTGGAGATGAAATTTAGCCTTCCAGCTGCCTACTTCATTTGCTCCAGGTACAAAATAATTTGAGTCTTTTTCTTACTAAAAATCAAGATATTTTCTTTCTTTCTTTTTTTTTTTTTGAGACAAGAGTCTCACTCTGTCACCCAGGCTGGAGTGCAGTGGTGCGATCTCAGCTCACTGCAAGCTCCGCCTCCTGGGTTCACGCCATTCTCCTGCCTCAGCCTCCCGAGTGGCTGGGACTACAGGTGCCTGCCACCACGCCTGGCTAATTTTTTGTATTTTTAGTAGAGAGAGGTTTCACCATGTTAGCCAGGATGGTCTCGATCTCCTGACCTTGTGATCCACCTGCCTCAGCCTCCCAAAGTGCTGGGATTACAGGCATGAGCCACCATGCCCAGCCAGACTCAAGATATTTTCATAAGCAATAACTCAATTTTGAGAGATAATTATCCTTGGGGAGGGAGGATTAGGTACATCCACATATATTTCTAAAAATCGAGATATGCTCAGTCCACTGTAACTGATAACAGGAGCGGGAGGGCACTCCTACTGCGCATGCTGAGCTGTGATAGGCAACAGATTCAATTTCCTTTGCAGTCCTCTAAGTTGGGTCCTTTACAGTGGTGCAGCGTGAAGAGTCTTGGGCTCAGCATCAAAACTGGACTGTGCGGGAGGCGGAGCTTGCAGTGAGCTGAGATCGCGCCACTGCACTCCAGCCTGGGCAACAGAGCGAGACTCCATCTCAACAAACAAACAAACAAACAAACAAAAAAAAAACCCCATAAAACTGGGCTGTGGTTCCAGACTCGGCTATACAACTTGCCCATTTTGTGTTTCAGTGTCAGCTTCAATAAAATGAAGGGAGTTGGACTATCTGACTGTTTAGGTCTCTTCTAGCTGAAACAATATTTTCTAAATCTAAAATTCTGGACATGTGCAAAGGATTAAGTAAAGCATATTAAATGTTACAGGTCTCATTCTATTTGTTTTATCTGCTGAATTTGATTTTTTTTATAAGGCATCTTTTTGCTTTCACTTTTTTCCCTTCTTTGAGGGGGTGTTCTTACTTAGAGTTCATACTCTACAGAATATTACGTGTTGTTGACTTGCTGATTAATCTTTTAAAAAAAATTTAACATCTATATGGTGTTTTACACACTCCAAAGCAATTTCACTGTCATTATCTCACTCAGTGTTCACAATTAACCCCTGACTGGAATGGTATTATTGATGCAATGGAAAATGAGTGGGTTTGGGAGTCAAAGATCCTGAGGCCAAATTCCAGCTCAACCCTTGTAAGTTAACGGAACTTGGGAAAGTTCCTTAACTTTGCTGAACCCTCCAATTTCCTCATCTTGAAAACCAGGAAGATGGTAACAATAAAATGGGTTCTTACGTAAAGCACTTAGCAGCCTAATAGCTCAGCTTTTCCTTTAGCTTAGAAGGAAACTGGGAGGCCAGAAAGGTAAAGGACTCTCCTAGGTTAACAGCTGCTTGGGACAATCAAACTAGAGAAAGATAAGAGGTGAATCAAATTTAATACACCTGCAAAAACTGCATTTTGGTGATATGGTTTGGCTGTGTCCCCACTCAAATCTCATCTTGAATTGTAGTTCCCATAATCCCCATGTGTTGTGGAGGGACCAAATGGGAGGTAATTTAATCACAGGGGCAGCTACCCTCATGCTGTTCTCATAATAGTGACTGAGTTCTTACAAGTTCTGATAGTTTCATAAGGGGCTTTTCCCCTTTTGCTCCTTCTCCTTTCTGCATCACATGAAGGACACATTTGCTTGCCCTTCAGCCATGATTGTAAGTTTTCTGAGGCCTCCCCAGCCCTGCAGAACTGTGAGTCAATTAAAACTCTTTCCTTTATAAATTATCCAGTTTTTTAAGCAGTTCTTTATAGCAGCAAGGGAATGGACTAATACATTTGGTTTTCTCATACTTTTGTATGAAAAATAAGGAATGGGTGCATTTAATAACTGGAAAGGGACTGTGGAGAGTGCTAGTCTGTGCGGGGAGCTCAGGAATTCTGAAACTTCTGGGTGGCCCTATCATTCATCCTTGCATCTAGTGAGCACTGAAAGAGCATATACTGTTTGCAAACAGATCTGCTAGACCTCCAGGAATCATTAAAAAACAAAAAAAAAGGTGGGAGGGATCTGGAAGTTATAGCAAGGCCCTGAAGGCACAAGATTTTTTTTTCCTCTGTACTTTGCTGAGGTGAGGGAGTCCATCAGGCTAATGGTGGATGCTGGGTAGATTCTTAAGTCATTGGTTTATTCAGAAACTATGTTGGATACTATAGGCACCAGTTCTTGTCCTCCTCAAGTTGCTGATGGTCTAGAGGACACAAGGCAATGACCCAGGAAAGACATGAATGCTCAAACAGAGGGATAAGAAGGGTGTTAACAAAAAAACCATGAGATCTCTGGAGAAAAAGGGGAGAGCTGTATTTTCTTTTCTTTCTTTCTTTCTTTTTTTTTTTTTTTGAGACAGGATCTTGCTCTGTCACCCAGGCTGGAGTGCAGTGGCACGATCTCAGCTCACTGCAACCTCTGCCGCCAGGGTTCAAGCGATTCTCTTGCCTCAGCCTCCCGAGTAGCTCGGCTTATAGGTATGTACCACCATGCCTGGCTAATTTTTGTATTTTTGGTAGAGACGGGGTTTTGCCATATTGGCCAGGCTGGTCTGGAACTCCTGACTTCAGGTGATCCACCCACCTTAGCCTCCCAAAGTGCTGGGATTACAGGCATGAGCTACCGTGCCCAGCAGACAGCTTTATTTTCTTTCTTTTCTTTTTTTTTTTTTTTTTTTGAGACAGAGTCTCGCTCTGTCACCCAGGCTGGAGTGCAGTGGCGTGATCCCGGCTCACTGCAAGCTCCGCCTCCCGGTTTCACGCCATTCTCCTGCCTCTGACTTCCTGAGTAGGTGGGACTACAGGCGCCGGTCACCACACCTGGTTAATTTTTTTTTTTTTTAATTTTTTTAGTGGAGACGGGGTTTCACCGTGTTAGCCACGATGTTCTCCATCTCCTGACCTCGTGATCCACCCGCCTCGGCCTCCCAAAGTGCTGGGATTACAGGCGTGAGCCACGGCGCCCGGCCCGACAGCTTTATTTTCTATAAAAAACAATCTGCAGATTGGGGAGATGCTGCCTCCAGGGTCAAGTGAAAGCATGCTCAGAGGAGAGGTCACGAAGTAGGAGATTATAAAGGCAAAAACCTCACAATAGAGGAAGAGAGTCAAGGGAGTAGGAAACAGAGTATTGATTGGATGATCTTAGCCTGAAGTCACCAGTCTCTCTTAATTGGTTGGCTGGTTCCAGGTGGCTGGTTGGTGCCAGGTGACCTATTTGTAGACAGTTGGGTAATTTCCAACAGCTTGTATCTCTGCACCAGCATCAAAAACTGGTTTGGCTTGATTGTAGAAAACTTTTTTTGTAGAGAACTGCATCTGTAAATATAGTTTCTACAATTTTACAGTATCTTTCTGAGAATAGAGTATGTGACCACTTCCTCACCCACGAGGCCATTGTCGCCTCATTCTGTTTTAACTTTGAGCATCTCAGTTAGCCACAGGAGTCTATTTTGTCTGTCACTAGGTGCATACTTTAACAAGGGAAAGTGCTTCTCTCTGGGAAGATCACGTAGACTTCCCAGAGAAAGTGATATTACAACTGAATCTTCAAGGATTAAGAGAAGTTTACCAGACTGACAAGAAGAGAAGTCTTTCCGGTTAGAGGTGAGACAAAGCCTAGAGAATTTAAGGAACCACAAATAGTTAGAAATTTTTAGGGAAGAAGAAGAGGCAAGACTAGAGAGACAGGTGGTCAGGGTAAGATCCTAAAAATTTTAAATAGAATATTAAATTACATTACCCTATATGTAAGGAGAAGCCAGTGAGGTTACAAAAGAAGATAATACATCTACTGGGCCTCTCTGAGAGATCCTACAGACCACCACTCAGAAATGGACTTGGGTGTGTAAGAGTGGGAGCAGGGTTTAGGAGGAACAACTGGAAGATTAAACAAATGCAAATTAATTGAAAATTCTAGTCACCCAAATGGTACGTAATTTTTAACTATTTTCCATAAAAATTTAGAGGGAAATCATGCACTTTGCAAACACATTTCTATTTTGAAGCAGCTGTGGTTTAGTAGGCTGAACTTGAAACCAGTTTACATTCCGGCTTTATCACTTATTATCTACATCACAACAGGAAAGTTCCTTAAATTCCCTGCCTTAATTCCATCATCTGTAAAATAGAAATAATGTATCCTATCTGTAGGGTTGTCATGAGATTAGGATAATGTACATAAGGGTTTCACATTCAGTAGTTAACCTGATATATTTTTATATAAATGTTTTTATTTTAATTTGCCAAATTAATAAGTCAATTCTCTGAACATATTTAAATATGACTTAATTTAGAGTGTTCAATCTATAACAATTTGATTTGCACATGACATTCCAAAAACACATTTATTCCTTAAAATGAGACTTGATAGCATCTTCTTTGTAGTTTGTCTGTCCCTAAAGACAAGATTCTTAAAATGGTAGGTGGGAGAAAGAAGAAGAAGGAAACTAGGCAGGAAACTGTTAAATCACTAAATTATATGTTTTATCCTATCATTTGAATCATATGGTGACACTTAACCTTTCTAGCTTTCCTTTGATTTTTCTCTTTATCGCTCTAGTCACCTCAGACAAACCAATTAAATTTCATAAACCCTTTAAGGATTAAGTGTTCCCAGCATAGCCTCACTTAGAATTTCAAATGAGATGCTATCTTCTCAGAGCTTACTCAATTGTTCCTTTATCAACTCCTGTGATTTCCTAATGTCAGTCATTCGGCCAGCCTTATTAGATAATTTCTATTCTTAGTGGGTAGTACAAAGAAGAGAAAAAGACAAATCTTTCATATGTGGAATTAACAGTCTGGGCTCTGTGCAAAGCCTCCTGCAAAAAGGGCTTTCTGTTTCTACAGTCGAATACCATCTTACAGTCTACGAATCACTTTGTAGTGTTTAAGGTGCTTTTAGAGACACTACAGTTTTGATCCTCACACAAACTCTCAATGTATGATAACCAGTATCTTACAAATGAGGAACTGTTGCTTAAAAAAGGTTTGTGACCTACTTAAAAAATTCAGAATTAGCAACAGGCAGGATTGGTACTTCAACCCAGGTCTCTCTGACTCTTAAGTCCAGTCTCCTAAAACACAGTGGTGTGAAAAACTGAGCCTGAGAGACTTTAATGAAAAGTCAAAATATTGTAAATTTATTTAAAGACCTATTGTAACTGATGCAAATGTATGAGCAACCTCTTCTCTGGTAGAAATGAAAGTAGACTTCTTGAGTTACTATAAAATACAAGTACAACTTAGAAATGTGTCTCTGTCTACGTAACTACAGTGTGTTTTAAAGGTTTAAAAACTGTATTTATTCAATACATGTTTATTGAGGGCCGCAAGTATCCCACACCATTGTATGCATTGGGAATATGGCAATCAATAAAACAGGCAAAACTCTCACTTTAAGTGAGCTTACATTGAGGGGATAGATAAATAGAAAACAAACTGATAAATGCTGTTAAGAAAAATTAAGCCAGATAAAGGATTATAGTATTGGAATGCTATGATTGTTAATGTTATGTGATAGTATTGGAACGCTATGATTGTTAATGTTGTGTCAACTTGAATGTGCCACAGGGTGCCCAGATTGAACATTATTTGGGGGTGTGTCTGTGAGGTTGTTCCCGATGAGATTAGCATTTGAATCAGTGGACTCAGAAAAGTTCCCCTCCCCATGTGGGTGGGCATCACCCAATCCATTGAAAGCCTGAATAAAAAAATAAAATAAAAAAACAGGCAGAGGAAAGAGAAATGCACTCCCATTGCTTCCTGCCTGCCTACTTGAATTGGGACATCCGGCTTCTCCTACCCTTAGACAGGGATTTACTCTGGTTCTCAGGATTTTAAACTTGGACTCGAATTACACACCGGCTTTCCTGGGTCTCCAGCTTGCAGACAGCGAATTGTGGAACTTATTAGCATATCTTTTACCCTATTCCTTTCTTTGAAAGTATTGTCAATGAAAAGAGTCAAACTCTGTAAAATATTTAAAGAGGCTTATTATGAGCCAAATATGAGTAACCAAGGTCCATGACACACCCCCAGGAAGTCCTGACAACATGTGCCCAAGGTGATTTGTTTACAGCTTGATTTTATACATTCTGGAAGGACAGAAGTTACAGGCAGATATCAACCAATGCACATAAGGTATACATTGGTTCAGTCCGGAAGATGGAACAACTGGAAGCCAGGGCTTCCAGGTCATAGGTGGATTTAAAGATTTTGATTGGCAATTGGTTGCCAACAATAAAGAGTTGTTACTATCTAAAGACCTTTCTAAATCAATAGAAAAGATTGTCTGAGTTAAGATAAGGGTTTGTGGAGACCAAGGTTTTTGTTATATAGATGAAGTCTTACAGGCAGCTGCCCTTAGAGGCAATAGATGGCAAATGTTTTCTATTCAGACCCTTAAAAGGTGCTAGACTCTCTGTTAACCTCTTCAGGAGTAGAAAAAGACCTGGAAAAAGCAGGAGGTTCTCTACAGAATGTAGATTTTCCCCACATGAGACAGCTTTGCAGGGCCATTTCAAAATATGTCAAAAAAATGTGTTTTGGGATAAAAGACTTCCAGTTTTTTCAAGGCCTGCTATCTGCCATGTGATGCTACCCTAGAGGCAGGTTGGAATTTGGTAACTTATTGCTACAAAGAGTCTGTTTTGTCAGTCTTAAGATCTCTATTTTGTGTGTTTGTGTGTGTTATTTGTTTCTTTGAGACAGAGTCTCACTGTGTTGCCCAGGCTGGAGTGCAGTGGCATGATCTTGGTTCACTGCAATCTTTGCCTCCTGGGTTCAAGTGATTCTCCTGCCTCAGCCTCCCAAGTAGCTAGGACTACAGGCATCCATCACCAGGCCTGTCTAATTTTTTCTTATATTTTTAGTAGAGAGGGGATTTCACTATGTTGGCCAGGCTGGTCTTGAACTCCTGACCTCATGATCCTCCCACCTTGGCCTCTCAAAGTGCTGGGATTACAGGCGTGAGCCACCTTGCCTGGCCAAGATCTCTGTTTTAATGCTAATACTGGTCAGTTGTACCTGGATTCCAAAGGTGGAGGAGATAACAGGCATGTCTAAGCCCCACTTCCTATCATGGCCTGAACTTGTTTTTCAGATTTACTTTGGAATGCCTTTAGCTGAGACGAGGATCTATTCAGTCAGTTGCAAGGGTTAGAATTTTATTTTTGGTTTACACTATAAAAATTCAGAAAAGGGCACTCAACAACAAAACAAACATACATATCCACTAGGAATGAACAAATGTCTTCTTTTTTTTTTTTTTTGGAGACAGGGTCTCACTCTGGAATGCAGTGGCACAACCTCGACTCACTGCAACTTCCGCCTCCTGGGTTCAAGCAATTCTTGTGCCTCAGCCTCCTGAGTAGGTGGGATTACAGGTGTGCACCACCACGCCCAGTTCATTTTTTTTTTTTTTTTTGTATTTTTAGTAGAGATGGGGTTTTACCATGTTGGCCAGGCTGGTCTTGAACTCCTGACCTCAAATGATCCACCTGCCTTGGCCTCCCAAGGTGCTGGGATTATAGACATGAGCCACTGTGCCTAGCCATTTTTTTAAATCAAAGAAAAATATTTCAGATAAAGTCATTTTTGTGCCAAGCACAGTGGCTCATGCCTGTAATCCCAGCACTTAGGGAGGCAGAGGCAGGAGGATCACTTGAGGCCAAGAGTTCAAGACCAGCCTGGACAACAGAGTGAGACCCCATTCTCTTTATTAAAAAAGTAATTTTTGTTACCTTCTATACTCATCCTCTAAAAAGAAATCATTATGAATTTGGTTTTAACCCTTCCAGTTTATAATTAATTATTTTACTAATAGGTGGAATCATGTGAAGTTTCTGGTATTCAGCCACTTCTGATTTAAGAGAAACAACAACTCTACATAGCTCATTCTACTTCCTATATATGATCTGCAGTCACATCATGAACTGTCATATTTCTATATATACAAATATTATACTGTATTATTTTACAACTTACTTTGTTACTAAACAGTTTGCTTTCAAGATCTATCTGTGTTGTTACATATATAACTAGTTTCTTTTAACAACTGATCAGTACTTATTTAGATGTTTTCTTTTTAATATGTACTTAGGTTGTTTCCAATTTTTCTCTATAACAACTGTTTCTCCTATATGCATGGGAGTACAGAACTTAGTGTCTAGATTTGAATACCTGAGTTGTAAATTACAGTAGTTGTATTAAGTTATAAATTATTGTTGTGCAGGTTTTAATCAATGCCTTCTCCTTGATTAAGAATCTCTAATGATTTAATTATCCTTCTCTTCCTGGTGCAGCAAGGAAGACACCCTTGCAAATGGACAGTTTCTCTATGGATGTAAATTTATCTGACAAAAGGGTAACTTTTCAGAGCTATTCCTATGTCTACAGTTTCTCAAAATAACCAGTTCAAAATAATTCTTATGCCAAAGAGGCATATCTGGGGCAACATATTCTGGTCTTCTACGGTCATATTTGGAGCAATGTGTCCTGAACCCCATCATTACACAGTTTCAGTATTTTCAGCTTGTCCTAATCTGCACCAGCGGTAAATAAGAGTTCACATTTTCTCAGAACTTTACCAATACTCAGAATTGTCAGATTTTTTAATGTTTTTTTAATTTGATGGGTGTAAGTCACCCTATTTTTTTATTTTGCTGATCAGTAGTGTAAGATACAATGAATGTTTCTCTTCAAAGGTTTAGCTTGTTAACTTCCTTGTCGTTTGTTCTCAAACTCAACTTTCTTGTTCTACATGCCTCCTTGCCCCTGGTTACTGTAAACAGCCTACCCCCTTCCTGTCAGCTCTAATCAATAACTCACATCTGTTCCCTTGGTTACCTGCACCCATTGTTCCCCTGAAACTGCACATTTCACCAATGTACCCCACATCCCCCTTCCCTTCCATATTTAGAAAAATGTTTCCAAGTAGCCAATTGGGTCAGCTCAGATTGTGCAGTCCGACCGCATCCCATGGGGGATTGACACAGAGGTAAGGGCTGTATGTCAGAGATAAGAAAAAAACTCTGCTCTCCTTTGTTCCCTGTGCTCTTGCGATCTTGATTGACATGAGTGGCACCCTTCTGCAGAAGTAAATTGCCTTGCTGAGAAAACGTTTGCCTGAGTGCCCATTTCACTTTGTGGCACTGAGCATTTATTCTTAGAACATTTTTATATCCAACAGTAGTGAGGCTGAGATCATTTTATTTGTTAATGTTCATTTTGTGTATTTCCTGTTTCTATCCTTTGCATCTTTGTAAAAAAATGGTTTGTTTTACTAATACATTGGAGTTATTTTTGACTCTTGTCATTTATATAGGTTGTAATTTGCAAATTTCTTCTCCCCTTCTCCTGTTTGTCTTTAACTGTTTATCCTTTTTTCATACAGAAGTTTTTAGTTTTCATAGAATCTTATCTTTTCCATTGTTGGGAGGAAAACATTTTTCCCCTTCCAATTTAGGCCCACTGGTTGGGGGGCTGCAAATTAACTGACAATGGGCAAAGATTAACAGGGGAAAAGACAGTTTATTTACACTGCAACTGAGAGTTGCTCAATAATGAGTAATTCACTGAGTAGCCAGACACAGTCTCTACCACAATTTAACAAAGTTGGTAGCAGGGCCAGTAGTTAAAGGCTTCAGTGGGAAAGTACGGAAGTCTCTGGCATTTTTATGCTAATAGAAGTGGGCAATATGTCTCCATGGCAGTTTAATTTACAGGAAAAATCCCTGCCACAAGGAGTTAATGACAGTTGGATTTGTGGGAGGCTCTGCTTTAGTCAGATAAGGCAAGTTCAGATAAGATTTCTTTCTGCATCTCAAATGTTTTCACTTTAAAATAATCTTTATACCAACCCTGGGGGGGGGGGGGGTCTGAGTGGGTCCCCATAACATTATAAGTTACACTTTTTGTCTAAGAAATGTTTCCCTCCCTGAAGTCTTAAAGATATTTCTAAATTTTCTGCTAATAATTTTAGCAGTTTGAGCATGATATGCCTAGGTGTTTGGGTTTACTAAGCTTCTAAGAAGTCTAAGACTTTAAGTCAGTGTTTTTCATCAAATTTGGGAGATTTTTGTCTATCATTTCTATAAGTTTTGTTTTTTTCTGCCCATTCTCACTCTTTCAAGCACTACAATTATTTATGTGAATCACTTGGTATTGCTCCACATGTCCCTGAAGCTGTGTTTATATTTTTTAATTAAATTAACTTTTTGTTTTGTGAACCCTGAATATCTGAGACAGATCTCAGTTAATTTAGAAAGTTTATTTTTGCCAAGGTTGAGGATGCATGTCCGTGACACAGCCTCAGGAGTGTCCAAGGTGATCAGAGCACAGTTTGGTTTTATACATTTTAGGAAGATATGAGACATCAATCATCATATGTAAGATGAATATTGGTTCAGTCTGGAAAGGTGGGACAACTCAAAGCGGGGAGGGAGCTTCCAGGTCATAGGTAGATAAGAGACAAATGGTTGCATTATTTTGAGTTTCTGGTAAGCCTCTCAAAAGGAGGCAATCAGATACGCATTTATCTTAGTGAGCAGAGGGGCAACTTTGAATACAACAGGAGGCAGGTTTGCCTTAAGCATTTGCCACCTTGACTTTTCCCTTTAGCTTGGTGATTTTGGGGCCACAAGATTTATTTTTCTTCCATAGTTTTTAGGTATCACCATGCTTCACTCATTTTTTAATTTTTTTTTTTTTTGGTAGAGAAGGGGTCTTGCTAGGTTGCCCAGGCTAGAAGTTTTTATTTCTCCAGGATAAATGCCTAGGAGTATAATTACTGAGTTATGTGGTAGTTACATGTTTGATTTTATGAGAAATTGTCAAACTGTTTTTCAAAGTATCTGTGTCATTTTAAATCCCCATCAGCAATGTAAGAGTGGTATAGTTTCTCCATATCCTCATCAACCACTGGTGTTGTTACCAAATTATTTTAGCCATTCTGATAGGTGAGCAGTAATATCTCATTGTGATTTTAATGTGCCTTTTCCCTAATAGCTAGTGATGTTAAATATCTCTTCATATGTTTATTTCCTATCATTATATCCTCATCAGTGAAATGTCTATTTATGTCTTTTGCATATTTGCTAATTAGATTGTTTGAGTTTTATACTGTTGAGTTTTGAGAGTTCTTCAAATAGTCTGGACACCACTCCTTTGTTGCATATGTGGTTTACAAATACTTTTTCCCAATTTGTAGTTTATCTTTTCATCTTTCAAGCAGGGTTTTCCCCAGAGCAAAAGTTTTAAATTTTGATGAGGTTGAATTTTTCATTTTTTGCCCTTAATGAACCATACTTTTTATCTGGAGTTTAAGAACTTTTTGCCTAGCCACGGATTCTAAAGATTTTCTTCCATTTTTTTTTTCTAAAATCAGTATACTTTTATACTTTTTCTTTAAGTCCATCATCCACTTAAGTTAATTTTTGTGTAAGTTGTAGGGTTTAGGCCAAGGTTCATTTTTCCCTCCTATGGATATCCATTGTCTCTAACATTTTGTTTATTTGTTTTTTTATTCTTTTTTAGAGGGAGTCTCGCTCTGTCGCCCAGGCTGGAGTACAGTGGCGCCATCTCGGCTCACTGCAACCTCTGCCTCCCGGTTCAAGCAATTCTTCTGCCTCAGCTTCCTGAATAGCTGGGACAACAGGCGCCTGCCACCATGCCTGGCTAATTTTTTGTATTTTTAGCGGAGGCTGGGTTTCACCGTGTTAGCCAGGATGGTCTTGATCTCCTGACCTGGTGATGTGACCTCCTGATCCACCCGCCTCGGCCTCCCAAAGTGCTGGGAGTACAGGCATGAGCCACCACGCCCAGCCTGTTTTTTATTCTTAATAAATTTTGTTTTAATCTCAGAGGTACAGAAAAACTGTGAAGATAGTACAGTGTTCCTAGACCCTGCACCTAGTTTCTCCTTTTTTTTTGAGACAGTCTCACTCCATCACCCAGGCTGTAATGCAGTGGCGTGATCCTCTGCCTCCTGGGTTCAAGCAATTCTCATGCCTTAGTCTCCTGAGTAGCTGGAATTACGGTCATACACCACCATGCCTGGTTAATTTTTTATTTTTAGTAGAGACAGTGTTTCACCATGTTGCACAGGCTGGTCTCAAACCCCTGAGATCAAGCAATTCACCTGCCTTGGCCTCCCAAAGTGCATTACAAGCATGAGCCACCACAGCAGGACCTAGTTTCTTCTATTATTAACATCTTACATTAGTATGATATATTTATCACAATTAATTACCCAATATTGATACACTGTTATTAACTAATGTCCATACTTTATTCAGGTTTCCTTAGTATTTTTTTAACCTAAAGTCTTTTTTATGTTCCGTGATCTCATCCAGGATAGTACATTTGTTCTTACATCTCCTTATACTCCTCTTGAATGTGACAGTTTCTCAGACTTTCCTTGTTTCTGGACCTTGACAGTTTTGAGGAGTACCGGTGAAGTATTTTGCAGAATGCCCCTCATTTGGAATTTGTCTGAATTTTTTTTTTCATCATTTGACTGTAGTTTCTGAGAGACTTCTGGGAGGAAGACCACTGAGGTAAAATGTCATTTTTTTCACATCATATCAAAGGTACATGATTTATCACTGTTGATATTGACCTTGATCACCTGGCTGAAGTAGTATTTGTCAGATTTCTCCACTGTTACTCCCTTTACCTCTTTCCATATTGTACTGTTTGGAGTTGAGTCAATTAAGGAGTGGGGATTATGTTCCACTTTGTGTTTGTTTATTAGAGACAAGGTGTTACTCTGTTGCCAAGGCTGGAGTGCACTGGCACAAATGTGGCTTACTGTCACCTTGAACTCCTGGGCTCAAGCAATCAATCCTCCTGCTGAGACTACAGGTGTGCACTACCATGCCTGGCTAATTTTTTTTTTTTCATAGAGATGGGGTTTTACCATGTTGATGAGGCTGGTCTCAAACCCCTGGCCTCAAGTAATCTTCCCATCTCAGTCTCCCAAAACACTGGGATTATAGGCTTATGCTACCACACCTAGCCTCTTTGTTTTTTATTTTTATTTTTTCTTTTTCAGATTGAGACAATTTCTATTGATCTATCTTCAAGTTCATTGACTCTTTCTTCTACCATATTTAATTTGCATAAAGCCTATCCTGTGAATTTTTCATTTCAGTTATTATACTTTTCCATTCTACAATTTCTGTGTGATTTTTTTTGTTTTTGTTTTCATTTATTTGGTGAGAATCTTTATCTGTTAATTCATTAAGATTATATTTTCATTTAGCTGTTTAAAAACTTAGTCTGCTTAATCCAACATCAGGGCTGTCTGAGGTTCAACTTCTGTTGGCTTTTATTTTTATTGACTATGACTCACTTTTTTCAGGTTTTTTTTCCATATCTGAATTTTTTTGTATTGAAGACTTTGTGGATTACACATTGTCAAGATTCTGAATTCTATATCTTTCTGAGGAGTGCTATTTTTTTCTCTAGAAGGTAATGTAATTAGTGGTTAATCACCTTGAATTTTTATAGGTTTAGTTTTATGCTTTATTAGGGTAAATCTGGGGAAGCCCAAGGTTTGTCCCAAGCTCCTCTCTCTTAGCAAGACTCATGCTTGTTATGGCTCTATTTTAGACTTTGTTAATTCAATTCTAGAGTAGTCCGTGCTCTAGGGTATGGTCCTTATTCCAAGGAAATTGTCTTCCTGGTGTCTCAGCTATATTCTCAGAGTGTTAGTGAGGTTTCTCTACTCTGGCTACAACAAATTGTCAGTGTCCTCCAACACTACTTGACCTCTAATATCTCTATTCTACTCTCTAGCCTATAATAGCCACTCTTTGTTAAGTCATTCTATCCTCTTTGCACAGGCTCAGCACAGGTCTAGGTGAAAGACTAAGAGGGAACCCACACAAAGATTTCCAAAGTCCCTCATCTACTCAGTTTCCTCCTCTCTAGTGCCCTACACCAGACAATTCAGGTCTTTCACTGCCTCAAATTCTAATCTCTGCCTACTCAACACAACAAAACTACTATTCTGTTTCAGCTCCAACTCACTGACCTACAATCAGGAAACTATCCCCAGGGAGAGAGCCCAGAAGATGATAGGTAGCACCTCATGAGATTTCCTTCTTACAGACATCAGACTTGCATGGTCAATTGTCCAATGTTTGAAACACATGCTTCATATATTTTGTTCAGTTTTATGGGTATTTATGGTTGGAGGGCTAGCTAGTACCAGCTACTCTGTTACAGACAGAAGCAGAACTCAACTATTATTTTTTGAATTTTTTATTACGAGATAATTTTAGACTTATAGAAGAGTTGCAAAAATAGTATGAAGAGTTCCCTAGCTTTCCTTAGTGTTATATCTTATCTAACTATGGCACAGGTATTAAAACTAAGAAATTAACATTGTTAACAATACTATTATTAAACTATAGACTTTATTCAAATCATATCAGTATTTCTACAAACGTCCTGTTTCTATTCCAAGATCCCATCCAGGAACTCACATTACAGTTAGCCACCATATCTCCTTAGTCTCCAGTCTGTGACAGTGCCTTAGTCTTTCCTTGTCTTTCATAACCTTGTGGCTTCAGAGACCAGGTCAGTTATTTTTAGAATGTCCCTCCATTTGGAATTTTCTGGTATTTTCTCATGATTATATTGCAATTATATATTAATGAGAAGAACATCACAGAAGTGATGTGCCCTTCTCAGTGCTTCATATTAGTTGGTGCTTTTGTCTCAAATGTCATTGCTGGTGATGTTAAACTTGAATATGTGGGGCTGGGCACATGGCACATGCCTGTAATCCCAGTGCTTTGAGAGGCTGAAGCAGGAGGATTGCTTGAGGCCAGGAATTTAAGACCAGCCTGGGCAACATAGCAAGATCTCATTTCTACAAAAAAAAGAAAATTTTTTTTAAACCTGGTTAGGTGGTTAAGGTGTTTTCTGCCAGGTTCCTTCACTGTAAAGTTATTATTTTTCCTTTCATAATTAATAAATATTTGGGGGAAATACTTTGAGATTATGTAAATATCCTGTTTCTCCTTAAACTTTAATCCACTAACTTAGCATTTATCTGTGGATCTTGTCTGTGGTTCTAACAATAATTTTTCATTTCCTTCATTTATTCTACATTTATTTGTTGGAATTCTTCTTTTTATTTCTTTTTTTTCCTTATATATTTATTTATTATTATTATACTTTAGGTTTTAGGGTACATGTGCGCAATGTGCAGGTTAGTTACATATGTATACATGTGCCATGCTGGTGCGCTGCACCCACTAACTCGTCATCTAGCATTAGGTATATCTCCCAATGCTATCCCTCCCCCCTACCCCCACCCCACAACAGTCCCCACAGTGTGATGTTCCCCTTCCTGTGTCCGTGTGTTCTCATTGTTCAATTCCCACCTATGAGTGAGAATATGCGGTGTTTAGTTTTTTGTTCTTGAGATAGTTTACTGAGAATGATGATTTCCAATTTCATCGATGTCCCTACAAAGGACATGAACTCATCATTTTTTATGGCTGCATAGTATTCCATGGTGTGTATGTACCACATTTTCTTAATCCAGTCTATCATTGTTGGACATTTGGGTTGGTTCCAAGTCTTTGCTATTGTGAATAGTGCCGCAATAAACATACGTGTGCATGTGTCTTTATAGCGGCATGATTTATAGTCCTTTGGGTATATACCCAGTAATGGGATGGCTGGGTCAAATGGAATTTCTAGTTCTAGATCCCTGAGGAATCGCCAGACTGACTTCCACAAGGGTTGAACTAGTTTACAGTCCCACCAACAGTGTCAAAGTGTTCCTATTTCTCCACATCCTCTCCAGCACCTGTTGTTTCCTGACTTTTTAATGATTGCCATTCTAACTGGTGTGAGATGGTATCTCATTGTGGTTTTGATTTGCATTTCTCTGATGGCCAGTGATGGTGAGCATTTTTTCATGTGTTTTTTGGCTGCATAAATGTCTTCTTTTGAGAAGTGTCTGTTCATGTCCTTTGCCCACTTTTTGATGGGGTTGTTTGTTCTTTTCTTGTAAATTTGTTTGAGTTCATTGTAGATTCTGGATATTAGCCCTTTGTCAGATGAGTAGGTTGTGAAAATTTTCTCCCATTCTGTAGGTTGCCTGTTCACTGTGATTGTAGTTTCTTTTGCTGTGCAGAAGCTCTTTAGTTTAATTAGATCCCATTTGTCAATTTTGGCTTTTGTTGCCATTGCTTTTGGTGTTTTAGACATGAAGTCCTTGCCCATGCCTATGTCCTGAATGGTAATGCCCAGGTTTTCTTCTAAGGTTTTTATGGTTTTAGGTCTAACATTTAAGTCTTTAATCCATCTTAAATTGATTTTTGTATAAGGTGTAGGGAAGGGATCCAGTTTCAGCTTTCTACATATGGCTAGCCAGTTTTCCCAGCACCATTTATTAAATAGGGAATCCTTTCCCCATTGCTTACTTTTGTCAGGTTTGTCAAAGATCAGATAGTTGTAGATATGCGGCGTTATTTCTGAGGGCTCTGTTCTGTTCCATTGATCTATATCTCTGTTTTGGTACCAGTACCATGCTGTTTTGGTTACTGTAGCCTTGTAGTATAGTTTGAAGTCAGGTAGTGTGATGCCTCCAGCTTTGTTCTTTTGGCTTAGGATTGACTTGGTGATGCGGGCTCTTTTTTGGTTCCATATGAACTTTAAAGTAGTTTTTTCCAATTCTGTGAAGAAAGTCATTGGTAGCTTGATGGGGATGGCATTGAATCTATAAATTACCTTGGGCAGTATGGCCATTTTCACGATATTGATTCTTCCTACCCATGAGCATGGAATGTTCTTCCATTTGTTTGTATCCTCTTTTATTTCCTCGAGCAGTGGTTTGTAGTTCTCCTTGAAGAGGTCCTTCACATCCCTTGTAAGTTGGATTCCTAGGTATTTTATTCTCTTTGAAGCAATTGTGAATGGGATTTCACTCATGATTTGGCTCTCTGTTTGTCTGTTATTGGTGTATAAGAATACTTGTGATTTTTGTACATTGATTTTGTATCCTGAGATTTTGCTGAAGTTGCTTATCAGCTTAAGGAGATATTGGGCTGAGACGATGGGGTTTTCTAGATATACAATCATGTCATCTGCAAACAGGGACAATTTTACTTCCTCTTTTCCTAATTGAATACCCTTTATTTCCTTCTCCTGCCTCATTGCCCTGGCCAGAACTTCCAACACTATGTTGAATAGAAGTGGTGAGAGAGGGCATCCCTGTCTTGTGCCAGTTTTCAAAGGGAATGCTTCCAGTTTTTGCCCATTCAGTATGATATTGGCTGTGGGTTTGTCATAGATAGCTCTTATTATTTTGAGATACATCCCATCAATACCTAATTTATTGAGAGTTTTTAGCATGAAGGGTTGTTGAATTTTGTCAAAGGCCTTTTCTGCATCTATTGAGATAATCATGTGGTTTTTGTCTTTGGTTCTGTTTATGTGCTGGATTACATTTATTGATTTGCATATATTGAACCAGCCTTGCATCCCAGGGATGAAGCCCACTTGATCATGGTGGATAAGCTTTTTGATGTGCTGCTGGATTCGGTTTGCCAGTATTTTATTGAGGATTCTTGCATCAATGTTCATCAAGGATATTGGTCTAAAATTCTCTTTTTTGGTTGTGTCTCTGCCCGGCTTTGGTATCAGGATGATGCTGGCCTCATAAAATGAGTTAGGGAGGATTCCCTCTTTTTCTATTGACTGGAATGGTTTCAGAAGGAATGGTACCAGTTCTTCCTTGTACGTCTGGTAGAATTCGGCTGTGAATCCATCTGGTCCTGGACTTTTTCTAATTGGTAAGCTATTGATTATTGCCACAATTTCAGCTCCTGTTATTGGTCTATTCATAGATTCAACTTCTTCCTGGTTTAGTCTTGGGAAGGTGTATGTGTTGAGGAAATTATCCATTTCTTCTAGATTTTCTAGTTTATTTGCGTAGAGGTGTTTGTAGTATTCTCTGATGGTAGTTTGTATTTCTGTGGGATCGGTGGTGATATCCCCTTTATCATTTTTTATTGCATCTATTTGATACTTCTTTTTTTCTTTATTAATCTTGCTAGCAGTCTATCAATTTTGTTGATCCTTTCAAAAAACCAGCTCCTGGATTCATTTATTTTTTGAAGGGTTTTTTGTGTCTCTATTTCCTTCAGTTCTGCTCTGATTTTAGTTATTTCTCGCCTTCTGCTAGCTTTTGAATGTGTTTGCTCTTGCTTTTCTAGTTCTTTTAATTGTGATGTTAGGGTGTGAATTTTGGATCTTTCCTGCTTTCTCTTGTGGGCATTTAGTGCTATAAATTTCCCTCTACACACTGCTTTGAATGCATCCCAGAGATTCTGGTATGTTGTGTCTTTGTTCTCGTTGGTTTCAAAGAACATCTTTATTTCTGCCTTCATTTTGTTATGTACCCAGTAGTCATTCAGGAGCAGGTTGTTCAGTTTCCATGTCGTTAAACAGTTTTGAGTGAGATTCTTAATCCTGAGTTCTAGCTTGATTGCACTGTGATCTGAGAGATAGTTTGTTATAATTTCTGTTCTTTTACATTTACTGAGGAGAGCTTTACTTCCAAGTATGTGGTCAACTTTGGAACTGGTGTGGTGTGGTGCTGAAAAAAATGTATATTCTGTTGATTTGGGGTGGAGAGTTCTGTAGATGTCTATTAGGTGGGCTTGGTGCAGAGCTGAGTTCAATTCCTTGGTATCCTTGTTGACTTTCTGTCTCGTTGATCTGTCTAATGTTGACAGTGGGGTGTTAAAGTCTCCCGTTATTAATGTATGGGAGTCTAAGTCTCTTTATAGGTCACTGAGGACTTGCTTTATGAATCTGGTTGCTCCTGTATTGGGTGCATATATATTTAGGATAGTTAGCTCTTCTTGTTGAATTGATCCCTTTACCATTATGTAATGGCCTTCTTTGTCTCTTTTGATCTTTGTTGGTTTAAAGTCTGTTTTATCAGAGACTAGGATTGCAACCCCTGCCTTTTTTTGTTTTCCATTTGCTTGGTAGATCTTCCTCCATCCTTTTATTTTGAGCCTATGTGTGTCTCTGCACATGAGATAGGTTTCCTGAATACAGCACACTGATGGGTCTTGACTCTTTATCCAATTTGCCAGTCTATGTCTTTTAATTGGAGCATTTAGTCCATTTACATTTAAAGTTAATATTGTTATGTGTGAATTTGATCCTGTCATTATGATGTTAGCTGGTTATTTTGCTCGTTAGTTGATGCAGTCTCTTCCTAGTCTCGATGTTCTTTACATTTCGGTATGATTTTGCAGTGGCTGGTACCGGTTGTGCCTTTCCATGTTTAGCGCTTCCTTCAGGAGCTCTTTTAGGGCAGGCCTGGTGGTGACAAACTCTCTCAGCATTTGCTTGTCTGTAAAGTATTTTATTTCTCCTTCACTTATGAAGCTTAGTTTGGCTGGATATGAAATTCTGGGTTGAAAATTCTTTTCTTTAAGAATGTTGAATATTGGCCCCCACTCTCTTCTGGCTTGTAGAGTTTCTGCCGAGAGATCCACTGTTAGTCTGATGGGCTTCCCTTTCAGGGTAACCCGACCTTTCTCTCTTGCTGCCCTTAACATTTTTTCCTTCATTTCAACTTTGGTGAATCTGACAATTATGTGTCTTGTAGTTGCACTTCTCGAGGAGTATCTTTGTGGCGTTCTCTGTATTTCCTGAATCTGAATGTTGGCCTGCCTTGCTAGATTGGGGAAGTTCTCCTGGATAATATCCTGCAGAGTGTTTTCCAACTTGGTTCCATTCTCCCTGTCACTTTCAGGTACACCAATCAGATGTAGATTTGGTCTTTTCACATAGTCCCACATTTCTTGGAGGCTTTGCTCGTTTCTTTTTATTCTTTTTTCTCTAAACTTCCCTTCTCGCTTCATTTCATTCATTTCATCTTCCATTGCTGATACCCTTTCTTCCATTTGATCGCATCGGCTCCTGAGGCTTCTGCTTTCTTCATGTAGTTCTCGAGCCTTGGTTTTCAGCTCCATCAGCTCCTTTAAGCACTTGTCTGTATTGGTTATTCTAGTTATACATTCTTCTAAATGTTTTTCAAAGTTTTCAACTTCTTTGCCTTTGGTTTGAATATCCTCCCATAGCTCAGAGTGATTTGATCGTCTGAAGCCTTCTTCTCTCAGCTCATCAAAGTCATTCTCCATCCAGCTTTGTTCCCTTGCTGGCGAGGAACTGCATTCCTTTGGAGGAGGAGAGGTACTCTGCTTTTTAGAGTTTCCAGTTTTTCTGCTCTGTTTTTTCCCCATCTTTGTGGTTTTATCTACTTTTGGTCTTTGATGATGGTGATGTACAGATGGGTTTTTGGTGTGGATGTCCTTTCTGTTTGTTAGTTTTCCTTCTAACAGACAGGACCCTCAGCTGTAGGTCTGTTGGAGTACCTGGCTGGCCGTGTGAGGTGTCAGTCTGCCCCTGCTGGGGGGTGCCTCCCAGTTAGGCTGCTCAGGGGTCAGGGGTCAAGGACCCACTTGAGGAGGCAGTCTGCCCGTTCTCAGATCTCCAGCTGTGTGCTGGGAGAACCACTGCTCTCTTCAAAGCTGTCAGACAGGGACATTTAAATCTGCAGAGGTTACTGCTGTTTGTCTGTGCCCTGCCCCCAGAGGTGGAGCCTACAGAGGCAGGCAGGTCTCCTTGAGCTGTGGTGGGCTCCACCCAGTTCGAGCTTCAGGGCTGCTTTGTTTACCTAAGTGAACCTGGGCAATGGCAGGCGCCCCTCCCCCAGCCTCGCTGCCGCCTTGCAGTTTGATCTCAGACTGCTGTGCTAGCAATCAGGGAGACTCCGTGGGCGTAGGACCCTGTGAGCCAGGTGCGGGATATTAGTCTCCTGTTGCGCCGTTTTTCAAGCCCGGTCGGAAAAGCGCAGTATTTGGGTGGAAGTGACCAGATTTTCCAGGTGCCATCTGTCACCCCTTTCTTTGACTAGGAGAGGGAACTCCCTGACCCCTTGCGCTTCCTGAGTGAGGCAATGCCTCGCCCTTCTTTGGCTTGTGCAGGGTGCGCGCACCCACTGACCTGCGCCCACTGTCTGGCACTCCCTAGTGAGATGAACCCGGTACCTCAGATGGAAATGCAGAAATCATCCGTCTTCTGCGTCGCTCACGCTGGGAGCTGTAGATCGGAGCTGTTCCTATTCGGCCATCTTGGCTCCTCTCCTTTTTATTTCTTAAGAGATGGAATTTCACTCTGTTGCCTGTAGAAGTTTGGGTTTTTCCTTCCATTATTTTCTATTTATTCATTTAATCTACTATTTTTTAATTCTTAATTTTTGTAGGTACATGGTTGGTGTGTATATTTATGGGTTATGTGAAATATTTTGATACAGACACACAATGCACAATAATCACATTAGGTAAATAGGGAGCCAATCACCTCAAATGTCCTTTGTGTTTCAAACAATCCAGTTATACTCTTTTAGTTATTTTAAAATGGGCCATGAAAAATTTTTTTTACTGTAGTCTATACTATAGATTTTTGATTTTTTTTTTTTTTACTAAGTGAGAACATGTCATGTTTGGCTGTCTGTGCCTGGCTTATTCCACTTAGCATAGTGACTTCCAGTTCTATCTATGTTGTTGCAAATGACAGGATCTCATTCTCTTTTCATTGCTGAACAGTACTGCATTGTGTATAAGTACAACATTGTCTTTATCCATTTATCTGTTGATGAACACTTAGGTTGCTTCCAAATCTTAGGTATTGTGAACAGTGCTGCAACAAACATGGGAGTGCAGATGTCTCTTCAACATACTGATTTCCTTTCTTTTGGGCATATACCCAGCAGTGGGATTATTAGATCATATGATAGCTCTATTTGTAGTTTTCTGAGGAACCTCCAAACTGTTCACTATAGTGGTTGCACTAATGTTCATTCCCACCAACATTTTACAAGGATTCCCTTTTCTCCATATCCTTGCCAGCATTTGTTATTGCCTGTTTTGGATATAATCTATTTTAACTAGGGTGAGATGATATCCCATTGTGGTTTTGATTTGCATTTCTCTGATGATCAGTGATGAGCACCTTTTTATATATATCTTTTTGCCATTTGAATGTCTTCTTTTGAGAAATATCTGTTTAGATCTTTTGCCCATTTAAAAATCAGATTATTAGAGTTTTTCCATAGAGTTGTTTGAGCTCCTTGCATATTCTTGTTATTAATCCTTTGTCAGATGGGTAGTTTCCAAATCTTTTTTTTTTCACTATTTGGGTGCCTCTTCACTTTGTTGTTTCTTTTGCTGAGCAGAAGCTTTTTAACTTGATGTGATCCCATTTGTTGATTTTGCTTTGGTTGCCTGTGTCTGCAGGGTATTGCTCAAGAAGTCTTTGCCCATTCCAATGTCCTGGAGAGTTTCTCCAATGTTTTCTTGTAGTAGTTTCATAGTTTGAGGTCTTAGATTTAAGTCAGTAATCCATTTTGATTTGATTTTTTATATGGCAAGAGATAGGGGTCTCATTTTGTTCTTCTGGATATGGAGATCTAGTTTTCTGAGTATCATTTATTGAGGAGATTGTCCTTTCCCCAATGTATAATCTTTGAATCTTTGTAGAAAATGAGTTCACTGTAGATATATGGATGTATTTCTGGGTTCTGTGTTCTATTCTGCTGATCTATGTTTCTGTTTTTCTGCCAGTATCATGCTGTTTTGGTTACTATAGCTCTGTAGCATAACTTGAAGTCAGATAATGTGATTCCTTCAGTTTTGTTCTTTTTGCTTAGAATAGCTTTGGCTATTTTGGGTCTTTTGTGGTTCTGTATATGTTTTAGGATTTTTTTTCTATTTCTATGAAGAATGTCCTTGGTATTTTGATAGAAATTGCATTAAATCTGTAGATTGCTTTAGGTAGTATGGACATTTTAACAATATTAATTATTCCAACCTATGAACATAAATATCCTTCCTTTTTTGTGTCCACTTCAAATTCTTGCATCAATGTTTTATAGCTTTTATTGTAGAGAAGTTTTACTTCTTTGGTTAAGTTAATTTCTAGGTATCTTATTTGTAGCTATTGCAAATAGAGTTATTTTCTTGATTTCTTTTTCATATTGCTTGCAGCTGTCATATAAAAATGCTACTGATTTTCGTTTGTTGATTTTTGTATCCTGCAACTTTACTGAATTTGTTTATTAGTTCTAATAGCTGTTAGATGGAGCCTTTAGGTTTTTCCAAATAGAAGATCATACTGTCTGCAAACAAGAAGAATTTGACTTCTTTTCCAATTTGGATACCCTTTGTTTCTCTCTCTTGTCTGATTGCTCTAGCTAGGATGTCCAGTATTATGTTGAATAACAGTGGTGACAGTGGGCATCCTTGTTATGTTCCAGATCTTACATGAAAGGCTTTCCATTTTTCCCTATTCGGTATCATACTAGCTGTGATTGTATCATATACAGCTTTTATTATGTTGAGGCATGTTACTTCTAAATCCAGTCTTTCCAGTGTTTTTATTATAATGGGATGTTGAATTTTATCAAATGCGCTTTCAGGATCAATTGAAATTACCATATGGTATTTGTCCTTCATTCTGTTGATATATCACATTGATTGATTTGCATATGTTGAACCATTCTTGCACCCCTGGGATAAATCCCACTTTTTAATGTATTGTTGAATTCAGTTTGCTAGTTTGTGGTACTAGCAGTACTAAGCAGTTTTGGCAGTACTAAGAAGTACTGGCAGTATTAAGAGGGAAATTTATAGCTATAAGTGTCTACATTTAAAAAGAAGAAAAACTTCAAATAAACAACCTAATGATGCATCTTAAAGAACTAGAAAAGCAGCCAGGTGCAGTGGCTCATGCCTGTAATCCCAGCACTTTGGGAGGCTGAGGTGGACGGATCACTTGAGGTCAGGAGTTCGAGATCAGCCTGACCAACATGGAGAAACCCCGTCTCTCCTAAAAATACAAAATTAGCCAGGCACGGTGGCACGTGCCTATAATCCCAGCTACTCAGGAGGCTGAGGCAGGATAATCGCTTGAACCTGGGAGGCAGAGGTTGCAGTGAACCAAGATCATGCCACTGCACTGCAGCCTGAGCAACAGAGTGAGACTCTGCCTCAAAAAAATAAAATAAATATTTCCAGAAAATAAATTTCTTGGACATATACTACATGTGTGCCTTTTCCACATATACAAATGGGAATATATTATTCATATTGTTAAGCTGATTTGTTTTCCACCTAATTCACCCTGGAGGCCTTCTCCAGTCAACCCATATGTACCTACTTTAATGGCTATTTTGCAATCTACTGTGTGATTGTACCATAACTAAATCCATTACTTTTGCACCTTTTCACTTTTCCCCATTTTTTAAAAACTATTAAAAGTAATACACTGGGCATGGTGGCTCACACCTATAATTTCAGTGCTTTAGGAGGTAGAGGCAGGAGGATTGCTTGAGGCCAGGAATTCAAGACCAGCCTGGGCAATATAGCAAGACACTGTCTCCACAAAAAATAAGAAAAAATAATTTTAAGAGAAAAAGGTAGTGTTGTAGTCACTTTCATATGTGAATAAGTCTGTAGAAAGATTTCTAACAGTGAAACTGAGGCTTAAAGTATGTACGTTTGAAGTTTTTATGGATATTAATACATTTCTCTTTAAACTATTGCAACAATTTAGTTTCATTGTTAGTATATGATAATACCTGTTGGGTTTTTTTCCCTCATCCTCACTAACACTGGGTGTTATCAAACTTTAAAATTTTTGCCCATCTCATAAGTGAGCACCACAAATAATTTTTCTAGAAATAACTCAAAGAAGCTTTCTTGGTTTCTGACCAAATGCCTTTATTTTCAGTGTATTTTCTTGAGCATCTTCTCAAAACATTTTACCTTTAGATTTTTCTGATTATTTTAATTCTATGAATTTTCACCTCTGAATCAACATGTAGTCCATTATACAGAGATACCAAAAAAAAAATTCAAAAGCAGGATTTTGACCCATTTTACTGTAGGTAAACTCCCTCTTATCAATGAGTTTGAGATACCTTAAGTTGTCATTTTCAGTGTGTGTTACTCACTACAGTGAGATTCAATGTCAGAAAAAAAAATTCTGCTTTCAGAAACAGACAGTAAATATGGGATAGACATTAATTCCTAGGACAGGAGATAACAAGGCAAAGCCTTCCAGATACTGGTGTTGTTCCTTAAGGATTTTATATTTTCTCTTCAGAGTTTTTAAATAGATAAGGTTTTAATATTGTATTCTACTTTTTCTTAGAGGAAAGACCTGGATTTCTGACAGCAAAAATACTTCTTATATTTGCATAACTCAAAATCTTTCCCATTACAAAATATATTAAAACTGGAAGACATTGAAAGGGTCAAGAAGAAAAAAAACTATGGAAAATCAAGAGAAAAAAAGAAAGATAGCTAACATTATTCAGAACACCTATTATTTCTCAAATGCTTTACATACATTATCTCTTGGAGTCTTCACAACACTTCATGAGCTAAATCTCCTTTTATATTTTTTAATTAAATTTTGGTGATGGGGCCTCACTATGTTGCCCAGGCTGGTTTTGAACTCCTGGACTCAGGCTCTCCTCCTACCTCAGCATCCCAAAGTGCTGGGATTACAGCATCCCAAAGTGCAGTGAGCCACTGCATTCAGCTCCCATGAGATAAGTTTTACTGTTCAGGTATTAGTTTGCTAGGACTTCCATAACAGGGTACCATAGATTGGGTGGTTTAATCAACAGAAATTTATTGTCTCACTGTTCTAGAGATTAAAAGTCCAACATCAAGGTGTCAGCAGGGTTGGTGTCTTTCCCCTTGGCTTATAGATGACTGCCTTTCTCCCTGTGTCTTCACACAGACTTCCCTCTATACCTGCTTGTGCCCAATTTTCTTGTAAGGACACCCATCATATCGGTAGGGCCCACCCTATTGACCTTGTTTTAGTTTAATTACTACTGTAAAGACCTCAATCTCTAAATGTAGTCACATCTGAGGTCCTGGGGGTTAGGACTCCAGCATCTGATTTGGAGATGACACAATACAGCCCATAATAGTTCACATTTGGATTCATTTTGTAGATAAGAACATGGGGGCTCAGAGAAGTTAAATTGTGCCTCGAAAGTTATTCTGCTGGTAACTGTCAGGGCTGAGATTGGAATTCAGGACATCCTATCACCTTTCTTCAGAATTAAACTTTGTCTTCTAAAGGCAGTCATGCAGTATAAAAAGAATAAAGGGTCTAAAGTTCTAAAATGAGTTAATAAAAAGACAAATGATTTCAAATATGAATATTATTTCATGACTGTATCAGTCATAATTATTAGTTGCAAACAACAGAAAAATCTGTCTGGGTTAACTTAAGCAGAAAATAAATTTAGTAGAATATTGGATAGCTGACAGACCTAATGGGGAAGTTAAGAAATAAGGATTGGAAAATAGAGCAGAACCAAGGAAAGCTAAACAGCCAGAACAATGACCAAATTATGCCCAGTCAAGTTGGTACAGGCACTGTGGCCACTAAACACTACAAACCTTTGATGCCCTTGTCTCTATAACCCAGGGTGGATTCAGATCTGCTTCTTTTTATCACTGCTTCAGACACAGTCCCAAGCTGAGGTATCTGGTTAGCCCACCCTTTGGCCATACCTGTTCTCTGGCTGCCAGGGAGCTGGAAGCAGGAAAATCTACCATTTCAGCTTCTAGACTAGGTATTAAAGATAGGAAGAGTTTTTGGATATGAGGCAGCGTAAATGTAAACAGCATAAATGGGACTCAAACTACACAGTTTTAGTAATGATCAAAATGGACCATAAACCAAATATTTGTTATAAGCATTCCACAAAAAAAAAAGAGTGCCAGGTTTGATCTTGGTAGATGACACTAACTACATTTCCAAAAATCAGAGCATAAATATGAGCTATGAGCTTGAAGAGAGAGTGTGATGTGGAGGCCAGCAGGCCTGTATTTTTAGAAAGTATATTCAATTTATATTCTCATGTCTGTACACCTATCTGATCTAACACTCCAGAAATACATATTTTGGAAGCCATGTATAATGCCATGAAAAGTGCAATCTGTCTTTAAAAACCAGAGGTTCATTCACTGACAAGCATTTATTCAATATACATGCTAAGCACTAGAAATAAAACTATCAGCATTATATAGCCTTTGCTTGGGGAGAGGTTACTATAATGTGAGGTGGAACATTCAAGTGTTACAGATGAGGTCCAAATGAAGGATTTGGGGAGGTCACCAGAGGGAAAGGACTTGTGAGTGGCAGGAGCTGTATTGGAAAGGCAGTTTTTGAATGGGTTCTTTCACTCCAGTATATACATCAAGGCTATGGAAAGAGATAGGGCTTACCAATGCTATAGACTGAATATTTATGTCTTTCCAAAATTCACAGTTTGAAACCTAAGCCCCAGTATGAGGCTATTTGGAAGTGGGGCCTTTAGGAAGTGATTAGGTCACAAGGATGAAGCCCTCATGAATGACATTAGTGCCCTTATAAAGAGACTCCAGAGAACTCTCCTGCCTCCTTCCACCATATGAGGTTACAGTGAGAAGATGGCCATCTTTGAATGAGAAAAGAAACCCTCACCAGACACTGAATCTGCCAGCACATTGATCTTGGACTTCACAGCCTCCAGAACTGTGAGGAATAAATTTCTGTTGTTTCTAGGGCACCTGGTATGTGGTATTTTTGTTATACCAGCTGAAACAGAGTAAGACAACCTCTTTTACCACACAAAAATGTTCAGAATATTCCACCTTAGGATTTTATGATATCTTGAACAGTGAATCATAGACAACTGTCAGTTTTTTGAAGGCTGGAAACAGGTCTAACTCAAAATCTCACAAGAATCTCAGACATAGTTTGTACTTGGAAAACATTTTTCCAGCCAAATGGAACAAGAATATGCTCTTCCCAGCTTTGGAGCTCAATTTTCTTCACTATTAAATTAAAAATATAGACTAAACTAGGTGATTTCTGAGGTCCTTGCTGGTGCTATAATTCTATGACTCCAACTTACATACCTTATTGAATATTCAATTGTAAAGTTCAAGCCATTCAAATTTTTGCAAATTAATTTATTATAAAATTGTGGATCCCAGCTGTTGAGATTTTGAGGGCAGCCAACTTCCCAGTCTGATGGGAACAGTCAATTCAGTTAAAATGCTTACTTTTATGACCTCAGGCAGTTACAAATCTCATTGACTGATCTTTAGTGAATCAAAGGCACAGGATCATCAATCTGTCTAATCACAGGAAAAACAAATTATGGTAAACATGTGCCTTGAGATCATTTATGAAAAAGCACTTTGCAACTATAATGTGCTACCAGAATGTGATTTACCACATTATTGCTAATAGGTAGGACGCTATAGAAGAAATCTGGGATAATATAAAGCAAACTGTTATCAGTGTTTATAACCAAAAGGTGAGATTAAAAGACACTGTCTTACATTTTCATTTCCATCATGTTTGAATTTAAAACAATGAACTTATATTGTATATCAGGAAAACCAGTTAAGGGAAAAGATAAGTCATGTGACTTATTCTGTATGTAGAATTATTCTGCAGTAATTGTAACAACGCTTTGTCCCTGGGCTGGGAGTCATCTGGTGTCCTGATGCTGCCATATGCTAGCTGGATGACAATAACCCAGCCACCTAACATCGCAAAGATTGTTCCTTTTTGTGTGAAATAGGGGTAGAGTTGTCTAATTCCTAGAGCCAGATAGAGAAGAGATGCATCTGAAAATACAATAGCCTAAATAAATTCAAGGAAGTAGTATTATCTTACTGGATATTTCCAGCAACCATGTTACTTTTGGCTGGATTTCGTATTTTCCAATTTATGAATGACACAACAAAGAGCTAGGTAGGTTAAGTAAATGGTTTCAGACAATAAGCCCAGTTAGCCCAGAGGTTTATTTTCGATTTGCATAGAAAATGAACGTTTTATGCATATGTTTGTTTGCCCAGGACTAGGGTATTACTTGCATATGATGTTCTTATATAATTAAAAAAAAAGAATACAACCTTCAAAGAAGAAAATCTCAGCTAACAAATCTATCATTAACAAAATAGCTTTCATCATCTTGGGCAGCAGTGAAGAAAGAACCATGAATCCGTGCCCTATTGAAGCCTGCCAAATGTAATTTTCCTCAGCTTTATTTATCTCTTTAAAGCAATTAAATAGGAGGCAGAAAAGATGAAAGAAAAAAAATAACTCATTTCAGACTAAAGCAAGCTATATTCGTTGCAGTGTCTCTTCCCTTCCCCCAAATCCCACTTCAGCTGCAGCCTGTAGAAATTCTGGTGAATACTCACCATGTGGAGGCTGTGTCTCACATTTCACAGTTTCTAAAATGACAAATAGTGCACAGGTTGTCACTGTGAATGGCAGATTGAAAGACCTGGGGCTCAGCTGTCTCCATCATTCAGAAAGGAATTGTTGAGAGTTATTTCTATACCAATCTAGGCAGGCCTGGCTGGCTCTGCCACCTGCCAGCTGTTTTACTTTGCATTTGACTTGTTTGAGCCTCTATTTTCTCATTGGTAGAATAAATATATTTATATCTACTTCATAGAGTTGTTGTAAGAATTAAATGAGATAAAATATATAGGATTAAATGAAATTAAGAGGAAAGTACTAGCAGGGAATTTGGCATATGATAGGTGCTCAAAAGCTACTTGCTGCCTGTGGTACAAGGGCTAAGTGCCTGGACTCTGAAACAGGCAGCCTGAGTTTGAACCCTGGTTCTGCCATTTACCAGTGTACACTTGACCAAGTCATTTGTCCCTCTGCACTGCCTCTATACAAGTATGTATAATGATAGTGCCTAGAGTTGGTTCTGGGCAAGATGGCTAAATAAAAACAGCTCCAGTCTGCAGCTCCCAGCAAGACCAACGCAGAAGGCAGGTGTCTGCATTTCCAACTGAGGTAGTCTGTTCATCTCATTGGGACTGGTTAGACAGTGGGTGCAGCCCATGGAGGGCAAGAAGAAGCAGGGTGGGGTGTTGCCTCACCCAAGAAGTGCAAGGGGTCATGGAACTCTCTCCCCTAGCCAAGGGAAGCCGTGAGGAACTCTGCCATGAGGGATGGCACTATCCAGCCCAGATATGATGCTTTTCCCATGGTTTTTGCAAACCCGCAGACCAGGAGATTCCCTTGGGTGCCTATATCACCAGGGCCCTGGGTTTCAAGCACAAAACTGGGGGGCCATTTGAGCAGACACTGAGCTAGCTGCAGGAGTTTTTTTTCATACCCCAGTGGCACCTGGAACCCCAGCAAGACAGAACCGTTCACTCCCTTGGAAAGGGGGCTGAAGCCAGGGAGCCAGCACCATGGAGCCCAGCAAGCTAAGATCCACTGGCTTGAAGTTCTCGCTGCCAGCACAGCAGTCTGAAGCCAACCTGGGATGCTCAATCTGTGGGGGAGGTGGGGGGGGGCGTAGGGGAGACTGCTATTATTTAGGCTTGACTAGGAAGTTTTCCCCTCACAGTGTAAACAAAGCCACAGGGAAATTCGGACTGGGCGGAGCCCACCACAGCTCAGCAAAGCCACTGTAGCCAGACTGCCTTTCTAGATTCCTCCTCTCTAGGCAGGGCATCTCTGAAAGAAAGGCAGCAGCCTCAGTCAGGAGCTTACAGATAAAACTCCCATATCCCTGGGACAGAGCACCTGGGGGAAGGGGCAGCTGTGGGCACAACTTCAGCAGACTTAAACATTCCTGCCTGCTGGCTCTGAAGAGAGCAGCAGATCTCCCAGAAAATTGCTTGAGCTCTACTAAGGGACAGACTGACTCCTTAAGTGGGTCTCTGACCCCCATGCCTCCTGATTGGGAGTCACCTCCCAGCAGGGGTCGACAGACACCTCATACAGGAGAGCACCGGCTGGCATCTGGTGGGTGCCCCTCTGGGACGAAGCTTCCACAGGAAGGAGCAGGCAGCAATCTCTGCTGTTCTGCAGCCTCCACTGGTGTTACCCAGGCAAACAGAGTCTGGATTGGACCTCCAGCAAACTCCAGCAGACCTGCAGCAGAGGGGCCTGTTAGAAGGAAAACTAACAAACAGAAAGCAATAACATCAACATCAACAAAAAGGAGGCCCATGCAAAAACCCCATCGAAAGGTACTCAGCATCAAAAATCAAAGGTAGATAAATCCACAAAGATAAGGGAAAAAAACAGCTCAAAAATGGTGACAATTCCAAAACCAAGAATGCCTCTTCTCCACCAAAGGACCACAACTCCTCACCAGCAAGGGAACAAAACTGGATGGAGAATGAGTTTGACAAATTGACAGAAGTAGGCTTCAGAAGGTGGGTAATAACAAACAGCTCTGAGCTAAAGGAGCATGTTCTAACCCAATGCAAGGCAGCTAAGAACCTTGATAAAAGGTTACAGGAACTGGTAACTGGAATAACCAGTTTAGAGAAGAACATAAATGACCTGATGGAGCTGAAAACACAGCACGAGAACTTCATGAAGCATACACAAGTATCAATAGCTAAATTGATTAAGCGGAAGAAAGGATATCAGAGATTGAAGATCAACTTAATGAAATACAGCATGAAGACAAGATTGGAGAAAAAAGAATGAAAAGGGACAAACAAAGCCTCCAAGAAATCTGGGACTATGTGAAAATACCAAACCTATGTTTGATTGGTGTACCTGAAAATGATGGGGAGAATGGAACCAAGTTAGAAAACACCCTTCAGGATATTATCCAGGAGAACTTCCCCAACCTAGCAAGACAGGCCAACATTCAAATTCAAGAAATACAGAGAACACCACTAAGATACTCCTCAAGAAGAGCAACCACAAGACACATAATCATCACATTCACCAAGGGTGAAACAAAGGAAAAAATATTAAGGGCAGCCAGAGAGAAAGGTCGGGTTACCCACAGAGGAAAGGCTATCAGATTAACAGCAGATGTCTCAGCAGAAACCCTACAAGCCAGAAGAGAGTGGGGGCCAATATTCAACATTCTTAAAGAAAAGAATTTTCAACCCAGAATTTCATATCCAGCCAAATTAAGCTGCATAAACAAAGGAGAAATAAAATCCTTTACAGACAAGCAAATGCTGAGGGATTTTTGTCACCAACAGGCCTGCCTTACAAGAGCTCCTGAAAGAAGCACTAAATATGGAAATGAAAAAATGGTACCAGCCACTGCAAAAATATACCAAAATATAAAGTCCAAAGACACTATGAAGAAACTGCATCAACTAATGGGCAAAATAACCAGCTAGCATCATGATGACAGGATCAAATTCACACATAACAATATTAATCTTAAATGTAAGTGGGCTAAATGCCCCAATTAAAAGACACAGACTGGCAAATTGGATAGAGTCAAGACCCACTGGTGTGCTGTATTCAGCAGACCCATCTCACATGCAGAGACACACATAGGCTCAAAATAAAGGCATGGAGGAATATTTACCAAGCAAATGAAAAGCAAAAAAAGGAGGGGTTGCAATCCTAGTCTCTGAGAAAACAGATTTTAAACAAAGATCAAAAAAGAGAAAGAAGGACATTACATAATGGTAAAAGGATCAATGTAACAAGAAGAGCTAACCTAAATATATATGCACCCAATACAGGAGCACCCAGATTCATAAAGCAAGTTCTTAGAGACCTACAAAGAGACTTAGACTCCCGTACAGTAATAATGGGAGACTTTAACACCCCACTGTCAATATTAGACACATTGAGACAAAAAATTAACAAGGATATTCAGGACTCGATCTCAGCTCTAGACCAAGCTGACCTAATAGACATCTACAGAACTCTCCACCCCAGATCAACAGAATATACATTCTTCTCAGCACCACATCACACTTATTCTAAAACTGACCACATAATTGGAAGTAAAACACTCCTCAGCAAATATAAAAGACCTGAAATCATAACAGTCTCTGAGAACACAGTGCAATCAAAGTAGAACTCAGGATTAGGAAACTCACTCAAAAACCACACAACTACATGGAAACTGAACAGCCTGCCACTGAATGATGACTGGGTAAATAACAAAATGAAGGCAGAAATAAGTAAGTTCTTTGAAACTAATGAGAACAAAACCAATAAGAACAAAGATACAACACAAAGAATCTCTGGGACACAGCTAAAGCAGTGTCTAGAGGGAGATTTATAGCACTACATGCCCACAGGAGAAAGTGGGAAAGATCTAAAATTGACACCCTAATATCACAATTAAAAGAACTAGAAAAGCAAGAGAAAACAAATTCAAAAGCTAGCAGAAGACAAATAATTAAGGTCAGAGAGGAACTGAAGGAGATAGAGACATGAACAACCCTTCAAAAAATCAGTGAATCCAGGAGCTGGTTTTTTGAAAAGATTAACAAAATAGACTGCTAGCCAGACTAATAAAGAATAAAAGAGAAGAATCAAATAGACACAATAAAAAAAGATAAAGGAGATATCACCACTGATCCCACAGAAATACAGACTACCATCAGAGAATACTATAAACACCTCTTCACAAATAAACTAGAAAATCTAGAAGAAATGGATAAATTCCTGGACACATACACCCTCCCAAAACTAAACCAGGAAGAACTTGAATCCCTGAATATACTAATAACAAGTTCTAAAATTGAGGCAGTAGTTAATAGCCTACTAAGTAAAAAAAAAAGCCCAGGTCCAAACAGATTCACAACCGAATTCTACCAGAGGTAGAAAGAGGGGCTGGTACCATTCCTTCTGAAATTATTCCAAACAATAGAAAAAGAATGACTCCTCCCTAACTCATTTTATGAAGCCAGTATCATCCTGATACCAAAACCTGGCTGAGACACAACAAAAAAAGAAAATTTTAGGCCAATATCCCTGATGAACATCAATGTGAAAATCCTCAATAAAATACTGGTAAACCAAATCCAGCAGCACATCAAAAAGCTTATCCACCACAATCAAGTCGGCTTCATCTCTATGCAAGGCTGGTTCAACATATGCAAATCAATAAATATAATCCATAACATAAAAAGAACCAATGACAAAAACTACATGATTATCTCAATAGATGCAGAAAAGGCCTTTGACAAAATTCAACACCCCTTCATGGGTGTTGCCCAAGCTAGCCCTCCAGCCATCATCATGCTAATTCCAGACTGCAGATGTCTAAGGCACTCCTTGGCTCCCACAAGCTCTCTTCTAGTGCCTTATCTCCCTCTGGTTGCCCCTCGACTCCCTACTTCCCCAGTTTCCCTCATTACCCCCACACCTTCCACCCTCTCCTTCACCCTCAAAAATACTTCATGAAGTTTAGATAAATCAACAATCAGAAATGTATAGCATTAAATTTTATAATAAGGGAGAATATTTAATTAACAAAATGTCTGATTTTAGAATTATAAAAGGTGCAACAAAGATTATTAGCAGATTTCTCGGCAGAAACCATAGAAGCTGGGAGAACATGGAATGATATAGTGAAAGTGCTGCAAGAGGGGGGAAAAAAAAACTGCTTGCCAAAAATACTGTACTCAGCAGAGTGATCCTTCAGAAATGAAGGAGAAATAAAGTCCTTCCCATATAAGCACAAGCTGAGGGAATTCATCACAACTAGACTGGCGAAGATCTTAAGTAACCAATAACATTGCACCACAAGGAACTAAGAAAAAAGGGCAAACCAAACACAAAATTAGTAAAAAGAAGGAAATAATGATCAGAGCATAAATTAATGAAAGACCAAAAGAAATAGAAAAATCAACAAAATGAGCAGTTGGGTTTTTGAAAAGATAAAGAAAGTGAACAAGCCTTTAGGTAGACTAAGTAAAACAGAAGACTCAAAATCAGATGAAAAAGGACACAATATGGCTGGGTGCAGTGGCTCACACCTGTAATCCCAGTACTTTGGGAGGCTGAGGTGGGCAGATCACCTGAGGTCAGGAGTTCAAGACCAGCTGGGCCAACATGGTGAAACTCCGTCTCTGCAAAAATGCAAAAATAAAATTAGCCAGGCATGATGGCAGATGCCTGTAATCCCAGCTACTCGGGAGGCTGAGGCAGGGGAATTGCTTGAACCCAGAAGGCGAAGGTTGTGGTGAGCTGAGATCATGCCATTGCACTCCAATCTGGGCAACAAGAGCGAAACTCCATCTCAAAAAAAAAAAAAGACAAAAGAAACAATTGATAACATAGAAATACAAAAAATTATGAGAGACTATCATGAAAAATTATACTCTAACAAATTGGATAACCTAGAAAAAAATAGATGAATTTCTGAACACACACAACCTACCAAAATTGACTCATGAAAAATAGATAATTTTAACAGACCATAATGAGTGAAAAAATTGAATCAGTGATAAAGTCTCCCATCAAAGAGAAGC